>NC_141535.1:133304166-133619583 GCF_021556685.1 Rattus norvegicus
GATTTAATGCTGGACTTTCATTTCGAATTCTCTATTTTGCATTGGCCTAGGCCTTACCAGTTCTCTGTCTTCCTCTGGCTGCATCAATTCTAAATTAAATCCAACTCAACAGTCTGCTATCCATTTCCTTTATATGGCTGACTCATCTGGTTTTCCTGCTTGACACTTCTAAACATAAATATATATAATAGAAAGTTTAGATCATCAGCTTGCACACCTCAGATTTATAGCAGCATGTATCACTTTAGATACTCTCTTTTGTTTCCTAATGTATTTATTGTAAAATATATAGCCCTCATCTTATAAAATGAAAAAAAACTCAGAAAAAGCTAATTATATCCATACCAATGTTCTTTATAAAACATTTCTTAGAATGTTTGATGGCCGCTTATATTGCTAATATCTCTACTGGTTTTTAAGCTCATAGTAACACAAATTTTACATTATGTTTCTGCAATTCCTGTAACAGCATTTTATGAGAAACTCTAGTCTTTTTCATAAATTCTCAGTAACATTTTAGTATTGCAACATGAAATCAAAATAAACCAGTAGGGGTTGAGGATTTAGCTCAGTGGTAGAGCGCTTGCCTAGCAAGCACAAGGCTCTGGGTTCGGTCTCCAGCTCTGAAAAAAAGAAAAAAAAATAAACCAGTAATTCTTCATTATTCAAGAAATAGTTGCTTCAGAAAACAGTAATTAAGAGTATCAAATTGAAAATAAAGAAAGACCGATCATAATATGTTTTTCAGTGACCCATTTGCTCAGACAATATAGAAACAATATACCCAGTCACATTCACTTTACTGTCTCACTAGAAATTTGCCCAAAAGGCATGTTCATTTAATTTCCATAAATAACAACACCGATATGTAAGATAAATTGTAATAAAGCACATGAATACAATTTTATATAAACATATCAGGGATAGATTTGTTTAATAAGAATACAAAACAACTCTTGAAGTCTTGCTGAGACTGAAGTGAGTTACCCAGACAAGTGGTAGAAATATACAAGAATAGAGAAGTATAGAAAGGAGGTATGGGTGGAGGAACTGTGTGAAGGAAAGACCTGGAGCAGTGACCAGGATAGTAAGTAAGTAAGCACATACATATATACATACATACATACATACACACATACATGCATACATACATACATAAATGGAGGTAAAAAGGGAACTGGAAAATACTCTGATTTTTTTGAACATTGAAACAAAATTCATTTTAATGAAATTTGGTTAATTAATGCTCTTATCAAGAAACTGAACTTCCAAAAATGATCATAAGGCTGATATATGTACATTTCAGTGAAAATTATTACTGGTACAACATCTTTCAATATTAAATCATTTGTAAATCACTAAGGTTTCATATTATTTTTTTCCTGGGCATATAAATATACATATATTATGTAGATATTTATGTAAAAGGAATTTATAATATTGTATTACCAAATACATATACAATTGTATATTATACATATGATATATAATATTTCTATTTCTATTAAAGGAATTTATTATTTATTAAATTAATTCAGTAAATTTCTTTAAACACAATGAGTAAAATAAATTAAGTTATTTTACATCTGACTTAAAAATTAAACAGAACAGTCTCAAATCATAATATAATAACTCCAGAAACATTTGGATTAATGGTTCAGAGCCTGTCTCTTGAATAGTTTAAGAATTTTGAGAAAAAGAGATGTATGTAATAAGGAAGCAAGTCAAGTAAAACAAACCAAACCCTGTGGATTCTTCTTATTAAATAGTTTCTCCTCAGAAATCTGTGATTTTATTGTCTCTGTAGTGCCTCACATCAATCCAGTGGTGTTAACCTCCTCCTAGACCTTCAGTTGTGTTACATGAATATCATCGAAAACCATTTCCATTAACAGTTCACGTTCTCTATTGCATTTTCTGAGATGTAGGGCCTTTAACATAATGACAACATTAGGGTAGGTATGCTTCTTTTTGTCCTTTGGCCAACAATCACTCTTCCTGCTTGCTTCCATGATAAATCATCAGCTGGCTCCTCAAGTTTAAAAGCTTCCAGCTATGAGATACACACACATCTGTCTTCTCTTTACAATGTCAGTATTGCATATCCACAATGTGCTTGTTTTTTCACAGAAAGAAAATGTGCTGATGACACGGTTACTAAACGACTTGTGTTACTTTGAGCTAAAAACTCGAAGATGGCGTCTGGTTCATCAAGTTGTCTTTCCTCCACCCTTTTTTAATGTAGTACCTGTGTATTGCAAGACCAATTGTGTGCTCTTCTGAACTTTTGAAAAGCTCAGAATGTTTTTCTGTTCCTGCTTACATACATGGGAGTACAACTCTTCCTCAAAACTATGCTGAGCTCTTACATTCTGTGCATAATTCCCTTATCCCTAATTTCTGGCATTAAGCAATAATGAAGAAGCAATAACTATCCCTGAATAAACAAATTGATACAACTTACATACTTCTCCCCACTACACCACCAAAATCAGGATCTTTCACTTTCCCCTTAAAGAATATTTTTCTCTTTCTGATATGGTAGAGATTTAGCCATATACAGCTACTTCTCTTGCTATTAATTTACTGTGTGCTCACTGCATCTTCAACTTCAACTTGTCTCAAGACTTTATTATTCAAAACTATATCAAGCTTTATTATTCAAAACTATATCAACTATATCAAGAAAATGTTGATTTAAAAAATTGCTACAGAAATCTATCGCTGCTTTGATTTGAGTATCTGGAGCCAAAAGTGAGGTAAGAAATGCATCTGGTGTCTAGCCTTTGCCAGCTGGGACAGAACTTTGCTTTCAAGAGTGATGATGGCCAGCATCCAGCTGGTGCAGCGCAATGTAGAACAGCCCCAAATGTCTGAAAACCAATATTTCAGGCCACAACAGATCAAGTTTACAACAGGTACCTACACTATGCCTTCTCTATTATCAGCTTAGCTGCAATTTTTCCCACATATTTAATTTTCTACCATCAGGATTTTATTCAGACCCACTTCCTTGTGTCTTTTTCCCCTCTTCCTCTCCCTATTTTTTCCTTAGAGTTTCTCTAGACATTCTTAATTTAGCCTGGTTGTTCAGTTCCCAGGTTTATATTACAATCTCTTTAAATCATAGTTCATACCAAAATTTTAACATTTATGAGTAAAGGTTTGCAATTTTTGGATGGAATACTTACACATTCTGGTCTTCAAGAGTCTTCCTGTTTCCCACAGGTATGTCTCCTAAGACCAGAATACTGATTCAGTCCAGAGTGGGAACAAGGGAGTTCAATTAGAACCCCCCCCCATCTAATACAATCAGTTAATCACCCCCAAGTTTTTTGTTAGGACCTTTTGAAACTGATGACTCAATAGCACCTGGAGCAGCCTGAGAATTTCAGGTAGTGCTCAGGTCTCAGCTCTGGTCCTAATATCACACAAAAGAACCATAAAAGAGGATATATGAGACAGTCACAAAGGGAATTCTATGAGCTAAATAGCAAATGCTACTTATGCATATATTAGGTGCCAATGTGGTATGTTAAGCACATAGTTGCACTCATATTTCCTTGTAAATAAAGTACAGTAATAAAAGTATACTTTTACATATCGATGTTTTCCCACTTTTAAAGAAATCACCATTGCATTATTGCATCTTGTTAAACCTTAATTCTTGTAATATTAAAGATTGCTGTTTTAATAAGCCAGGCATGAATAGACATGGAAGTCAACTTGGTGAAAAATGGCAAGTAGCTTATATGTTTGAGTTAGTACTCTGGATTTTAATTCAGTTTGAGGGATAATAAAATTCTTTCCTATCTTTATATTTTTAATAATAAAGTGAAATTTAATATAATTTTACACAATATTCTAATAAAACCAGAAAGTTATTTTGTTATAGGATCAAGTTTTTGAACGCAGTGCAGTATGTTTATTTTGTGGTCACAATGCTAAATTTCCCTTATACATGAACATTTTAGAATTAATTGAAAACTTCTAAAAATGTGGAATAGATTTAGACATGTGTTTCTTCTGTTTTCCCTAACTTGTTGATGTTTCCTATTTCATTGCCAAAACTAGAACAAATGTGAATTTGACATTCTAAAATGCATATAAGAATCAAAACAAAATCAAACAAAACATGCTTCATGCTGACAATATTGTGTTGTAACTGAGAATGATAAGTTTTCTGTTTTATTTTATTACCTGCTTATAGTGCTGAAATGTGTATTGAGTTGGTCTTACCAGGAAACTTACATAGATCTAACTTTCTCCAGGGGAACCTTTCCTATTTGGTGAAAGTTTTGCAGACGTGTTGGTAAATTTAAGTTAGGAAGCTGCCCTGCCCTTATGAGCTGAGTTAGAACAAGAGCTGACACGCCAAAGTAGACAAGGGAACCCATGAGGCCTCAACCGACACAAAGAAAAACATCCAAATAAGGAAAGCCAAAGAGTAGGTAGGAGTACGAGTCTTACTGAGGGAAGTGTAAACCAATTTATTATCCAATACCAAATAGTCAGCCCTGAGAACATTTATGCAAATACTAATATTCAGACGGAGCATGGTATATTAATGGATATATGTGCATATGTGTGTGTATACTTATATACATGTACCAGTTAATGAAAACTGGGGTGATGAATTTGGGAGAGAGCAAAGAATGATTGACATGTGTGATAGATTGGAAGTAGAAAAGGAGGAAAAGGGAATGATGTAATTATAAAGATAAAAAATGAACTAATTAAAGATTTTATATTTTCATTTTAAATGTAAAAACCTGCTAACAACTCTCTGGTCTGAATCAGTGCCCTGAGGAGACCTTGGGCACTGGCTCTGCACCCACCCCTACAACATCCAGAGGGAGTCCAACTCCAAGGGGCTTTGAAATGCCCAGGATCACGGGAGAGGCCACAACATCTACCTAACTCCTGCCCCAAAACTTGGAGTAACTGGGTTCCCCAGGATCCAGGGATGCAGTAACCCTGCCCAACGAGTGGTATGGGTTCCTTCTGGTCTGAACCATTGCCCTGAGCAGACTTGGGTGCTGGCAATGCATCCAGTCCCAAAACACCCAGAAGAAGCCCGATTCCAGGATGGTCTCAGGATCCCAGGATCCCAGAATAATAAGACCACAGAGACAGCTTAACTCTGAGGAGTTCTGACACAACCTGGATCACAGGAGGGAATATTTGCAGTCAGAAACAGCAAGGGCAGGTAACACTGGAATTAACCAGATGGTGAGAGGCAATCACAAGAATCTAATCAACAGAAAACTCGACTACATGTCATCATTATAACCCAGTTTTCTCACTAAATCAAGTTCTGGATAGACCATTATTATGGAAAAGCAAGATTTGGACTTAAAATCACATCTCATAATGATGATAGAGGATTTTAGAAAGGACTCCCTTAAAGAAATACAGGGGAACATAGATAAACAGGGAGAAGTCCTTAAAGAGTATACAAAAAAAGCTCTTAAGACTTAAAGACTTTCTTACAGGAAACACACACACAAAAAAAAAAGTCCAAGGAATTGAACGAATCTATCAAGGATCTAAAAATGGAAATAGAAACAATAAAGAAATCACAGAGGGAGACAACACTAGAGATAGAAACCCTAGGAAAGAGATCAGGAGTCATAGATGCAAGCATCACCAACAGAATACAAGAGAGAATCTCAGGTACAGATGATACAATAGAAATCATAGAGACAATAGTCAAATAAAATGAAAAAGGTAAAACGATCCTAACCCAAAAACATCCAGGAAATGCTAGACACAATGAGAAAACAAAACCTAAGGATAATAGGTATAGAAGAGAGCAAAAATTCCCAATCTAAAGGGCCAGGAAACATCTTTAACAATATAACATAACTTCCTAACTTAAAGAAAGAGATACCCATAAACATACAAAAAGCATACAGAACTCCAAATAGACTGGACTAGAAAAGAAATTACTCCTGTCACATAATAATCAAATCACCAAATGCATAAAACAAATAAAGAAAATCAAAAACAGTAAAGGAGAAAGGTTAAGTGACATATAAAGGCAGATATATACGAATTATACCAGACTTTCTCACCAGAAACTATGAAAGCCCGAAGATTCTGGGCAGAAGTCATACAGACCCTAAGAGAATGCAAATGCCAGCCCAGGCTATTATATCCAGAAAAACCCTCAATTAAAAAAGATGAAGAAACCAAGATATTCCACAATAACACCAAGTTTACAAAATATCTTCAAACAAATCCGGCCCTAAACAGGATAATACATTAAAAAAAATCTCTAAGACAAGGAGGAAAATTACACACTCGAAGAAGCAAGAAAGTAATCTTTCAACAAGCTCAAAAGAGGATAGCCAAACAAACATAATTCCACCTCTAACCTCAAAAATAAAAGGTAGGAACATTCACTTTTTCTTAATATCTCTTAATATCAATGGTCTCAATTCGCAAATAAAAAGACATAGTTAATCATCTGGATACATAAACAGGACCCAGGATTTTGCAGCATACAGTAAATGCACCTCAATGACAAAGGAAGACACTACCTCAGAATAAAAGGATGGAAAAAATTTTTTAAAGCATACAGTCCCATGAAACAAGCTGGAGCAGCCATTGTAATACTGAATAAAATCGACTTTCAACCAAATTTATCAAAAATGATAAGGAAAGATCCTTCTTCCTCATCAAAGGAAAAACTCTAAGAAGATGAACTATCAATTCTGATAATATATGCTCAAAATGCAAGGGCACCCACGTTCATAAAAGAAACTTTACTAAAGCTCAAAACACACATTGTACTTCATGCAATAATAGTGGGAAACTTCAACATCCCAGAATGGACAAATCATTGAAAGAGAAACTAAACAAAGACACAAGAAAATTAAAAGAAGTTATGAACCAAATGGATTTAATAAATATCTATAGAACATTTCATCATAAAACAAAAGAATAGCCCTTCTTTGAACACCTCATAGTAACTTATTCAAAACTGACCATATAATTGATCTCAAAATAGGCCTCAACAGATACAAGAAGACTAAAGTAACCCCATGCATCCTATCAGATCACCACAGACTAAAGCTGGTCTTCAATATTTAAAAAAAAATTAGAAAGAACATATATATACAGAAGTTGAGCAACATTCCACTCAATGATAACTTTGTCAAAGAAGAAATAAATTAAAGACATTTTAGAATTTAATGAAAATGAAAGCACAACATAACAAAATTTATGGGACACAATGAAAGCAGTGCTAAGAGGAAAACTCATACTGCTGAGTACCCCCAAAATGAAACTTGGAAAGCTTGACAGGATTACTGAAAGCTCTAGAACAGAAAGAAGCAAATGCACCCAAGAGAAGTAGACAGTAAGAAGTAATCAAACTCAGCTGAAACCAACCAGATAGAAACAAAAAGAACTATACAAAGAAGCAACAAAATAAGGAGCTGGATCTTTGAGAAAATCAACAAGATAGGTAAAGCATTAGCCAGACATACCAGAGGCCACAGAAGCACTATCCAAACTAAAAAAATCAGAAAAATAGGGGAGCCAAAACATTTGGCAAAATTTAACAACCTCTTCATGATAAAAGTCTTGGAAAAAATGAGAATTCAAGGCCCATACCTAAACATAGTGAAAGCAAATACAGAAAACCAGTAGACAATATCGAACAAAATGGAGAGAAATTTTAAGCAAACCCACTAAAATCAGGAACTAGACAAGGCTACCCACTCTTTCCATACTTACTCACTATAGAGCTCTACGTCCCAGCAAGAGCAATTAGACAACAAATGGAGGTCAATGAGATGCTAATTGGATAGGAAGAAATCAAAATATCACTATTTGCAGAAGATTTTATAGTATACTTGAAAGATCTTGAAAATTCTACCAGAGAACTCCTAAACTTGATAAGAAACTTCAGCAAAGTGGCTAGATATAATATTATTCAAAAATTCAATAGCCTTCCTCTATTAAAAGGATAAACAGGCTGAGAAATAAATTACATATATAAAAAGCATCACAATAGTCATAAATAATATAAAAGACCTTAGTATGACTCTAACCAAGCAAGTGAAAGATCCATATGACAAGAACTTCCAGTCTCTGAAGAAAGAAATGGAAGAAGATCTCAGAAGATGGAAAGAAAGATCTCCCACACTCATAGATTCTCTGGATTAATACAGAAAAATGACTATCTTATTGAAAGTAACATACAGATTCAATGCAATCCCCATTGAGTTGCAATTCCAACTCAGCTCTTCAGAGAGTTAGAAAGAGCAATTTCCAAATTCATTTAGAATAACAAAAAGCCCAGGATAGTGAAAACTATTCTAAATAATAAAAGAATTTCTGGGGGAGTCACCATCCCTAACCCCAGCTGAATTACAGAGCAATTGTGATTAAAACTGTATGGTATTGGTAAGGAGAAATGCAAGTAGATGAGTGGAATAGAATTGAAGACCCAGAAATGATCCGACACACCTATGGTCACTTGTTCTTTGACTAAGGAGCTAAAACCATCCAGAGGATAAAAGATAGCATTTTCAACAAGTGGTGCTGGTTCAACTGTTGGTCTCCATGTAGAAGAGTGCAAATAGATCTATTTTTTTTGTCCTGTACAAAGCTCAAGTCCACGTGGATCATGGACCTCCACATAAAACCAGATGCACTGACACTAATAGAAGAGTAAGTGTGGAAGAGTCTTTAACACATGGGCACTAGGGAAAGTATCCTGAACAAAACATCAATGACTTATGCTCTAAGATCAAGAATCCACAAGTTGGACCTCATAAAATTACAAAGCTTCTGTAAAGCGTTGGGCACTGTCAGTAGGACAAAATGGCAACCAATAGATTGGGAAAAGATCTTTATCAAATTTATATTCAATAGAGGGCTAATATCCAATGTACACAAAGAACAGAAGAAGTTAGAATCCAGAGAACCAAATAATTGTAGGAAAAATTGGTCTACAAAAGTAAAGAAAGTTCTCAACTGAGTAAACTCTAATGGCGAAGAAGCTCCTAAGGAAATGTTCAACATTTTTAGTCATCAGGGAGATGCAAACCAAAACAATCCTGAGATTCCATCTCACATCAGTCAGAATGGCTAAGAACAAAGTCTTATGTAACAGTAGATCCTGGCTAGGATGTGCAGAAAGAGGAACACGCCTCCGTTGTTGGTAGAATTGCAAGTTGGTACAACCACTTTAGAAATCAATCTGGGGGTTCCTCAAATATTGGACATAATACTGCTTGAAAGCTCAGCTATACCACTTCTAGGCATATAACCAAAAGATAATCCAACACATATCAAGGATGCATGCTCCAATATGTTCGATGAAACCATATGATATATTTTGATTTCAGAATACATCAGTGTGTTTTGTGTTTGGAGAAGGATCTGGTTTTTAGTATTTGAATACAATTCATAAAAGTACAAAAAGTTTTATTATCAATTAAAATGTTTATGTTAATTAGCATACATGACATTAAAATTAAATATGCTAGTCATTATTTATTAAATGTAATTTTAAATGTCAAAAGGTTATTCCAATTCTGCATTTACTTTGTACATTTTTTTCTAGTTTGAGTAATGTCATAACTTTCACCCAGCAGTTTCTTCTATTTCAATAATGTAAAAGCAGAAACAATGAAATCGCAACAATATCAGTTCTAAAATATACATGGAGCTAAGAGAAAGATACATCTTTCTCATGCAACCAAATGTATCTTGCACACTATTTTTCCCAGTCTTATTTATTCTATGTAAATTTCTATTGTTAATGGGTGAAGGAAAATCTAATTTTCTTTGTAAAGGAAGATAGACTGGTTGTTTATTGCTGCAACTCAAGCACTTAAGAAGATTCTGCAGGAGGGTCATACATTTGGAGGACTCCTGATTATGTTGTAATACTCTATTTTAAGAGAAAAATGAAAGTAACAAAAAAATTAGCATGCTCACCAAACCTAGAAATGTCTGACTGCTAAATGTGTTTGATTTGAAAAATACACTAATATGCCTCATTAAATATTTCCCAAATCTTTAGCAGTAAAATGTACAAACCAATGCTGATCTGGTTTAGATTTGGAATTTATCATAAGGTAACTGATTAAAGACAAATTATGTTCTTTGAGTGGAGCTAAACAGAACTGACTAGGCATGATGGAAAACTAGGTATTTTAAATATCACAAAATTAACAGCTACATCAAATAAGAGATTGTGGCAGCTGTTGTGATATACAAATATACATTTGGTTATTTACACCATCACTTGATGATTTCTAATACTACATTACATTTCTTGCTCTGCCTTATGAGAGATATTAAATTATTGTCATAATATTGGTATACAGAGCCCATTTACGAGACTTTGCAAATAGAAAGTTACCAGTAAGTTCCACAAAGTGCCATTGTTAGGTTCAACATCCAAATTTCTATGGTTATTTAAATTCTGAAAATATTATCTTAAATTGACTTTAAAAATTTTGCTAATAACCCAGTAGTTAAACTGTGATTATTCCTCATTGAAACAACCCCATAACTCCTAACAAAATAGAAGCAGTCATTAAAGGTCTCCCAACCAAAAAGAGGCCAGGTACAGACAGGTTTAGTGCAGAATTCTATCAGACCTTCATAGAAGACCTCATGCCAATATTAGCCAAACTATTCCACAAAATTGAAACAGACGGAGTGCTACCGAATTCCTTCTATTAAGCCACAATTACTCTTATACATAACCACACAAAGACCCAACAAAGAAATAGAACTTCAGACCAATTTCCCTTATGAATATCGATGCAAAAATATTCAATAAAATTCTGGCAAACCGATTTCAAAAGCACATCAAAACAATCATCCACCATAATCAAATAGGTTTCATCCCAGGCATACAGGGATGGTTTAATATATGGAAAACCATCAAGGTGATCCATTATATAAACAAACTGAAAGAACAAAACCACATGATCATTTCATTAGATGCTGAGAAAACATTCGACAAAATTCAACACCCCTTCATGATAAAAGTCCTGGAAAGAATAGGAAGTCAAGGCCCATACCTAAACATAGTAAAAGCCATATACAGCAAACCAGTTGCTAACATTAACCTAAATGGAGAGAAACTCGAAGCAATCCCACTAAAATCAGGGACTAGACAAGGCTGCCCACTCTCTACTTACTTATTCAATATAGTTCTTGAAGTTCTAGCCAGAGCAATCAGACAACAAAAGGAAATCAAGGGGATACAGATCAGAAAAGAAGAAGTCAACATATCACTATTTGCAGATGATATGACAGTATATTTAAGTGATCCCTAAAGTTCCACCAGAGAACTACTAAAGCTGATAAACAACTTCAGCAAAGTGGCTGGGTATAAAATTAACTCAAATAAATCAGTAGCCTTCCTCTACACAAAAGAGAAACTAGCCGAGAAAGAAATTAGGGAAACGACACCCTTCATAATACACCCAAATAATATAAAGTACCTCGGTGTGACTTTAACCAAGCAAGTAAAAGATTTGTACAATAAGAACTTCAAGACTCTGAAGAAAGAAATTGAAGAAGACCTCAGAAAATGGAAAGATCTCCCATGCTCATGGATTGGCAGGATTAATATAGTAAAAATGGCCATTTTACCAAAAGCAATCTACAGATTCAATGCAATCCCCATCAAAATACCAATCCAATTCTTCAAAGAGTTAGACAGAACAATTTGCTAAATCATCTGGAATAACAAAAACCCAGGATAGCTAAAACTACCCTCAACAATAAAAGGACTTCAGGGGGAATCACTATCCCTGAACTCAAGCAGTATTACAGAGCAATAGTGATAAAAACTGAATGGTATTGGTACAGCGACAGACAGATAGCCAGTGGAATAGAATTGAAGACCCAGAAATGAACCCACACACCTATGGTCACTTGATTTTTGACAAATCAGCCAAGACAATCCAATAGAAAAAAGATAGCCTTTTCAGCAAATGTTGCTGGTTCAACTGGAGGTCAACATGTAGAAGAATGCAGATCAAGCCATGCTATCACCCTGTACAAAACTTAAGTCCAAGTGGATCAAGGACCTCCACATTAAACCAGATACACTCAAACTAATAGAAGATAAAGTGGGGAAGCATCTGGAACACATGGGCACTGGAGAAAATTTCCTGAACAAAACACCAATGGCTTATGCTCTAAGATCAAGAATCGACAAATGGGATCTCATAAAACTGCAAAGCTTCTGTAAGGCAAAGGACACTGTGGTTAGGACAAAATGGCAACCAACAGATTAGGAAAAGATCTTTACCAATCCTACAACAGATAGAGGCCTTATATCCAAAATATACAAAGAACTGAAGAAGTTATACCACAGGAAGACAAATAACCCTATTAAAAAATGGAGTTCAGACATAAACAAAGAATTCAAAGCTGAGGAATGCCAAATGGCTGAGAAACACCTAAAGAAATGTTCAACAACTTTAGTCATAAGGGAAATGCAAATCAAAACAACCCTGGGATTTCACCTCACACCAGTGAGAACGGCTAAGATCAAAAACTCAGGTGACAGCAAATGCTGGCAAGGATGTGGAGAAAGAGGAACACTCCTCCATTGTTGGTGGTATTGCAGCCTGGTACAACCATTCTGGAAATCAGTTTTGAGGTTCCTCAGAAAAGTGGACATTTTAATACCTGAGGACCCAGCTATACGACTCTTGGGCATATACCCAAAAGATTCCCCAACATATAACAAAGACACATGCTCCACTATGTTCATAGCAGCCTTATTTATAATAGCCAGAAGCTGGAAAGAATCCAGATGCCCTTCAACAGAGGAATGGATACAGATAATGTGGTACATCTAAACAATGGAATATTACTCAGCTATCAAAATCAATGACTTTATTAAATTCATAGGCGAATGAAGCGAACTGGAAAATATCATCCTGAGTGAACTAACCTAAGCATTTTCAATTTTGACTGTATAAGTTAGGTCATCTATTCTAATTGCAGAATTCCCAAATTCCATTTCTCCCAAATTAAAACATATTGAATATCAATTTACATACTAATTTAAAGTTCATTCAAAAGTAGTTTTAATGCAATGAAAAAAACAATCAAAAGCAAAGCCAGAAAATTGCAATCCCTTAAACCATCAGAGAATGTATTCTAACCCATATCCACACTCTGTGTTCAATATAGCAGTGGTCCTTTTTTTTTTTAACCCTGCAAGGAACCAGGCAACATAAAAGGCTAAAAGTTAGACAATTTACATGCAGCTTGTTAAGAATCTCTGGGCAATCTGATGACAGCAGTAAAGGAGTAGTTTCCCATCTGCTAAACTACAGATCTTCCTTGCTCTATAAGCATGTGGTCTTGCTAAACTGTCACTAGAAAAGCAAAATTAAACCCAAGTACTGCTTCCCTTGCCTACAAGAGCAGAGATAAGTGATTATCAAAAGAAGTGCAAACAGTGAATTCTCATGTCTTAAATCTTAGAGTCATAGAGATTAGTATTAGAGTATCTACATTAGTAGTAAAGAAAGGAAGACCTTCAAATTCCAGTATTCTGGGTGTTTTGAAAGCTAAGGGATTAATTTTGAAACAAAGTTAGAACAATATGTATGCTTTAAATAAGCAAGATTTAGTAAACATAAAACAATTTGAGTAGGAATTAAATAAAATGGACACCAGTTTCAATAGCCTATTTTGAAATCAAGAAGATGAAATGTAGTGTTTAAAGCCCAGAATGACATGCATATAAAAAAATGGCCCTGTGAAGACAAAACTGTAATGATAATTGTTTCTGCACATACCTCTTGAATGGATAAACAATGATTCATATTTGGATTTATGATTTCTCTATAACCATCAAGATGATTATATCAATTGGTTTCATTTGTACTCCTTAGTGTAATTTCAATGGTATATTGATTCAGCTAGACAGCTGCTACATATGAAACACAAGGAAAACAGGTAGCCAGTATGAAAATTAATGAAGAGGTAAATTAAAACTTTGAAAGTCAGATGAGCAAACATTCTCAAATCATTAAATTTTTATTTTATTTTCAAATTTTTCTGTTTTTGCCTTTTAGTTTTTGGTGAGTTCAATTTAATGTGATATACATTGCAACAGATAGATTAATGTTTTTCTGCAAGATAGTCTGGAATCTGATGGAACCCAGGTAACACATAAATGCTAAAGTTAATAAAGACCTTACTTTCAGACTAAGTGACAGTTTATAGATCACTCCTAAAACTTCAAACTAGAAATTCTGTGGGAGGGAGAGCTAAACCTTCAGAGAGGCAGACATGCCTGGGAAACCAGAAGAGACTGCACGCTGCACACATTACTGATTCCAGAGGAAAACACCAAACCCCATCTGGAACCCAGGTGCACTGAAGCTCCCGGAAACGGCAGCGCAGATCTTCCTGGTTGCTGCCGCCACAGAGAGCTCGTGGGCAGCACCCCTCGAGCAAACTTGAGCCTTGGGACCACAGGTAAGACCAACTTTTCTGCTGCAAGTGACCTGCCTGGTGAACTCAAGACACAGGCCCACAGGAACAGCTAAAGACCTGTAGAGAGGAAAAACTACAGGCCCGAAAGCAGAACACTCTGTCCCCATAACAGGCTGAAAGAAAACAGGAAAACAGGTCTACAGCACTCCTGACACACAGGCTTATAGGACAGTCTAGCCACTGTCAGAAATAGCGAACAAAGCAACACTAGAGATAATCTGATGGCGAGAGGCAAGTTCAGGAAGCCAAGCAACAGAAACCAAGACTACATGGCACCATCGGAGCCCAATTCTCCCATCAAAACAAACATGGAATATCCAAACACAACAGAAAAGCAAGATCTAGTTTCAAAATCATATTTGATCATGATGCTGGAGGACTGAAAGACGTGAAGAACTCCCTTAGAGAACAAGTAGAAGCCTACAGAGAGGAATCGCAAAAATCCCTGAAAGAATTCCAGGAAATCATAAATAAACAAGTAGAAGCCCATATAGAGGAGTCACAAAAATCCCTGAAAGAATTCCAGGAAAACACAATCAAACAGTTGAAGGAATTAAAAATTGAAATAGAAGCAATCAAGAAAGAACACATAGAAACAACTCTGGATATAGAAAACCAAAAGAAGAGACAAGGAGATATAGATACAAGCTTCACCAACAGAATAAAAGAGATGGAAGAGAGAATCTCAGGAGCAGAAGATTCCATAGAAATCATTGACTCAACTGTCAAAGATAATGTAAAGCAGAAAGAGCTACTGGTCCAAAACATACAGGAAATCCAGGACTCAATGAGAAGATCAAACCTAAGGATAATAGGTATAGAAGAGAGTGAAGACTCCCAGCTCAAAGGACCAGTAAATATCTTCAACAAAATCATAGAAGAAAACCTCCCTAACCTAAAAAAAGAGATACCCATAGGCATACAAGAAGCCTACAGAACTCCAAATAGATTGGACCAGAAAAGAAACACCTCCTGTCACATAATAGTCAAAACACCAAACGCACAAAATAAAGAAAGAATATTAAAAGCAGTAAGGGAAAAAGGTCAAGTAACATATAAAGGCAGACCTATCAGAATCACACCAGACTTCTCGCCAGAAACTATGAAGGCCAGAAGATCCTGGACTGATGTCATACAGACCCTAAGAGAACACAAATGCCAGCCCAGGTTACTGTATCCTGCAAAACTCTCAATTAACATAGATGGAGAAACCAAGATATCCCATGACAAAACCAAATTTACACAATATCTTTCTACAAATCCAGCACTACAAAGGATAATAAATGGTAAAGCCCAACATAAGGAGGCAAGCTATACCCTAGAAGAAGCAAGAAACTAATCGTCTTGGCAACAAAACAAAGAGAAGAAAAGCACACAAACATAACCTCACATCCAAATATGAATATAACAGGAAGCAATAATCACTATTCCTTAATATCTCTCAACGTCAATGGCCTCAACTCCCCAATAAAAAGACATAGATTAGCAAACTGGATACGCAACAAGGACCCTGCATTCTGCTGCGTACAGGAAACACACCTCTCAGACACTACCTCAGAGTGGAAGGCTGGAAATCAACTTTCCAAGCAAATGGTCAGAAGAAGCAAGCAGGAGTAGCCATTCTAATATCAAATAAAATCAATTTTCAACTAAAAGTCATCAAAAAAGATAAGGAAGGACACTTCATATTCATCAAAGGAAAAATCCACCAAGATGAACTCTCAATCCTAAATAAATATGCCCCAAATACAAGGGCACCTACATACATACGTAAAAGAAACCTTACTAAAGCTCAAAACACACATTGCACCTCACACAATAATAGTAGGAGACTTCAACACCCCACTCTCATCAATCAACAGATCATGGAAACAGAAATTAAACAGAGACGTAGACTGACTAAGAGAAGTCATGAGCCAAATGGACTTAACAGATATTTATATAACATTCCCTAAAGCAAAAGGATAAACCTTCTTCTCAGGTCTTCATGGTACTTTCTCCAAAATTGACCATATAATTGGTCAAAAAACGGGCCTCAACAGGTACAGAAAGATAGAAATAATCCCATGTGTGCTATCGGACCACCAGGCCTAAAACTGGTCTTCAATAACAATAAGGGAAGAATGCTCACATATACGTGGAAATTGAACAATGCTCTACTCAATGATAACCTGGTCAAGGAAGAAATAAAGAAAGAAATTAAAGACTTTTTAGAATTCAATGAAAATGAAGGTACAACATACCCAAACTTATGGGACACAATGAAAGCTGTGCTAAGAGGAAAACTCATAGCGCTGAGTGCCTGCAGAAAGAAACAGGAAAGAGCATATGTCAGCAGCTTGACAGCACACCTAAAAGCACTAGAACAAAAATAATCAAATAGACCCAGGAGGAGTAGAAGGCAGGAAATAATCAAACACAGAGCTGAAATCAACCAGGTAGAAACAAAAAGGACCATAGAAAGAATCAACAGAACCAAAAGTTGGTTCTTTGAGGAAATCAACAAGATAGATAAACCCTTAGCCAGACTAACTAGAGGACATAGAGAATGTGTCCAAATCAACAAAATCAGAAATGAAAAGGCAGACATAACTACAGATTCAGAGGAAATTCAAAAAATTATCAGATCTTACTATAAAAGCCTATATTCAACAAAACTTGAAAATCTGCAGGAAATGGACAATTTCCTAGACAGATACCAGGTACCGAAGTTAAATCAGGAACAGATAAACCAGTTAAACAACCCCATAACTCCTAAGGAAATAGAAGCAGTCATTAAAGGTCTCCCAACCAAAAAGAGCCCAGGTCCAGACGGGTTTAGGGCAGAATTCTATCAGACCTTCATAGAGGTCCTCGTACCAATATTATCCAAACTATTCTACAAAATTGAAACAGATGGAGCACTACCGAATTCCTTCTATGAAGCCACAATTACTCTTATACCTAAACCACACAAAGTCCCAATAAAGAAAGAGAACTTCAGACCAATTTCCCTTATGAATATCGGTGCAAAAATACTCAATAAATTTCTGGCAAAACGAATCCAAGTGCACATCAAAACAATCATCCACCATGATCAAGTAGGCTTCATCCCAGGCATGCAGGGATGGTTTAATATACGGAAAACCATCAACGTGATCAATTATATAAACAAACTGAAAGAACAAAACCACATGATCTTTTCTTTAGATACTGAGAAAGCATTTGACAAAATTCAACACCCCTTCATGATAAAAGTCCTGGAAAGAATAGGAATACAAGGCCCATACCTAAACATAGTAAAAGCCATATACAGCAAACCAGTTGCTAACATTAAACTAAATGGAGAGGAACTTGAATGAATCCCACTAAAATCAGGGACTAGACAAGGCTGCCCACTCTCTCCCAACTTATTCAATATAGTTCTTGAAGTTCTAGCCAGAGCAATCAGACAACAAAAGGAGGTCAAGGGGATACTGATCGGAAAAGAAGAAGTCAAAATATCACTATTTGCAGATGATATGATAGTTTGTTTAAGTGATCCCAAAAGTTCCACCAGAGAACTACTAAAGCTGATAAACAACTTCAGCAAAGTGGCTGGGTATAAAATTAAATCAAATAAATCATTAGCCTTCCTCTACACAAAAGAGAAACAAGCCGAGAAAGAAATTAGGGAAACGACACCCTTCATAATAGACCCAAATAATATAAAGTACCTCGTTGTTACTTTAACCAAGCAAGTAAAAGATTTGTACAATAAGAACTTCAAGACTCTGAAGAAAGAAATTGAAGAAGACCTCGGAAGATGGAAAGATCTGCCATGCTCATGGATTGGCAGGATTAATATAGTAAAAATGGCCATTTTACCAAAAGCCATCTACAGATTCAATGTAATCCCCATCAAAACACCAATCCAATTCTTCAAAGAGTTAGACAGAACAATTTGCAAATTCATCTGGAATAACAAAAAAAAACCAGGATAGCTAAAACTATCCTCAAAAATAAAAGGACTTCAGGGGGAATCACTATCCCTGAATTCAAGCAGTATTACAGAGCAATAGTGATAAAAACTGCATGGTATTGGTACAGAAACAGACAGATAGACAAGTGGTACAGAATTGAAGACCCAGAAATGAACCCACACACCTTTTGGCACTTGATTTTTGACAAAGGAGCCAAAAGCTTCAAATGGAGAAAAGACAGCATTTTTAGCAAATGGTGCTGGTTCAACTGGAAGTCAAAATGCAGAAGAATGCAGATCGATCCATGCTTATCACCCTGTACAAAGCTTAAGTCCAAGTGGATCAAGGACCTCCACATCAAACCAGATACACTCAAACTAATAGAAGAAAAACTAGGGAAGCATCTGGAACACGTGGGCACTGGATAAAATTTCCTGAACAAAACACCAATGGCTTATGCTCTAAGATCAAGAATAGACATATGGGATCTCATAAAACTGCAAAGCTTCTGTAAGGCAAAGGACACTGTGGTTAGGACAAAACGGCAACCAACAGATTGGGAAAAGATCTTTACCAATCCTACAACAGATAGAGGCCTTATATCCAAAATATACAAAGAACTCAAGAAGTTAGACCGCAGGAAGACAAATAACCCTATTAAAAATGGGGTTCAGAGCTAAACAAAGAATTCACAGCTGAGGAATGCCGAATGGCTGAGAAACACCTAAAGAAATGTTCAACATCTTTAGTCATAAGGGAAATGCAAATCAAAACAACCCTGAGATTTCACCTCACACCAGTGCGATTGGCTAAGATCAAAAACTCAGGTGACAGCAGATGCTGGCGAGGATGCGGAGAAAGAGGAACACTCCTCCATTGCTGGTAGGATTGCAAGTTGATACAGTCTTTCTGGAAATTAGTCTAGAGGTTCCTCAGAAAATTGGACATTGCACTTCCTGAGGATCCAGCTATACCTCTCCTGGGCATATACCCAAAAGATGCTCCAACATGTAACAAGGACACATGTCCCACTATTTTCATAGCAGCCTTATTTATAATAGCCAGTAGCTGGAAAAACCCAGATGTCCCGCTACGTAGGAATATATCCAGAAAATGTGGTTCATTTACACAATGGAGTACTAATCAGCTATTAAAAACAACGCCTTCATGAAATTCATAGGCAAATGGATGGAAATAGAAAATATCATCCTGAGTGAGGTAACCCAATCACAAAACCATACACATGGTATGCACTCACTGATAAGTGAATATTAGCCCAAAAGCTCAAAATACCCAAGGTAAAACCCACAGACCACTTGCAGCTCAAGAAGAAGGATGACCAAAGTGTGAGTGTTTCAGTCCTTCTTAAAAGGGAGGACAAAAATATTCATAGGAAGGGATATGGTGACAGAGTTTGGAGCAGAGACTGAAGGAATGGCCATTCAGAGCCTTCTCCACCTAGGGATCCAACTCGTTTACATAGATCAACAAAACTAGACAATATTGATGAAGCCAAGAAGTACATGCTGACAGGAGCCTGATATAGCTGTCTCCTCAGAGGCTCTGCCAGAACATGAGAAATACAGAGGTGCATGCTAGCAGCAAACCATTGAACTGAGTTTGTGTTCCCCGTTGCAGGAGTTAGAGAAAGGTTTGAAGGAGCTCAAGGTGCTTGCAACCCCATAAAAACAATAATACTGACCAACCAGAGCTCTCAGGGATTAAACCTCTACCTAAAGACTACACATGGACAGAACCATGGCTCCAACTGCATGTGTAGCAGAGGATGGCCTTGTTGGGCACCAATGCGAGAAGAGAAGAAGCCCTTTGTCCTTCTATGACAGAACCCCCTAGTGTAGAGGAATGTCGTGGTATGGAGGTAGGAATGGGGGTTGGTTTAGGAGGGGAAACATTCTTTTTTTTTATTAATTAACTTGAGTATTTCTTATATACATTTCTAGTGTTATTCCCTTTCCCGGTTTCCGGGCAAACATCCCCCTCTCCCCTCCCCTTCTTTATGGGTGTTCCCCTCCCCATACTTCCCCCCCTTGTCGCTCTCCCCCCCAACAATCTAGTTCACTGGGGGTTCAGTCTTAGCAGGACCCAGGGCTTCCCCTTCCACTGGTGATCTTACTAGGATATTCATTGCTACCTATGGGGTCAGAGTCCAGGGTCAGTCCATGTATAGTCTTTAGGTAGTGGCTTAGTCCCTGGAAGCTCTGGTTGCTTGGCATTGTTGTACATATGGGGTCTCGAGCCAAGGGGAAACATTCTTACAGAAGAAGGAGAGGGGAATGTGGTAAGGGAACTATGGACAGGAAACCAGGAAAGGGAATAACATTTGAAATAAATAAAAAAATACCCAGTTTAAAAAAAATGAGTCCGGGGCTGGGGATTTAGCTCAGTGATAGAGCGCTTACCTAGGAAGCGCAAGGCCCTGGGTTCGGTCCCCAGCTCCGAAAAAAAAAGAACCAAAAAAAAAAATGAGTCCTCTATTTTCACATTCATTCTGCAATCCTGAGTCATTTTACTGGGGAACTGATCTATCGATGCTGAGAGATATTGATGATCAATGATTGTTACTCTGGTTATTTTGATGTAGTTGCTGGTTGAATGAGGGTTTGTGTGTTTCTTTTTTTCTTCAATTAGTTTTAATAGTGTAGACATATCTACTTAGTGTGTTTTGTTGAGTATAGTTAGCCCAATTGAGATGGCTTCTTTTTTGTTGTTGTTGTTTGTTTTGTTTTGTTTTGTTTTGTTTTTTGGTTTTTTGTTTTGTTTTGTTTGTTTGGTTTTTCTTTTTTTTTTTCTAGTATCTGCTCTAGGGCTGGCTTAGTGGAAAGATATTGTTTGAATTTGGTTTTGTCATGAAATATTTTGTTTTCTCCATTTATAGTGTTTGAAAGTTTTGTTGGCTATAATAGTCTGAGAAAACATTTATGGTGTCTTAGAGTCTGCAAATTTAATGCTCAGCCCCTCTAGCTTCTACAATCTCAGATGAGAAATCAGACGCAATTCTGATAGGTCTGCCTTTTATGTTACTTGACCTTTTTCCCTTTCTGCTTTTTAAATTATTTCTTTGCTATGTATATATAGTTTTGATGATTATTTGATGGGTGGATTTTATTTTCTGGTCCAATCTGTTTGGTTGTCTGTAAGCTTCTCATTCTATTATATGCATCTTTTTCTTTAGATTAGGGACATTTTCTTCTATGTTTTGTGGAAGATGTTTTCTGGGCATTTAATTTGGGAATCTTCAATTCCTATTTTTCTATTTCTATCTTTTACAGTGTGCCAGATCATGGACGTTTTCTGTCATGAACTTTTTAAGATTTTGCTTTTTCTTTGACTGAAATATTGATTTCTTCTATCATACATTCTACATCTGAAATTTTCTCCAATCTCCTGTATTTTGTTCACTTTCCTAGGTTTTTCATTTCCAGGATTGCTACAGTTGGTGTTTTTTGTATTGCTTCCATTCCATTTCCCTTTTCAGGTCAGTGTTATTCATATCCTCCAGCCGTTTGACAGTATTTCTTTATATTTTCTTGGTTCCTCTTTTAATGGCTCTACCTGTTTGAACATATATTTCTGTATTTCATAAGGGATTTATTCATGTCCTCTTTAGAGGCCTCCTTCATCATTATGAGTTTGAATTTAAGATCCTCCTCTTGAGCTTCAATTTCCTTAGAATATCCAGATTTTGTTGTACCAGGATAGCTGCCCGTTGGTGGTGTCGTAATGCCTGGAGTCTTGTTGATTGTATTTTTAAGCTCTCCTTCAAGCACCTGTTTTTATCTGATGTTGAATGGGTGATCCTGATAGCAGCAGGAATTCTTGGGAAGATGAGGTGAGACATAGGCTTAAGGATGGAGATCAGATTACCCCACCCTGTTGACTGTATTTCTGGAAGATCCCCCTATTCTGCAAGCTGGGTGACAGGTGGATCCTACTCTGCAGGTTGTGTCCTAGTCAACCCAACTTTAGTGCTGAGAGTATCTAGCTCAGATGACTGTTAGGGCAGGGTTCCAAACTACTTAGTTTAGGGGCCCCAAACGATTTCCATGAGAAGCCAGGATGCCCTTAGAATCCCACAAAGCTCCTGGACCAGGGAGCAGGGCTAGAGCTAAAGAACAGGCAAAATAATTTATCCATTATTTATTTATTTGTCTTTATAATTGTGAAACAAATTAATAAATTTGCTGACATATAAGTTTCACACTCTAACCTTTGGAATCACTACTTCCTTCTCTTTCAATAGTGTTCTGATAGTTCTGACTTTTTGTTTTACATCATTATTTTTTTATTTGATATATTTTTTATGTACATTTCAAATGTTATTTCCTTTCCTGGATTCCTGTTCCCTCCCCCATGAGGGTGTTCCCCCTATCCACCCCCCTTACAATCACCCCCAGACATTCCCCTGCATTGAGGGTACAACCTTGGCAAGACCAAGGACTTCCCCTTCCACTGGTGCCCCAACAATGCTATTCTCTGTTACATATGCAGTTGGAGCCTTGAGTCAGTCCACTTATTGTTTTTGGGTAGTGGTTTAGGACCTGGAAGCTCTCATTGGTTGGCATTGTTGTTCTTATGGGGTTGCAAACCCCTTCAGCTCTTTCTTTTCTTTTTTTTAGTTTTTACATTTTTTATTTTTTTCAATCTTTATTAACTTCAGCTCTTTCAATCCTTCCTTTAATTCCCCGAAAGGGGTTCCCATTCTCAGGTCAGTGGTTTGCTGCTAGCATTGACCTCTATATTAGACATGCTCTGGTGTGTCTCTCAGGAGAGATCTAAGTATGGTCCCTTTCAGCATGCACTTCTTAGCTTCATCAATCTTATCTAGTTTTATATATGGGCAGGCTCTGATTGGCCGTTTCTTAAGTCTCTGCTCTAAACTTTGTCTCCATATCCCCTCCTATGGATATTTTGTTCCCTCTTTTAAGAAGGAGTGGAAACATCTGCATTTTGCTTATCTTTCTTCTTGAACTTCCTGTGTTCTGTGGATTAAATCTTTGTTAATTCAAGCTTTTGGTCTAATATCCACTTATCAATGAGTGCACACCAAGTGCATTTTTCTGTGATTGGGTTACCTCTCTCAGGATATTTTCTAGTCCACTCCGTTTGCCTATGAATTTCATGAAGGCATTGCTTTTGATTGCTGAGTAGTACTCCATTGTGTAGATGTATCATATTTTTTTAACCCATTCTTCTGTTGAAGGGCATCTGGGTTCTTTCCAGCTTCTAGCTATTATAAATAAGGCTGTCATGAACATAGTGGAGCATGTGTCTTTGTTGGAGCATCTTTTGTGTATATGTCCTGGAGAAGTATAGCTGGTTCCTCAGGTAGTATAATGTTCAATTTTCTGAGGAACCTCCAGACTGATTTCTAGAGTGGTTGTACCAGTTTACAATCCCACCAACAATGGAGAAGTGTTTCTCTTTCTCCACATCCTTGCCAGCATCTGCTGTCACCTGAGCGTTTTATCTTAGCCATTCTGACTGGTGTGAGCTGGAATCTTAGTGTTGTGTTGATTTGAATTTCCTTGATGACTAAGGATGTTGAACATTTCTTTAGGTGAATCTTGGCATTTGATATTCCTTAGCTGAGAATGTTTTGTTTTACTCTGTACCCCATTTTTAATAGGGTTATTTGGCTCTCTGGAGTCAAACTTCTTGAGTTCTTTGTATATTTTGGATATCAGCCCTCTATCTGTTGTAGGATTGGTAAAGATCTTTTCCCAGTCTATTGGTTGCAGTTTTGTCCTAATGACAGTATCTTTTGCTTTACAAAAGCTTGGCAGATTTATGGCATCCCATTCGTTGATTCTTGATATTAGAGCACAAGCCATTGGTGTTTTGTTCAGGAAATTTTCCCCAGTGCCCATGTGTTAGAGACTCTTCCCCAGTTTTTTTTCTATTAGTTTGAGTGTATCTGGTTTGATGTGGAGGTCCTTGATCCACTTGGACTTAAGCTTTGTACAGGGTGATAAGAATGGATCGATTTGCATTCTTCTACATGCTGACCTCCAGTTGAACCAGCACTATTTGTTGAAAGGCTATCTTTTTTCTATTGGATGGTTTTAGCTCCTTTGTCAAAGATCAAGTGACCATAGGAGTGGAGTTCATTTCTGGGTCTTCAATTCTAATCCACTGAGCTACCTGCCTGTCTGATACCATACAGTTTTTATGACTATTGCTCTGTAATACTGTTTGAGGTCAGGGATGGTGATTCCCCAAGAAGTTCTTTTATTATTGAGTATAGTTTTCACTATCCTGGGCTTTTTGGAATTCTAAATGAATTTGCAAATTGATCTATCTCTATAAAAAATTGAGTAGGAATTCTGATGGGAATTTCATTGAATCTGTAGATTGCTTTTGGCAAAATGGCCACTTTTACTATATTAATCCTGTCAATCCATGAGCATGGGAGGTCTTTCCATCTTCTGAGATCTTATTCAATTTCTTTCTTCAGAGACTTGAAGATATTGTCATACATATATTTCACTTGCTTACTTAAAGTCAAATTAAGATTTTGTTTATATTTTTGGGACTATTGTGAAGGGTGTCATTTCCCTAACTTCTTTCTCAAAATGTTTATCTTTGAGTAGAGGAAGGCTACTGATTTGCTTAAGTTACTTTTATACCCTGACACTTTGCTCAAGTTGTTCATTAGGTTTAGTATTTCTCTACTGGAGTCAGTGGCTAAAAGCACTGGCTGCTCTTCCAGAGGTCTTAGGTTCAATCCCCAGCAACCACATGGAGGCTCACAACTGTGCAATGCAATTCAATGTTCTCAACTATACTGTTTGGAGATACAGCATTGTATAGTTCTGACTTTTAACAATATAAACCTAAGTAAAATCATACTTTCTCACTTAACATTGTCGAGTAGAATGTTTGTCTTGATAGAAACACACAATTATTGGATGTTTGACTCCAGAAAGCTCTACTGTTAAAAGTTACAGATGACTAGTTTGAACTTTCATACTGTTTGCAATGACAACACATTCACATCATTTTTATCAGATTGATATATGCTCTTAAGATTAATATATGTACATTGGTACATGTTCTCAGTACAGTTTATTTTTTCTTATTCCTAAGGAATAAAAGAAGATAAACAGGCATACAGCCAGTGATAGAAACAGATAACACATAAAAATAAAGGTGATAATAAATAGAGGATTATAACCCAATAGGGAATCGAGGTTGTTATAAAGAAAATAGATAGAAAATAAATGATAGCTACACAGATGGCAAATTATAGAGTTCAGAATGATGAGAGACAGATAAGAGATGAATAGGGAGTAGATAAATTATATGTGCAGGATAGGTGACTAACAATAGATAAAGAAAGGATTTGTAGTTGATTGTCGGACAAATAAATTGTCTGACAAATTAGATAATTGGTTAATGATGATAAACAATATGATATATAATAGGTGATAAATGAATTTGAGATAGATGATAAATTATAGTAAACAAAAGATATGCAGCTATATGAATTTCCTGATCACTTTGCAAGTTCTGTCAAAGTACAGTGTAAATGTCTTCATGTCATAGTGCACTTTTGATACTAAGAGTATTTTCATAGATAAAATATGTTGTATCCTAAATATATTTATTCATTTATTTTATTACAGTTGATTTCTCCAACAACTGTGGCCCATTTTATAATTTTGTGATGTGATAGTTGCTGCTACTAATTTTAAAGTTTGACAGAAATCATTGCCAAGTGGCTTGTGTACACATTTGGAATCAGGGTGTGAAGTCAGTTTCCACTTATAACTTGACCTCAATTTAAAAGCCACATTATTTTTAACTTTAAATTTTTCACGTTTTATGATACCTATTTTGCATGTATGATTATATTCAGGGCGAGTTGATATCATGCATAATTTATTATTGTGCAATATCATATATATTGTATTATTTTAAACCTACAGTAGTGAGTTTGTCTCCACCAGAAATTAATTTAAATATGATGTATCATTAATTTCTCTGACTCTAACCATTGTCTTTCTGTTATTCTATTATTTTTCTTTAGGGATACTTGAGACAGACACACACACACACACACACACATGGTGAGAGAGAGAGAGAGAGAGAGAGAGAGAGAGAGAGAGAGAGAGAAGAGAGAGAGAGTTAAGTTTAGACTAATCCCAAAGTGAAAAACTATTAAAAATAAATTATGAGTACAGACAATCTTAGTTGCATACTAAGTAGACTATAAACACCAGCTAAAACAGGAATGAATCTACTGATGATAATTAATTTACCCTTGGATCAATTCATATTTTGAATCTTAAATTCTTATGTGGTAATCACTTCGATTTAAAGTGATGATGTAGAGAACACATTTTTTTCCAACCAGAATCATTGCTTTCTAATCATTCTTTCCTTAATTTCTTCATTATTCCTCCCCATTGTGGTCCCTGGTTTATGAACTCCTCTGCCTACATACCCACCTAACTTTATTCTCATTCTCTCATAGATCTATCTATCTATCTGTCTGTCTGTCTGTCTGTCTGTCTATCTATCTATCTTTCTTTCTTTCTTTCTTTCTTTCTTTCTTTCTTCCTTCCTTCTTTATCTTCTTCATCATCTGTGTATCTCTATCTCTCTTAATAAAACATCCCTAATTGTGAAGCTATTTGCCATTGATACCAGGGGAGAAATGGAAAATCTGTTTTCTTCGGTAGATCATCACACTCTGTGCACTTCAGTGACTGGAGGTAATCAAGCAAAGTGAATTCCACGGTCCTGGGATGATTAGACCTTTTTCTATCATTCTTTTTTGCTGGTTTTATCTTGGTCTTTTTGTTCATTTCATCTGAAAGCCTTTAAACTTAAAGGACATAAGGAGTGATACCTTATGAAGACTAAAAAATAATATATCCTCATCAATTCCATCTCCCTTTCAACATTGGCAGCTTCTCCAGGACTAGGTGTAGAGGTAATGTGGAACAGCTCACCATTTCATACATCCTGGCATCTGGCCTGCAGCAATCCTACTATGATAGTTTGAACTACCCCGATGAAGCCAGCTCTTCTTTGTATGATGAGAAACACACCATATATCAATAATGGTTTTCTAGTGGGCTCTAGAGTAAATATTAATGTCCTTAGCCAAGAAGGAGCTGATTACTAGGACATGTTTGGCTTTGTGTAGTGGATCTTAGAGCATTCCAATTTGATAGGTGACTTTAATTAAGTCATACTGTTCTCTTTTGCAACACTATTTCCTGCTCAAAAGTAAAGACAAATAAAGTAACTTTTACTATTTGTTGGTATAAACTTCAAAATTGTTGACTATCAGATCCAATACCATGACAATGTACATAATACAGGACAAAATAATAAGGTCAATTGCATTTCTTCTGTAGCTGAACATGAAACATGGTCATGTGGGCATTTTTAATAGTGGCATGTATTTGGTCTAGCCAGTTATATAGGCTTTACACCAAAAGACAACTAACTCTTGTAATCTCATGTAACAATATCAATAGAAGGGAAATAATGTAATTCATCCTGAAACCAATGTATCCAAGAGTAAGAAGGAAAGTCAGAGAAACTGGAACTAAAATGTGAGAGGATCTTAATGAAGATGATACTATGTTGACAGTGACATATGCTGGCTTTTTTTCCACCATAGTTATAGAAATCAGATTTCCTTTTATTTAGAAGCTTATTAGAGATGCAATGCTATCAGAGCTGTTTCTAATCTCACCATTAACATATCAGAAACTCTAGAATATTACAGATAAAATTTATGTTTCATGCTTCTATAGCTTTTGCTAAACCTTGCTTAAAGTAAAGCATCATTAAAAGACTTATGCATAGTTTAAGTTGTTCCATTATCTGTCAGATTCAGAGGTGGTATGTGATATTTACATTTTCTGAACTTGTGAAGGTACATTGGCATTTCAAAAATGAAATGAAATGTTTTTATTTAATTTTTGTTAGTCAAGAAAATGTGAAATCATTCTATAGTTTCAAGTCTGTTGTTACATGCTCTCCAGATATTAAGACAATGGTTCACTGAATTTGCACCTAGTGACTGAGGACAGTACCACACTTTGTCTTTGATCACTAATTTCAATTAAAAGACACACTGATGTCACTTTATTAATTTTACAAATTGGAAATGCTAGAATATTGGTGAACTATTTGAAAGTTTGGGCGTTTTATAATCTTCAAGCATGATAGCTTTCATCCAATATTACCATAAATATTTTACCTTTATTTTATAGAAACAACAATTACATTTATATCTTGTGTTTTAAGTTGTCGCTCACTTTTGAAATTATATTTGATTTTTAAAAATATTTTTGTATATATATATATATATATATATGTGTGTGTGTGTGTGTGTGTGTGTGTGTGTGTGTGTGTGTGTGTGTGTGATGATATATTGGACCTGGGTTTAATATCCTTCCAGAGAGACAAACACAAAAAATATACAGATTTTTCATGACAATTATATAAATAGTTTCATATAATTTTTCTGTATCTTGCTAGAAATTATAAATTTCACCTAAGTTACTTGTACATCTCAATAATTTTGTGGAAATGTACATGAGTGATAATTAACTGAGCTGTCCCATTAAAGTGCCATAGATACAAGAAGTTCTGAGTTCTTTAAGATTTCATAGGGCTAAAGATCCAGGGAACACTCAAATTGTATTTGCTTTCAGCAAAGAAGCAACTTTTTCTAAGATCTTTATTTGAATGTGGTAGAAATCTGAAGAACTAATTTGGGGTATTATATCTTCAGCACATTAAAAGCTTGAAAATCCATTGTAAAGCAGAAGCAGCAAAGTTTACCAAAATCCCAATCTTAGTTTCTGGTTATGATTTAATTCTATTATACTTGACTGTCAAAATTTATAGTATGATTTGGGAAAAGTAGTATAGTCTTTTGTTGCATTAAGTCTTATACATTCTTATTAAGCAAAAATTATGCTGCCTACCTAACGTCTTAGTGTTCTATTGTTATGAAGAGACACCATGACTGCAGAAACTCTTTTTTTTTTAAGCGTTTAATTGGAGCCTGCTTGAAGTTCAGAGGTTTATCCTATTGTCAACACATTCAATTTTTCTCCAATTTTTCAACCAAGATTTTATCACACAAATTTTCACTTCCTTAGACTTATCATAAGATATGTTTTTGTGTAGGTGTGTGATGATATTCTGAATGGTATTTTGAATGGTAAATGATTTGTTTTTTTAGGTAATCTTGATCTTTGTACTTTGATTGGTTTTAAGGCCATCTTCACTGGAGAGATCCTGTAGCTGGCAGCATCAAGTAGGTAAAAATATGTAATCAAGTAAGTCACAGACTCTAAATAAAAATGTAGTACTATTATCCTGCTAAGTGATCATGAAACAAATGGACTGGTAATAAAAGAATTCTATTCCCAAAGATCAGTCCATTTGCAGCCCTTCAGAGAATCTTTCTTCTTTCAATGGCTAGGAAAGAAACCCTCAGGTGGTGAATGTGTAGAGAGTAATGAGCTTTGAAATGCTTATCCATTGATGGTATTTGTATGTCACATCCCTTTTCTCAAGCCTCAGAGATCTCTGGGAAGTGGGATGAAGAAGGTGCAAGAGCCAAAGGTGAATGATCAACTAAAGAAGCAGTGTTTCTTACATAAGAAGCCAGATACACATATAATCTCCCACAGATTATGACAACACAGATGGTTCCACATATACTTAAGCTAGACAAAATTTCAGAATATAGGTGGAATTGTGCAATGGACCACAGCAAGGAGGTGGCAGAAAGTGGAAAGTGGACTAGATAAGTTTTTATTTGATAGGGGCTGGGCAAGACATAGAAAAATTGAGATACAGAGACTAAGACAGAGACAGGAAGGCAGAAATAATCAGAGAAAAGGGTAGAGAGATAAAACAAGAGAGGTAAATGAGAGACAAGGGGGAAAATGTGAAGTTGTGAAAGGAGGGAGATTGGAGAGGATCTGGAAGGAGTCGAAGGGAGAGCATGACTGTGGTGAAAATACCATACATGAAATACTCAAAGAATATTTCTCTAAGATTAAAGAGAATCATTTTTGAGAAAGGATATAATAATTTAAGCATAGTGTTCATTACCTTTGGCCTTTCCCTCTATAGATGACCTGTGAGCAGTTGTCTCAGTCTATTACCTCTCTTCTAATCTAAGATAAGCTACATTCTCATACTGTGATTAAAAACAAAACCTTCCTTCTTTAAGGTGTTCTGCTTTTGATGTTTTTTCACAACAACAAGAAAATTAATGAGTCCAAATATTGACATAGATGTAAATAAGTAGACTTATTTAGGAAAGATGAAAGTGCACAGATCCACAAGACTTTACACACTCTATAACACTTAGGAGTCTCTAAATTTCTGTTAATGCAAAACTTTACATTGCAAAAACAACTTACTGAAATTCAGGAAAAAGAGATATTGCAAAGATTGTTCAAATATTTGACTGAATTTAAAAATAGTCAATAGAAGGCAAAGAGATTACAGAGGTAAGTACTTGTACAATATTTTCAGGGATTGTAAATTGTAAAGGTTTTTGTCACGGTGATGAATTGACTTCTGTAAAAACCAGTGGTTGTAGCTAGTGTGCTTTAGACAGTTCTTTATTTTATGACATGCATTAATGGTTTTATCCTCCACAATACTCCAAACCCAATCACCCAGAAACCAAACTCTCTCTTTGGTTACTAGAGTCACCATCATAGTTAGGACAGAGATTCAATTACCTGTCAAGGTTGGAATAGCTTATAATCTTTCCTTTTAGAATATTCATAGGTAAAAGATAAAATTAATCATGTGGCTCCAGGAAATTTTGAGGTTCTATTGTGTCAAAGAATGTTTGATAATATAAAAATGTGACCCCAGTATAACATAAAGTTGTATCTATAAGAAAACAGTCATTATGATCAGTATAAAAAATTTACTAAGAAGCTTATAAGAAATTGACAACAGTGTTTCAAAATTTTTTGTCAAGATAGCCACAGATTACAAAATAGAAGATGAAGATTTGAGACATGAATATTACTCCTATGTAGATGCTTCTGCTGTCAATATGTAACTGAAGATCAAAAATATCTTAGCTGCCAAGAAGCTTATATATTCTTTGATTACATCATTCTGTTGTGTATGATAATTAAGGTCGAATATGCCTAATAACCTGGAGTTAGGAAGAACATGTTAAAGACATGATTCATATCTCAGTGTATAAAATTGAACTGACCTTAAATTTTTATTATTATTAGGAAACATTTCAAGTTTTATCCTATGTGTTTCTTATGGCTGTGCTTTATCTGTCTTCTTCCAAAGAGTGAAAGATAAGAATAAATGGAAATTGGGAAGAGATACTTCAAAATGAAAAAAAAAACTATCAGGGAAACAAAAGAGGTTGGATGTAGAGGTGAATAGGGTAGAATTGCCTTGCATGCACAGCCCTCAAGCAGGAAAGAGACAGCCTGCACTTGAGCATAAGATTGCTGTCCTTTGATTTAAATTACCAACAGCTGGTGGATCCCTTTCTTCTACTACCTGGTAGTTCTCTGAATTAGTCAGAGCAGGTGCTGAAGCCCATAATAGCATAGAGCAAGTACAATCAGGCAGATGTGCCATCTGAAATTATGGAACTAGGTAGTTTGATGTGAAATTTCCTTTTATTAAGTTGAGTCTAGGTAAAATAAAATAAGAATGATGTATATGTATATATCACTACCTATGTACATAGATAGGTACATTCGTATGTTAATGGACCTACAATATCCTATTGGCACCACTCAGTTGTTTATAATAAAATTAAATTAGCAAGAGACATAAATTGTGTTGTCAGTAATTAAGGTATGGATAGTCTTATCCATTCCCATTTTAGCTTCAAATAACTGACACAAAGACTGATTAGATTTACCAAGTTTTAAGCATTGTGACTGGGCAGATGTTCATTTTTTCTAACCCTCTAAGCTATCTACTTCCCAGCCAAAGGCCCTGTGTTACTTGGTAATCTGGCCCTGCCATGGCTCACTCTGGTCCATGTGTGGCCTCATAGTCAATATCTTTGTGACCAGTACACGAGGCCTCTTTCTGGATCTTCTGCTTCATGGCCACTTCTCCTTTCTTTCCTTCTGGTTGTTGTGCTTCTCTTAACTTCTCTCTGAGACCCTGCATTGGGATCTAAAGTTCAGCTTTGCTATCTCCTCTGACAAGTCATAGGCTGAATTGGCTCTTTGTTGACCAAAAAGTTGATGGAAAAAAATTCTTATATAACAGTAGACTATATTCAGGACGGTAGACAGATGTCTGGGTATGAACATCAGTGTCTGAATACACAGTACAAAAAAACTAACCCCAACAAAATTGAGGTTAAAGCTTTGTTGCATGGGTAATGAATTAGTTTACTTATCACATATCTAAATATTTGCATCTTCAACATTCATATGTAGACAACCTAAAACAGTCTGTCTTCATGCCTAGTATCACCGTAATTATCAGTAGAGAAGACTGCAACAAATATTTATGATCTTAGAGTTAAATATGAGTAGTAGCTGCCTTAGTGCTAATCACGTATTTTCAAGGTGAAATAAGTAATAACTGAAATGAACAACAATGCAATATAATGATTATGCAGAAAATTTAAACAGACATTGAGGAATGGTGGTATATGAGAGATAACAGATGTTTGTGCTAGATCATCTTGTAATACAAGAATAAAGAAGTACTTTTTATTAAAAATAGAGCGCTGAATACATATTAAAGTGAAGAACTAATGGTGTATATTACTGATGTCGTTATAATGTATATATAAATTTGGACAAAGCTGCCTGAAAATTATCTACCCAAGTTACTTTCTTGTTTTATGTAAAGTGGTTTTTTTAAGCACTAAATTCTCAGCAAATAAATTGCATAGTCATTAATTAGTCAAAATGTACAGATCTCAAAAGCTGTTTTAAAAGAATCTAACCAACTTGTCTATTTGTTTGTTTGTTTGCTTGTTTGTGTCAGGGATTTTCTGTGTAGCTCTGATTATCCTGAAACTCACTCTATATACCAGGCTGGCCTTGAACTCAGAGCTCTACCTCTTTCTGCCTCCTTAGTGCTGTAATCAAAGCCATGAACCAATGTACCTCCTGAGGCAAACTATCCATTATTAGCCTGAAGAAAGAAATAACTTTATCTGGAGTGTTGGAAAGCAGAGAGGAAGGAAAAATAAGCTGGCTTCCTTGAGTTACCATAATAAACAGGGGAGACTCAGGATACGTATTTGATAAGTTGTGAACAGGGAGAAGACTCCATGTTCGTCTAAGTACTCTTTGCAGTTTTTCAGTAAAAGTCACCTGAGGAGGTACAAGGTCATGTGACCACATATGAGCATCACTGAGGAGGGTATTTATTTACTAAGATACTTCAGAGGAAGAAAGCATTTTGTTTTTGTTTTGTTTTATTCCATCTGAAAATGTTCATACATTACTAACTTAAAAGTCTATTGTCACATGGATTCTAAGATAAATGCTACCAACAGGAACTTAAGAGCCATCAGGTGCAAGACCATTCATTTTAGACAACCGTGGAGATGGAAAACATAGGAAAGAGATCAGGAGTCACAGATGATGCAATCATCACCAACAGAATAAAAGAGAGAATCTCAGGGACAGAAGATACCATAGGAAACATTGTCACAACCATCAAAGAAAATGTAAAAGGCAAAAAACTCCTAACCCAAAACATCCAGGAAATCTTAGATTCAATGAGAAGATCAAGCCTAAGGATAATAAGTATAAAAGAGAGTGAAGACTCCCAACTTAAAGGCCCAGTAAATATCTTCAACAAAATTATATAAGAAAACCTCCCTAACCTAAAGAAAGAGATGTCCATAAACATACAAGATGTCGACAGCACAGCACTCCACATAGATTGGATCAGAAAATAAATTTCTCCTTTCACATGATAGCCAAAACACCAAATGTGCAAAAAAAATTACAGGAAGAAAAGAAATAATATTGAAAGCAGTAAGGGGAAAAGGTTAAGTAACATATAAAGGCAGACATAAGAATTAGACCAGACTTCTCACTAGAGACTATGAAAGCCAAAAGATCCTGGGTAGATGTGATATGGATCCCAAGAGAACACAAATACCAGCCCAGGTTACTATATCCAGCAAATCTCTCAGTTAACATAGTTGAAGAAACCAAGGTATTCCATGACAAAACAAAATTTACAAACTGTCTTTTCACAAACCCAGCCTAACAAAGGATAGTGGATGGAAAACCCAAACACAAGGAGGGAAACTACACTCTAGAAAAAGCAAGAAAGTAACTTTCTTGCAACTAACCCGAAGGAAGAGAGCTGCACAAACATAATTTCACCACAAAACAAACAAACAAACAAACAAACAAAAAAACCAACCAACCAAACAAACAAAAAAACAGGAAACAATAATCATTGGTCCTAATATCTCTCAACATCAATGGACTCAATTCTAGAAAATAAGACATAGACTAACAGACTGGATACAAATAAAAGGACCCAGCGTTTTGCTGCATACAGGAAACAGCCCTCAGTAACAAAGACAGAAACTATCTCAGAGTAAAAGGCTGTAAAACAATTTCCCAAGCAAATGGTCCCAACAAACAATCTGGAATAGCCATTCTAATGTCGAATAAAATCGAATTTCAACCAAAAGTTATCAAAAAAAATAAGGAAGGACACTGCATATCCATCAAAGGAAAGATCCACCAAGATGAACTCACAATCTAGAATATCTATGCTCCAAATGCAAGGGCATCTACATTCATAAAATAATCCTAGCTAAAGCTCAATGCACACATTGTACCTCAGACCATAATAGTAGGAGACTTGAATATGACATTCTCATCAACAGACAAATCATGGAAACAGAAAATAAACAGAGACATAGAGACATTCACAGAGGTTATGAACTAAACTGATTTAACAGATATTTATAAAACATTTCATCCTAAAACAAAAGAATATACCTTCTTCTCAGCGCCTCACGGTAGCTTCTCCAAAACTGTCCATATATTAGGTCACAAAACAGGCCTCAACAGATAGAAGAAAATTGAAACAATCCCATGCATCCTATCAGATCACAATGGAATAAAGCTGGTCTTCATTAACTATGAAAATGACAGATAGCCCACACACACATGGAAGTTGAACAAGGTTCTACTCGATGATAGCATGATCAAGGAAGAAATAAAGAAATCAAGTCTTTTTAAAATTTAATGAAAATAAAACCACAACATAAAAAACTTATGGGACACAATTAAAGCAGTGCTAAGAGGAAAATCATAGCTCTGAGTGCCTCTGAAAAGAAACTGGAGACAGCATAGCTTGACAGCACATCTAAAAGCTCTAGACCAAAAAGAAGCAAATACACCCACTCAGAGTAGAAGGCAGGAAATAATCACACTCAGGGAAGAAATCAACCAAGGAGAAGCAAAAGAACTACACAAAGAATCAACAAAACCAGGAGCCTGTTCTTTGAGAAAATCAACAAGATAGATAAACTGTTAGCCAGGCAACCAGGTGCACAGAGAAAGTATCCAAATTAAAAAAAAAATCAGATACAAAAATGGAGACATAACAACAGAATCTGAGTAAATTAAAAAAAATCAGATCATTCTATAAAGCCAATATTCAACAAAACTGGAAAATCTCGATGAAATGAACCATTTTCTAGACAGATATCAGGTACCAAAGTTAAATCAAGATCAGATAAACCATCTAAAGAGTCTCATATCACCTAAAGAAATAGAAGCAATTTTTAAGAGTCTTCGAACCAAAAAGCCCAGGACCAGATGGGTTTAGTGGAGCAGTCAATCAGTCTTTCACAGAAGACCTAATACCATTACTCTCCAAAATAGTCCACAAAATAGAAACAGAAGGAACACAACCCAAATCCTTCTATGAAGCCACAATTATGCTTATACCTAAACCACACAAAGACCCAACAAAGAAAGAGAACGTCAGACCAATTTCCCTTATGAATATCAATGCAAAAATTCTCAAGAAAATTCTTGCAATCCTAATCTAAGAACACGTCAAAAAGATCATTCCTCATGATCAAGGAGGCTTCATACCAGCGATGCAGGGATGGCTCATTATATGGAAATCCGTGAATGTAATCCACTATATAAACAAAATCAAAGGGGGGAAAAACAAAAACACATGACAATTTCATTAGATACTGAGAAAGCATTTGACAACATTCAATACCCCTTCATGATAAAAGTCTTGGAAAGGTCAGAAATTCAAATCCCATAACTAAACATAGTAAAAGCAATATACATCAAACCAGTAGGCAACATCAAACTAAATGGAGAGAAAATTGAAGCAATCCCATTAAAATCAAAGACTAGAAAAGGCTGCCCACTCTCTCCCTACCTATTCAATAAAGTCTTCGAAGTCCTAGCCAGAGCAATCAGACATTAAATGGAGATCAAAGGGATATAAATTGGAAAATAAGAAGTTGAAATATCACTATTTACAGATAATATGATAGCATACTTATGTGACCCCAAAAGTACCACCAGAGAACTACTAAGCCTGATAAACTACTCCAGCAAAATGGCAGATATAAAATTAACCCAAACAAATCAGTAGCCTTCCTTTACTCAAAGGATAAACAGGCTGAGAAAGAAATTAGGGAAATGATATCCTCCACAATAGTCCCAAATATCATAAAATACCTCAGTGTGACTCTAATAAGCAAGTGAAAGATCTTTATGACAATAACTTCAAGCCTCTGAACATAGAAATTAAAGAAGAGACAGGCCTGGGAAACCAGAAGAGACTGCTCCCTGCACACACATCTCGGACGCCAGAGGAAAAAGCCAAAGACCATCTGCAACCCTGGTGCACTGAAGCTCCCGGAAGGGGCGGCACAGGTCTTCCTGGTTGCTGCCGCTGCAGAGAGCCCCTGGACAGCACCCCACGAGCAAACCTGAGCCTCGGGACCACAGGTAAGACCAAATTTTCTGCTGCAAGAAAGCTGCCTGGTGAACTCAAGACACAGGCCCACAGGAACAGCTGAAGACCTGTAGAGAGGAAAAACTACACGCCCGAAAGCAGAACACTCTGTCCCCATAACTGACTGAAAGAGAGGAAAACAGGTCTACAGCACTCCTGACACACAGGCTTATAGGACAGTCTAGCCACTGTCAGAAATAGCAGAACAAAGTAACACTAGAGATAATCTGATGGCGAGAGGCAAGCGCAGGAACCCAAGCAACAGAAACCAAGACTACATGCCATCATCGGAGCCCAATTCTCCCACCAAAACAAACATGGAATATCCAAACACACCAGAAAAGCAAGATCTAGTTTCAAAATCATATTTGATCATGATGCTGGAGGACTTCAGGAAAGACCTGAACACACTTAGGGAAGCACAGGAAAACATTAATAAACAAGTAAAAGCCTACAGAGAGGAATCGCAAAAATCCCTGAAAGAATTCCAGGAAAACACCATCAAACAGTTGAAGGAATTAAAAATGGAAATAGAAGCAATCAAGAAAGAACACATGGAAACAACCCTGGATATAGAAAACCAAAAGAAGAGACAAGGAGCTGTAGATACAAGCTTCACCAACAGAATACAAGAGATGGAAGAGAGAATCTCAGGAGCAGAAGATTCCATAGAAATCATTGACTCAACTGTCAAAGATAATGTAAAGCGGAAAAAGCTACTGGTACAAAACATACAGGAAATCCAGGACTCAATGAGAAGATCAAACCTAAGGATAATAGGTATAGAAGAGAGTGAAGACTCCCAGCTCAAAGGACCAGTAAATATCTTCAACAAAATCATAGAAGAAAACTTCCCTAACCTAAAAAAAGAGATACCCATAGACATACAGGAAGCCTACAGAACTCCAAATAGATTGGACCAGAAAAGAAACACCTCCCGTCACATAATTGTCAAAACACCAAACGCACAAAATAAAGAAAGAATATTAAAAGCAGTAAGGGAAAAAGGTCAAGTAACATATAAAGGGAGACCTATCAGAATCACACCAGACTTCTCGCCAGAAACTATGAAGGCAAGAAGATCCTGGACTGATGTTATACAGACCCTAAGAGAACACAAATGCCAGCCCAGATTACTGTATCCAGCAAAACTCTCAATTAACATTGATGGAGAAACCAAGATATTCCATGACAAAACCAAATTTACACAATATCTTTCTACAAATCCAGCACTACAAAGGATAATAAATGGTAAAGCCCAACATAAGGAGGCAAGCTATACCCTAGAAGAAGCAAGAAACTAATCGTCTTGGCAACAAAACAAAGAGAATGAAAGCACACAAACATAACCTCACATCAAAAATGAATATAACGGGAAGCAATAATCACTATTCCTTAATATCTCTCAATATCAATGGCCTCAACTCCCCAATAAAAAGACATAGATTAACAAACTGGATACGCAACGAGGACCCTGCATTCTGCTGCCTACAGGAAACACACCTCAGAGACAAAGACAGACACTACCTCAGAGTGAAAGGCTGGAAAACAACTTTCCAAGCAAATGGTCAGAAGAAGCAAGCTGGAGTAGCCATTCTAATATCAAATAAAATCAATTTCCAACTAAAAGTCATCAAAAAAGATAAGGAAGGACACTTCATATTCATCAAAGGAAAAATCAACCAAGATGAACTCTCAATCCTAAATATCTATGCCCCAAATACAAGGGCACCTACATATGTAAAAGAAACCTTACTAAAGCTCAAAACACACATTGCACCTCACACAATAATAGTGGGAGATTTCAACACCCCACTCTCATCAATGGACAGATCATGGAAACAGAAATTAAACAGTGATGTAGACAGACTAAGAGAAGTCATGAGCCAAATGGACTTAACGGATATTTATAGAACATTCTATCCTAAAGCAAAAGGATATACCTTCTTCTCAGCTCCTCATGGTACTTTCTCCAAAATTGACCATATAATTGGTCAAAAAACGGGCCTCAACAGGTACAGAAAGATAGAAATAATCCCATGCGTGCTATCGGACCACCACGGCCTAAAACTGGTCTTCAATAACAATAAGGGAAGAATGCCCACATATACGTGGAAATTGAACAATGCTCTACTCAATGATAACCTGGTCAAGGAAGAAATAAAGAAAGAAATTAAAAACTTTTTAGAATTTAATGAAAATGAAGATACAACATACTCAAACTTATGGGACACAATGAAAGCTGTGCTAAGAGGAAAACTCATAGCGCTGAGTGCCTGCAGAAAGAAACAGGAAAGAGCATATGTCAGCAGCTTGACAGCACACCTAAAAGCTCTAGAACAAAAAGAAGCAAATACACCCAGGAGGAGTAGAAGGCAGGAAATAATCAAACTCAGAGCTGAAATCAACCAAGTAGAAACAAAAAGGACCATAGAAAGAATCAACAGAACCAAAAGTTGGTTCTTTGAGAAAATCAACAAGATAGATAAACCCTTAGCCAGACTAACGAGAGGACACAGAGAGTGTGTCCAAATTAACAAAATCAGAAATGAAAAGGGAGACATAACTACAGATTCGGAGGAAATTCAAAAAATCATCAGATCTTACTATAAAAACCTATATTCAACAAAATTTGAAAATCTTCAGGAAATGGACAATTTCCTAGACAGATACCAGGTATCGAAGTTAAATCAGGAACAGATAAACCACTTAAACAACCCCATAACTCCTAAGGAAATAGAAGCAGTCATTAAAGGTCTCCCAACCAAAAAGAGCCCAGGTCCAGACGGGTTTAGTGCAGAATTCTATCAAACCTTCATAGAAGACCTCATACCAATATTATCCAAACTATTCCACAAAATTGAAACAGATGGAGCCCTACCGAATTCCTTCTACGAAGCCACAATTACTCTTATACCTAAACCACACAAAGACACAACAAAGAAAGAGAACTTCAGACCAATTTCCCTTATGAATATCGACGCAAAAATACTCAATAAAATTCTGGCAAACCGAATTCAAGAGCACATCAAAACAATCATCCACCATGATCAAGTAGGCTTCATCCCAGGCATGCAGGGATGGTTTAATATACGGAAAACCATCAACGTGATCCATTATATAAACAAACTGAAAGAACAAAACCACATGATCATTTCATTAGATGCTGAGAAAGCATTTGACAAAATTCAACACCCCTTCATGATAAAAGTCCTGGAAAGAATAGGAATTCAAGGCCCATACCTAAACATAGTAAAAGCCATATACAGCAAACCAGTTGCTAACATTAAACTAAATGGAGAGAAACTTGAAGCAATCCCACTAAAATCAGGGACTAGACAAGGCTGCCCACTCTCTCCCTACTTATTCAATATAGTTCTTGAAGTTCTAGCCAGAGCAATCAGACAACAAAAGGAGATCAAAGGGATACAGATCGGAAAAGAAGAGGTCAAAATATCACTATTTGCAGATGACATGATAGTATATTTAAGTGATCCCAAAAGTTCCACCAGAGAACTACTAAAGCTGATAAACAACTTCAGCAAAGTGGCTGGGTATAAAATTAACTCAAATAAATCAGTTGCCTTCCTCTATACAAAAGAGAAACAAGCTGAGAAAGAAATTAGGGAAACGACACCCTTCATAATAGACCCAAATGATATAAAGTACCTCGGTGTGACTTTAACCAAGCAAGTAAAAGATCTGTACAATAAGAACTTCAAGACACTGAGGAAAGAAATTGAAGAAGACCTCAGAAGATGGAAAGATCTCCCATGCTCATGGATTGGCAGGATTAATATGGTAAAAATGGCCATTTTACCAAAAGCAATCTACAGATTCAATGCAATCCCCATCAAAATACCAATCCAATTCTTCAAAGAGTTAGACAGAACAATTTGCAAATTCATCTGGAATAACAAAAAACCCAGGATAGCTAAAGCTATCCTCAACAATAAAAGGACTTCAGGGGGAATCACTATCCCTGAACTCAAGCAGTATTACAGAGCAATAGTGATAAAAACTGCATGGTATTGGTACAGAGACAGACAGATAGACCAATGGAATAGAATTGAAGACCCAGAAATGAACCCACACAACTATGGTCACTTGATTTTTGACAAAGGAGCCAAAACCATCCAATGGAAAAAAGATAGTATTTTCAGCAAATGGTGCTGGTTCAACTGGAGGGCAACATGTAGAAGAATGCAGATCGATCCATCCTTATCACCCTGTACAAAGCTTAAGTCCAAGTGGATCAAGGACCTCCACATCAAACCAGACACACTCAAACTAATAGAAGAAAAACTAGGGAAGCATCTGGAACACATGGACACTGGAAAAAATTTCCTGAACAAAACACCAATGGCTTATGCTCTAAGATCAAGAATCGACAAATGGGATCTCATAAAACTGCAAAGCTTCTGTAAGGCAAAGGACACTGTGGTTAGGACAAAACGGCAACCAACAGATTGGGAAAAGATCTTTACCAATCCTACAACAGATAGAGGCCTTATTTCCAAAATATACAAAGAACTCAAGAAGTTAGACCGCAGGGAAACAAATAACCCTATTAAAAAATGGGGTTCAGAGCTAAACAAAGAATTCACAGCTGAGGAATGCCGAATGGCTGAGAAACACCTAAAGAAATGTTCAACATCTTTAGTCATAAGGGAAATGCAAATCAAAACAACCCTGAGATTTCACCTCACACCAGTGCGATTGGCTAAGATCAAAAACTCAGGTGACAGCAGATGCTGGCGAGGATGTGGAGAAAGAGGAACACTCCTCCATTGTTGGTGGGATTGCAGACTGGTAAAACCATTCTGGAAATCAGTCTGGAGGTTCCTCAGAAAATTGGACATTGAACTGCCTGATGATCCAGCTATACCTCTCTTGGGCATATACCCAAAAGATGCCTCAACATATAAAAGAGACACGTGCTCCACTATGTTCATCGCAGCCTTATTTATAATAGCCAGAAGCTGGAAAGAACCCAGATGCCCTTCAACAGAGGAATGGATACAGAAAATGTGGTACATCTACACAATGGAATATTACTCAGCTATCAAAAACAACGAGTTTATGAAATTCGTAGGCAAATGGTTGGAACTGGAAAATATCATCCTGAGTGAGCTAACCCAATCACAGAAAGACATACATGGTATGCACTCATTGATAAGTGGCTATTAGCCCAAATGCTTGAATTACCCTAGATCCCTAGAACAAACGAAACTCAAGACGGATGATCAAAATGTGAATGCTTCACTCCTTCTTTAAATGAGGAAAAAGAATACCCTTGGCAGGGAAGGGAGAGGCAAAGATTAAAACAGAGACTGAAGGAACACCCATTCAGAGCCTGCCCCACATGTGGCCCATACATATACAGCAACCCAATTAGACAAGATGGATGAAGCAAAGAAGTGCAGACCGACAGGAGCCGGATGTAGATCGCTCCTGAGAGACACAGCCAGAATACAGCAAATATAGAGGCGAATGCCAGCAGCAAACCACTGAACTGAGAATAGGTCCCCTATTGAAGGAATCAGAGAAAGAACTGGAAGAGCTTGAAGGGGCTCGAGACCCCAAAAGTATAACAATGCCAAGCAACCAGAGCTTCCAGGGACTAAGCCACTACCTAAAGACTATACATGGACTGACCCTGGACTCTGACCCCATAGGTAGCAATGAATATCCTAGTAAGAGCACCAGTGGAAGGGGAAGCCCTGGGTCCTGCTAAGACTGAACCCACAGTGAACTAGTCTATGGGGGGAGGGCGGCAATGGGGGGAGGGTTGGGAGGGGAACACCCATAAGGAAGGGGAGGGGGGAGGGGGATGTTTGCCCGGAAACCGGGAAAGGGAATAACACTCGAAATGTATATAAGAAATACTCAAGTTAATAATAATAATAAAAAAAAAGATTAATTTAATTTAAAATTGAAGGAAAAAAAAAAGAAATTAAAGAAAATCTCTGAAGATGGAGAGACTTCCCATGCTCATGGATTGGTAGGATTAATGTAAAAATGGCCATTTTACCAAAAGCAATTAACAGATTCAAAGCAATCCTTATCAAAATTTCAACTCAATTTTTAATAGAGTTAGAAAGAGCGATTTGCAAATTCTTTTGAAATAACAAAAACCCAGGATAGTGAAAATTATCCTCAACAATAGAAAAACAACAACAACAAAAAACAAACAAACAAACAAACTTCTGGTGGAATCACCATCCCTAAACTCCAGTTATGTTGCAGAGCGATAATGATAAAAACTATATGTTATTGGTACAGAGACAGGCAGGTGGATTAATGGAATAGAACCAAAGACCTAGAAATGAACCCACACACCTATGGTCACTTCATCTTGACCATCCAGTGGACAAAAGACAGCATTTTAACAAATGGTGCTGGTTAAACTGAGGTCAGTTTATAAGAAAATAGAAATAGATCCATTCTTATCACTATGTAGAAAGCTTAAGTCCAAGTGGATCAAGGACCTCCACAGAAAAGCAGATACACTCAAACTAACAGAAGAAAAAGTGGAGATAAACCTTGAACACATGGGCACTGGGGAAATTTTTCTGAACAGAATATCAATGACTTAGGTTCTAAGAACAACAATTGACAAATCGGACTTCATAAAAGTACAAATCATCTGTAAGGCTAAGGACACTGTCATTAGGACAAAATGGCAGCCCACAGATTGAGAAAAAGTCTTTACTAATCCTACATCTGATAGAGAGCTAATATCCAAAATAAACAAAGAACTCAAGAAGTTAAACACTAGAGAATTAAATAACCCTATTAAAAGATGTGTTACAGAGCTAAACCAAGAATTATCAGCTGAGTAATATCGAATGGCTAAGAAGAACCTAAAGAAATGTTCAACACCCTTAGTCATTAGGGAAATGCAAATCAAAACAATCATGAGATCCCACCTCACACCAGTCAGATTGGCTAAGCTCATATAGAGGTGACAATAGATGCTGGCCAAGATGTGGAGAAATAGGAACACTCTTCCATTGTTTTTGGGATCGCATGATGTAACAACCATCTGGAAATCAGTCAGGTAATTGTACATAGTACTACCTGAGGACCCAGCTATATCACTTCTGGGCATATACCCATATGATGCTTCAACATATAGAAGGATACATGCTCCAGTATGTTCATAGAAGCCTTATTTATAATAGTCAGAAGCTGGAAAGAACCCAGATTTCCTTCAACAGAGGAATGGATACAGAAAATGTGCTACATTTACACAATGGAATATTACTCAAAAGGATGGAAGTAGAAAATATCACCCTGAGTGAGGTAACACAATCACAAAAATACTCACATGGTATGTACTCACTGATAAGTGGCTATTAGCCCAAAAGCTTGGATTACCCAAGACACAATCCAGAGACCACGTGAAGCTCAAGAAGTACAAAGATAGTGTGAATTCTTCAGTCATTCTTAAAAGGAGGAACAAAAATATTCACAGAAGTAGATATGGAAACAAAGTTTGGATCAAATACTGTAGGATTGTCCATTCAAAGCCTGCCCTATCTGTGGATACAGCCCATACAGTCACCAAAACAAGACAATCTTGCTGATGCCAAGTGCATGCTAATTGAAGTGTGATACAGCTGTCTCCTGAGAGGCTTTTCCAGAGCATGGGAAATATAGAGGCAAATGCTAGCAGCCAATCATTGAATTGAGAAAGGGGTCCTCATCGGAGGTGTTAGAGAAAGATTTTAAAGAGCTGAAGGGTTTTGCAACCCCATAAGAACAACAATACCAACCAATCAAAGCCTCAAGGAGTAAACCACCATCCAAAGAGTACAAATGCACAGAACAATGGCTCCAGCTGCATATGTAATAGAGGATGGCCTTGTTGGGCACCAATGGGAGGACAAGCCTTTGGTTCTGCCAAGGCTGGACCCCCCAGTGTAGGAGAATATTGGGGCATGGAGTTGGGAAGGGGTAGGTTGTTGGGGGGCACCCTCATTGAAAAATGGGGAGGGGTGATAGGATAGGAGATTTTTGAATGTGAGACCCAAAACAGGGATAACATTTGAAGTGAAAATAAAAAATATCCAATTAAAATAAAGATAAATGTGACCTCTATCTTCCCTTAAGTTGTTGACCAAGAATATATGTTTATTAGTACAGATGGGAGACAGGATCACTGAGAAATTTTCATAAGCATTTGACATACTAGCTATCCCCATGGAGAATATGAACTTATTGACAGATTTTAGTCTCTGTTAAGGCATACATAACAAGACTATGCAATTAATATGAAACATATTAATAGCAGGTAGTATTCTTTTTTATGTACAGTGATGGGTATAAAATTTAAGACTTTTTAAATGTCAAGTAAGGTCTCCACCACTGAATTACATCCTCAGTCATTGAGCAATCTTAAAAGTTTAGTCTTTGTTGGGAAAGCAGTGGCTAGGTGAATTAAAGCATTTTACAAGAAGCCTGATTTTCTGGGTTCCATTTCTGAATCCATGCAGTGAAAGAAAGGAAACAACTATCATAACCTCTTTTGCTTTGTTTTTCAAATCTCAATTGAACATAATCTCCAAAATAATAAAAACTTTTTAAGGGAAGGGAAGGGAAGGGAAGGGGAAGGGAGGGGAAGGGAAGGGGAGGGAAGGGAGGGGAGGGGGCCAGGAGGATAGGAGAGATGTAGGGAGAGAGGGGAGGGAGGAGAGGGAGGGGAGGAGAGGGAAATAACACAGTGGTGAAGGGTACATGTCCTCAATCCTGGTAAGCAACGTTCAGTTCTGTGGACCCACACAGAGGAAGGAGAGTGCCAATACAGTTGCTATCCTTGGATCAGCTCATGTGTCTCTTGGCATAAACACTTTTGTGAAAAGGTACGCAAATATACACACAAAATGAAGAAATAAGAATGCTAAAATTATTTAGTCTTTAATTTATCATAAAATTTAGAATTGAGTTGAGCTCATTTTCTGAAGCACCATGGCTTTTTGTTTAATACTGAGAGAGTGTGATGTAGAGAGATAGCCCGGAGCGAGCCTCCTGTGAGCTCTCAGTCTTGACAAAATCATTGTGATCAAGGCCTGATTTGAAGATCAGGTACTCACTGTAGCATGGATCTGCTCTTTCATTCTTCTGTGAGAATCCTTTGTGGCTTTAGTTGTTCACGTGATAGAAAAATCATGCAGTGAGAATTTAATGTTTAAATGACTCTAGTTTTAAATTAAAGATTTCCTGGAATTTTAAAGTGAAATGTGTCTATGAAGGCATTGGGAGTAGCATGTGTTTGAAGACAATAGCCCCTGGGTAGAGAAAAATAGTTCTTTGCCTGCTTGCCAAATAGTATTATTGTCAAAACCTGAATGGAATTAGAAGCCCATTCACTCCGTTATGATGGATTATAGATGAGATGTGAATAGTTGTATGATTTTCCCTGACCTCATATGTGGTGGGATTCTTAAATAAGAGAATGTTTCATGGACATTGTTATGTAAGTCTTCTCTACACTTTTTATAATAACTTTATACCACTTACCGAGGGTCATTTATTTGTAAACAACCACAATTTTGTTAAAATTTTATATTTATATTGAAATATTCTTTTATAGCAATTCAGTAATTAATTGCATAGTTATCAGTATAATAAAGAGGACTCAGCCATGCAGGCTCTGCCATTGAGGTGAGCTCTATAGGAAGCTCCCAATGACTATGGCAGCAGGTTTCCTAGTTGGTTTCTGTTACATGTTTTTGAATACTCAAGTTCATGAACTTTGACTATCTGTTTGCCTGTCCAGTCATCAATTTGTCTACCTACCAACTTGCTATTTATTCTTTTTTGATAGTTGTGTGTTTATTAAGCTTAATCATTAAAACCAAATGTATGTCTATTATAATTCATTCTCTAGACTACACAGATTAGCTGTTAATACATAAGAATTGAGCATCAAATCAGTGATAACATGTTTTGGGGGTTATCTATTATATCTTAAATTTCAGTGATAAAATATAGGTAGTTAATGTCTCATAATATATATGTTTGAAAATGCTAGTTTTTCACTAAATGCTTTGGTGAGAATTTGCTGATAATTTTAAAATTAATTGATGAACAGTTGATATAACATTCATAGCACACTACAAAATTCACTTGATAAAATAACATAATTATACTTTGATTATCTTAATTTTCCTCTTTTCATTTTCAGTGAAATTTGTAGGCTGATAAATTTTTATGTCAGAAATTCAAATATTTATGTGGATTCCCTAAAGCGGTGACAACTATTATATCTACTTTTTACTGGCCAAAGTAGATGGCAGTAAATAAAACTGAATATCTAGTACCTGAAATATAAATTAATCAATTTAAAGAAAATCATTTTTTATATTAATAGTATAGGTATTTTCTATTCAACAGAGAAACATTGCAAGTCAAGTTATTGAAATCTAACCTGGAACATAGGCATTTACTAACACAAACCAATTCAACATTTCACGTTAGAGGGGAAAACATTTTAGAAAATTTATTCACATTTATTGGAATTTATTTGCCATTCTGGGCTTTGAACACAGGGCCTCACACGTTAAGTTCTAATATACAGTCATACTCTAATCCAATAAATATTGCTTTTATATAAATTAATTTCTACCTTAGAGTAGTCTCCCTTTGGTTTTATTTTTATTGATAAAATTTCTGTCATTGTTTTAATCTCAGTTGTAACTCCCTTTTGTATTGAAGAAAGCATTATTGGTGGTTTGGAAGTTACAAGCTTTGGTGCTGTAGAGCTGATCATACCATGTCTGCCACAGAAAATGCAGTGTGATCTAAGGTGAGAAAGGTAAATCTGGAGCAGAGAGAACAGAGAGGATGAGTTATACAGACAGAAAACTGCCGTCTGAATGTATTCTATGAGAGAAGAATAAGAAAACTATGAAAACAAAAATAAAATTAAAACAGAAAGGGAAAAAAGAAAATAGAGATTGGTAAATGTTAGTGTCAGGCTTACTTTCTTCATTGATACAATAAAGCATCCTAACCAAGATGTGGTCTGACCCATATTAAAATGTGTGCCACTGCAAAAGTTAACCTAATCAAGATAATATCTCATAGACTTGTGTAAAAGTCCTACCTACTAGTGAATTTAGATTCTGTTAAATTGCCAGCCACTAGTAACCATCTCTCTTATTGCTTCATAATTACATATCTTTGCATATATTTATACGATGAATGCTTATGAATAAAGTATGGTTGGATGAATTTCAAAATACATTCATAATTTTAATATTTTATTCTAAGTGAATTTGTGCATATGTATATGTTGGGGTATAATAAAAGAATTATATAAAGAACAAAAATGAGGGAAATATAAAATGCAATATGAAATTTACATCCGTCATCTGGATGTAAAGACTCCTCAATAGATGTGACAATGCAGTTGCACATTTTGCTCATGATTTCTTACGTGCAACAAACGTCATTAACTCTATCTACATGTAAAGTGGAAATATATTAGCAAGAATGATTACTTGTCCAACTGTATCCCCTTTGTAGAGCTCATATCCAAATTAAGAAACGAAGTAGTTTCTCCTAGCTGCCCTCTTCAAAAGAGGGAGTCATAGTCTCATTATTAGAAATTAGCACAGAAGTTTCAACTTCACCATTTCAAATCACAAATTTGCCAACTTTGACTGTAACATGAAGAGAGCATCTGCCCATACAAAACTGACAGGAGTGTCAATGATCCTTCAAATACATTTAAGTCTCTAAGTTAGTAATATATACTAATAAAAATAACCACAAAGAGTTATTCTGTGACAATTTTTGGCATACATATATAGCTTATAATGTGTTGTATAAGTTAATAATTTAATATGTAACACTAATCAATCATAATGTATTTTCCACTCTTTTGGAGGATATCAGAATATTCTACTTATGATAGTATTATATTTGGGAGTTATGACCATTAAAGGAAATACTTCCTATCAGAGTCCTATTTTTCACATTCATTTCTTCTCTAGAATTATACAAAACATTAATCTGGCTAGCTTCAGAAAAGACCAGGACTTTAAAGGAAGAGAAATTGTGAACTGATTTTGGCCAAACCATGCTCCTCTTCGGTACATTCAGAAACTTCGCTTACATAGTTCTATCACATTTTTATACTGTACTGTCCCACCTGAATCAATAGCTTCTATATCCATGAAGTTACTAAGGAACTTAAAAAATAAATTTATATGATTCAGTGATTCAATAAGGTACTAAGAGTTGTGTTGGGAAAGAGAGAGCAATGAGGGCAAGCAGGAGAGAACAGTTGAATTTGAACAGGGTAGGGGATGAGAAATGGGGCTGAGGTGGGTACCAATCATTAAAGAGAGTAAGAATGGGTACTAAAATGTAAGTTACAAATCCTTGAGCCTATAAAGATAGAACTACTTAGTGGTTGCATCAATATATTTCATCATACGCATGAAATTATTGGCTGAGAATTTCTACTAGGTTTCTATCATTATTCTTTCTTTGCATATATCTATTTGTTGCCAAAATGTTGTTTCAAATAAGTGCCCACTGTGATCCTCACTACAGTGCACTTTTGTAAATAAATCGGAAGACATATAATATAAAATATAATAATGTATTATACATATAGTATTTTAAGTTAATAAAAACTGAGTGATTGTGTGTATCTGTGTACACTTGGAACTGATTGTGAACTGATTTTGACCAAACCATGCTCCTCATCTTTATACTCAGAAACTTCATTTACATAGTTCTATCATATTTTAACTTAACTTGGACTTCTGGAAGAGCACTTCACTGTTTTGCTGCAGTGCTATCTGTGCAATTTACTTATCTGGAAAAAAATTCAATATGAAATGGAAAACAGCTAAACTGAAATGAAAAAGTTATAATTTTTAAATAATAACAAAATGATTAGTCAGTCAAATGATGTATTTCAGTGTGAAACAGCAAATAGAAGATATTTGGTATATTTGAAAAATTCATCAGCTTTTCAAAGACACTGGAAACTGAACAAATAATTCTATTTGTCTAAATATTAGTTGTAATCAGAAAGATCTATAATCACTTTAAAAGGTATTTAATTATTGTGAGAATGAGTTCAAAAACTGCTGGAAGCCACATCAAAAAGTCATTTTGGGCCTTAAGCTGTGCTTATACCACCATCAGACAAACGATTACAATACATATTTTTTATTAGGCCCCTCAGGCAACAAAATATTTATTGAACATGACAGAGAAAGACTGAATTTTTTAAGTGACTTAATTTACATAATAAATCTTTCAGCTACATTGTTCAGGAATTTAAAGCCTCATAAATTATTAAACATAAATCAATTCATAAATTTATTAATACTGTTCAAATACTCAATGTTTTTCATATAATTGTAGGAACTGCCTAGCTCCAAGACAATTCGTTGCTTTGTATTCATTGGTTAAATATCAACTATGGCTAGAAGAGTACGCTCTCATTGATGAGCTATGCTGGGCTGGGGCAAGGAATATACAGACCATAATAGTTTTCCACATGTTGCTTCCTGAAATGAAAGAGAAAGGCAGGATGAGAACACAGAATCAAAAGAACCCTAACCAGGATTTGATGTAAAACCCTGTTTCTGCTCTGCACTGACTCTAAGATACCAGTATATTTCACTTTTAGCATATGCAATACTCTTAGTATTATAATATGTAGACTTTTAAAAAAATTGACCTATATCAATGGAGTAGACATTATTTAGAGACTCCTGTTTTGGACAGTCTTGAGTCATATTTATATATCATACAAATCAAGTCGATATCGGAGCACAGGAAAGAAGAGGTCTGCAGGGAAGAGGATGTCTGCTAGTCTATTGCAGTTATCAGACATTGGAAGCATCTGTCAGAATATTGCTGTAAAGATCAGGAAGTAGAGCCTGCCTGTTTAAAATTCTTGCCTGATTGAAAGATGGTCAGTAAGGTTTCTAGGTATAAATTCAGGTTGAAAATAATGTTGTTGTTTTATTTTCTCTCATCTGATAATACTGTTCATCCATTCAATACTCAATATTAGGAGGTAATCCAATTCCCTAACATAGACTTACTCAAGACAAGTAATAATGAGCATCTCTCAGGAAAGGAATAAAAGACTTTTTATGAGTGGGTGTTGGACTAAATGTTCTGTACAACCCTCTTCAAACATAACAATTTGAAATTTTAATAACCACAAAATTTCTAAAGTAATTACACTGGTCACAACATATTCTAAATTATCTTTGGGAAGATGAAGTTGAACTCCATTATTTATATAATATTATGAATTTAAAAAGTCAGAAAACATATTATGAAACACTAGCACTAAATATTTTAAGATTTGAGAATTATAGTGTCTAGCGAATAGCCATCCTACGGCTGAAAAACAGCTGTAAAAATAGGTCAAGGTATAAGCACTTACTGGCATGGCTGTCCTCTGTGAAAACTTCTTATAAACTCATGTAAATTTTGGTTGCTGGAGAGTAGTTTTTGTGAAGCATGGAGTAAAAATGCTTCTTTCATCATGAAACTAAGCGCTCAGAATTGGTCCCTTAAGAAAACTTGGTTTAATCTTGTGTCTTGAAAGTTGGGCTCGTTTCATAGAAATATTTTTTGATTTAACAAATTTCCTTTTTCATTGAATATCTAAACTTTCTCTATCACTGATGTCTCATAATAAACTAGCATTTCTTTCTAATTGTTTGTATCTTTCTGTCCCTGCTATCTCCTAAAACTCATGTTCTTCCATGAACAAAGTTTGGAAGTGATTTGAGCTAAGAGATGACCATCCTGAGATAGGGTGAACAAACATATCACCATCACTATAAAGTAAATCAGCGTTCTGAGCAGTATAATGGGTCTGCACAAATTGTGTCCAGCAAAATTAAACATCTGGAGCAGCAGTAGATAGTCTATGAGAAACAGCAGACTCTGGCGCAGAGGCACATCTGGTTATAGGTCCTTAGAGCTCCACTCCAGGGAAAAGCAGTCAGCTGAACTAGAGCATGAAGGCCCACAACTTTTATTGGTTTCATTTCATGGCTTCCCTTACACACTTGCACTTTCTTCCTCAGGACCACAAAATAAGGTGGCTGACTTCCAAGAGTTTACTGACTCAACAGCATCTTTTTTTTTTAATCTTGGAGATTTTTTTTTTGTAAAATATTAAGTGTGGAAAGATTGGTTCATACTTGACATGAAGTTATAGCTTTGGAACCTACTTTCTTCAACGATGTCTTGATTTATTTGGAAAGATACTGCTTTGGTTACCTGGAATAGTGTCCAGCTCTGGAAAATTATGTTGTAATGGTTAACTTTTAGAGAAATAAACACGTAGAAAGGCTTCCTCGATAACCTGGAATGTCTAACCACAGAACCAAAGAGTATTTTAAGTCGCACTCATTCTTCAATTCTCAGCTTAAGTGTCATTTATTTAAAATAGCCTCTTGTTTTAACTACTTCATTCATGAATGTGATGGATTACCTGACGAAAGCAACCCGAGGAAGAAAAAATATGTTTTGTCCCACAGTTTGAGAATAGTTCCTACCATAGTTCTTTATTTCTTTTTTAACTTATCCACTTTGCATCCTGCTCATTGCCTTCCTGCTGGTCTCCTAGTTACTCCCTCCCTCCCTGTCTCATCTGAGTGGGTGGGACCCCCTAGGTATCCCTACCAACCAAAGAGCATACACAGGCTGGAGGTAGCCTTCCCCCACATATGTAGCAGATGTGCAGCTCAGTCTTCAAGAGAGCCATGAAAAACTGGAACGGTTTCTACTCCTAAAGCTGTTGTGGGATATGTTGTTCTAGATGGGCTGCCTTCTCTGACCTCAGCGGGAGAGGATGCACCTATGGCAGGTCTTAAGGAAGCTGGTCTCACTGAGTCATCAATCAGGGGAAAAGGTAGATGGGGCTGGGGTTCTATTAACTTTTTTTCAGGGTAGGATTCAGTCATGGAGAAAGTCATTCAGCTGTTTCTCCTCCCTTAAAAAATTTGGGAAATCCCAGCCCTAAAATCTGTCAAATTGATTAACAGTGGATTGCATTCTCTGAAGTAAAATGTACAACCAGTCTTCTCAAATCACCCTATAACATCCTTTGCACTGTAATGCATGCCTGGCTGAATATGCATATTCTTTTTTGATATGTACACTCATATGGTTCTGTTCCTGAGGGGAAAATATGCTTCACGATTTTTTTCTCAAGCAAAATCCTAGTACCTTTTACATACTCCTTGGTACATAGTAGGTATTCAGACAATAATTATTTAACGTGCAAATATGTAATTAAGAAGATGATGATTAACAAACTGTGAGCAGAAATAACTTCATTTTCATATTCTTTAGTGATTGTTATAGAAATTACTTGTGCAATTATTTCAATGTGTCTGATCAAATCATTACTCAGAGAGTAAATTTGTGCGATAAACAAAGCACATTTTAATGAATCATTTTATATTCAAAATGAAGCTGATGTAATTCTGATGATAACCATGACTATCTGAAAATAGAACTGAGAGGTACTATTACATGAGGTAGACCTCTATTTTTCTGACTCTTTAAGCTTACAGGTGTTCCCGGTGAAATGATTTCCTTCTGTGCTGTGTGCCAAGGCTTTGAACCCTCCAGTTCAGTTGACACCAGGCTGCTAGGGTCACGATTTGTATTAGTCAATGGTTAATGCATTTACTATCACTGTTTCATAAAACGATCCATTTTAGATTTTTGTCTCTTGCTTATCAGTAACACCTGTGATTAATATATGTCTCCCTTCGGATTATTGGCTCATCTGCAGGGAATGAGGAGAATTAGTAAGCCATTTTGAGAAGAAGTAAGATCAAGGAGTTATCCGGAGTTTTAGAATAGTTTTACAGGTTATAGTACAGCCTAGACAAATGACTTTAAGATATTTGACAATTTAACCAGATAGCAGTTAATTTGCATAAACTTAAGCAGATCAAATCCCACATTTTAGACAGGTTATTACACAATAAAAGTACTAAAACTCAGTTATAAGGAGTGAATTTGACCTGATGATTACTCAGTAGTAAGGTAATACAGTACTCTGATTAAGTGTAGTTTTCATCTCACATGCCACTTAAGTCTTGAGGATAAGGAGGAAAAGAAGTGAAGCTGGACTTCCTGCTCAGAGTGGTGAAGAGGTGAACAATGGATGAAGAATGCTTACCATCTACTTTTGAAAATAGTGCCTCTCCCTGAAAGGTACTTCCTGGGCTTTTTCCATAAATAGTCAACACTGTTCCATCATTACTAATCCTATTACATATTTTATAAATGAATTAATTAACCATGACAAGAAAACATGCACATCATTGATATTTTCATTTGTAATAACAGTCAGTATTATAATTACAATTACAATATTATTGTTTTATGTACCTAGGAAGAATTAGTGAAACCCAAATCATGTGCTAATTAATTCAAGGAGAATAACAAAGGAAGAACTTTTGTCTTTTTTTTTTTTTCTCAGAGCTGAGGACCGAACCCAGGGCCTTGGGCTTGATAGGCAAGCGCTCTACCACTGAGCTAAATCCCCAATCCCCAAGAACTTTTATGATATGATTTTAATTGTATAAATTTTTGCTGTGGTATGTTCTGATAGACAGAAGGCATTTGGGATTACTGTAAGTTCTAGACCTTCTTTTTCCTTTCACCCCATTATAAATAAAATAAGAGTTCAGTATTAAAATATCACTAGCAATTTCCCCAATATATAAAATGTTTATGTTTCAATGAATGATGAGCTAAAATAATAAACTGAAAAGAAACCCCAAAAGGAGAAAAGTTCAACATAAAACAATTCATTCATCATTATTTATTAAATAGTTGTAGATGCAAAGCAATTGTACAACTGATAGAACCCTGATAATTTAAGATTATATAGTCATTATATAGGACTGAAAAAGATGAACCAAAATTCCACTAGTTTTTTTTCCATCTATATTAACTTGGGTATTTCTTATTTACATTTCGATTGTTATTCTCTTTCCTGGTTTCCGGGCCAACATCCCCCTCCCCTTCGAGATGGGTGTTCCCCTCCCCATCCTCCCCCCATTACTGCCCTCCCCCCAACAATCACATTCCACTAGTTTTGAAAATTATTTTCTTTATTTATTTCGAATATTGCAGGTAGTGTATATATTTTTAAACTTTTAAAGGTCTGTGTGTGTGTGTGTGTGTGTGTGTGTGTGTGTGTGTGTGTGGTGTACCTGTAGGGGACTATGTACTCCTTAATGTGAGTGCCTAGGAGGCCAGAAGCATTAGCTTCTTTGGAGGTAGTTGTGGGCCTCCTGAAATGGTCTGGCAACTAAACTTGGGTCCTTTGCAAGAGCAACCAGAGCTCTCAACAGTGATGCCTGAGTCCCATCTCTGAAATTTATTGAAAATAAATTTAAATATCAAGAAAATATTATGTATTAGAACCCAAATAATCATTGTGACCAATCAAATTAACTGTCAAAAAATTTATATGTAAGAAACTTACACACACTTCAGTAACAAAAGTTTATGCTTTGTATTATGATCCAAATGTTAGAATATTTTAAGTACCCAATTATATGTATTATATATATATATATATATATATATATGACATAATAACAAGAAATGAGATTTAAATGACTATATAATATAAGTGAGTAGTTTGTAGAGGAAATGAAATGTACTCCAGCCTTTTAAATAAAATTTTATGGTGAAAATCTTCACTGTATAAGTAAGTTATGAATAATAAATACAAAGCTCATCTTCAAGCAGATCATTTTATAACTTTGAAAAGTAAATCTGTCAAAAATGAGCATTTTCTAAAAGGTTAAATAAATTGTACTTCCACTGAATTAAAGCTGTTGAAAGCTTTTAAAGGTCACTTTTCATGGGATCTCACTTATTTACAAGCTATACTGCTCATCAAAGAACTGTAAGATAGGCTTCAAAGACTGGTGGAAATTCCAAATCTATATGGAAAATATGTTCCTTATGGCTCAGGCTGGCATGTGATATTGCTATCTTAATATTATCAAATGAATCAATTATAAGATAAGATTTGGCAGAAGAACAAATTACATTTGTCTAATATTTACAGTAGGCTTGAGTTTATGGTTCTTTCAGTGACACAAGTAAAGATATACCATTTCCAACTGGAAGTGCAAGGCTCCATGCCTAATGCCAATTTATGTATTTACCTACAGGAACCATTGCTGCTCTTCTAGTATCACTTTTCCTAGATAATTGTTTTCACTGTCACATCAAAAATTATTAGCATATTATCTCAAATGAGTACATTTTACATTGTATCATTTAGGAAGCTGACAGAGTAATAACTACTCTTAAAATCTGGAAAAACTTAGAGAGCAGAGAAAAAATTAATTGTCTGTCTTTTTTAATATATACAAAATTGGACAAAGTGGATATAATATAATTAGTTTTTGTCGTGGATTAGACAAAACCTTTGGGACTCATGAAGAACTGAACAATCCCTCATTGCTCATGTGGTACATGACACCTCTTCTTTCATACTTGTTATTCTGGGGAGTTCTTGAAAAGTCTTTTGAACATTTCCTGGAATTTATAAGCTGATTGATAAAAATGTGTTTAATACCTGAATTAATCAGGATATTGTTATTATTGTCCACACATCACTATTGTGACTCCAAGCCCAGAAACTTAAAAACACACAAAGCTTTTACTTTGTGAAATAACCTAATACTGAGAAAACAAATCGCTTGCTAGATTCAAATCTGAAACATAAAATGATCTATTACCTGACATTCCAAAGGGAAATCTCTATCAAAAGACACAGAGGAATGAAGAATACTTATGAGGATGCTCGCTTACACACCGCCACTGTTTATTCTCTTTCTCATGCAATGCAAATGTACGAAGCATTTTTATATGACGGTGGAGTCTTTGTGACTGGGAGGTGGTTCAGTGGTAAAATATTGACTGATGGCCAGAGGCTGTATTTCTAGAATTCATATCATAAAAATAGCATTATGTGGCAGTATAAGTGTTTATAGTCCCAGAATATCAGTATTGAGTGATGGGAAGCTGAGGCAGTGGAGTTACTGCAAGGTAAAGAGCAATGAAGGTAGAGAGCAAGTCAAAACACCGCGGAAGGTGGGGACAGACACTCTGTCATTCTCTGTCCTACATACATGTGTGCCCATATCCACACCCAGGAACAGTCCAGCTCTGTCTGTCTCTGTGTCCCTCTCTCTATTTCTGACTCTGTCTCTCTATCTCTCTGTCTCTGTCTCTCTCAGTCAGTATACAGTTTGATATCTCAGGTCATCTGTCTGAGGGTCTTGCTATTCATAAATATAAGCATGCATTACTAAAAAATATTTAACAATGATTTCTCCTCATAAGAAGAAATTAACAACTCTGTGCTAAAGTGACCTAGTGTTTAACTTTGACTTTTAAAATGAATTTTGCTGTAAACAATGTACTTAAAGGTGAACATAGATCATTTTAGTGTTTGTTTCACCTGAATTGTGTAATATGTAAATGTGTGTGTGTGCATACATGTGTGTGCATGTGTGTTTATGTGTGCATAGTTGTTCATTTATTTATGCATGTATGATGTATTCTTGTGCATGTGTGTAGGTGACTTACATATGGTCAAGATTGACATCTGGTTATGTTCCACTGTTGCTGACTATTTTATGTTGTTTTTGAGACATGGTCTCCCACAGAAACTGGGGCTAGTGGATTCAGCTAGTTTACCTGACTAATTAGCCCTCGGTTTGCCACTTCATGCATCCAGAGATGCACTCACTGCTTGGCTTACAGTTACGGGCACCATGTACACCTACTATAAGAACTATGATGATTCAGACTCTGTGCTTCACGCTTCTGTCCCATGAACTTTGAAAACTAAGCCATTCTTGAGTCAGAATACTTTAAACGTTACATTACAATCACTTGTGAAATTCTAAGGTTTTATAGAACCTTGCTGAAAATTATCTTGTGAATGTGTCACAAGATATATTATGCAGAGTTTCCTTACTTCACTTTTGCAAAAATATTCAAATGAGTTTATAGTAATATATAAAAATATTTTCAATTGATTGTGCTTATTGTATGCTCTATTAATAACCACAATTATTTTCTGACAGAAATGCACAAACATGATTAACTCAATATTTATTTCTTCTCAATATTACTTAAAACCTGTATTAGGTAAAATTTAAATTTGAGCAGAAAAATAGCAGTGAAATGAAACTAGGTAGAATTTTAGATAAATGATTACATAATGATAAGTATATGAACATATTTTATTTGAAAACCTGTGTTGTATTACATGGAGTAGAAAAAATAGTACTCCTTAAAATAGTAAGGCTATGTGCATGGGATATGGATAACTAGGCACATGATTTATTTTGTAAACTCAGCCGATGATCTTAAATACAAAATGAGAAAATTACATGCTTAGATTCATCCTAGTCATGGGTAAAAACGTTACAGTAGTGGTATGTTTATAAAGCCAGGAAAATTTTTCTACATCTACATTCTTCTGGGTTGAACAAAATGAAATTTTGTTCTTAGTTGCCAGCAATTATCATTGACCATTTTAATTCCTGGTGTTGCCTTAAGGTTGTTTCTCCTCTTTGCAGTCTCCAAAATGTTTTGCATAACAGTAAGTCATGAAGATATTTCCTTTAAAGGCCCAGAAGTATAAAGGAAAGTATATCGGAAAAGACACCGGGCAGCAAGCACTAGCATCTAAGCACAGCCAACGGAGATGCTTTGGCGCAAGCCCACCCAGAGTCTCTGAGACGACTTTAATCTGCATCTGGACTGTTTCCATTGAAAAGGTAAAGTTTAAGTGGCCGTGCCTCATTTATCACACATCTGTAAAATAGTCACAATTAGGAGATGGATTCTGAATATACCTGTAAGGCCAATTTGACTTTTGGCAAAGCATCCAACTCATGACTTTAGGGATTAAAACATACTGGGAAGAAGCGTTCAGTTGAAACAGAAAGAACTCTCAAAGCACAGTTCCACAATGCCAGGGTACTTTGATACCTAATTTAATAATATTAACATTAAAGAATCTAACAGCTCTTAGAAAAATACATAAAGTTACATGTGCTTTGAAACAATATTTCTCCATATTAAATAAAATTTGTATTGAGCTCCAGTCACACTAAATAGAAGGAAATTAAAGTTCAAAAAGTAATCTCAATGGCTTTCTCCTTTAGCATATTGTGTGTTTTTTGAAAATTCTACACGGATTTGAGTCTTTTAAAAACTTTTTATTGATCGTTTCACATCATACACACCAGTCCCACTCATCTCCATACCTCTCATATCTGCCCTTTGCCCTTGCAACCTCTCCCCCCAAATCTCTCTCTCCCTTTCCCTGTTCCTCTCCCTCTCCCACCTCTTCTCTCTCTCCCCCCCTCACTCACACACACACACACACACACACACACACACACAAAACCACAACAACAAAACAAAGCATAGAAAACATCTCATCATGTAAGCTGTAATGTGTCACAGTGTGTGCCACAATATATCTCTCTGTCCACACATCTTCACTTGCAAATGTCCATTGCAATGAGTCATTGGTCTAGTTTGAGATATCTGGCTTTTGTGACACCAACAATACTGGGTACTTATAAGGAATCCCCTGGTTATACTGTTGGTACTCTGTGTTGTGGAGATCCAGTAGCTTTGAGAAAGAAGGACTAGCACTTTCACACATTGCAAACATTTTCAGATTGTATAGACGTTGGAGTGGGCCATTTCAGAGCCCTGGATCTGAGCCTGGGTGGGAGCTAGTCAGCTGCTGGCACCGCCATAGTGAGCTCGCTAGCGCTGCGATGGCTAGGCAACTGAATGCCTCCTGATCTCATGCTCGTGGTTCCAGCTCCCTAACAACCACTCTTCCAGAGCCAGCTCCACTGTGCTGCCCTGTCAGAGTGTAGGGTTCACTACCTCAAGTTGTTGCAACCTGTGAGAGGCTGGACCATACCTTGGGGCTGGCTCACCAGTGTCTTTGACATTAGGCCACTTCCACTGTGTTGCCCAGGCAAGGTGCAGGGCCTACTTTCCTAAATGCTACAGCGACTGAGGAGAGGGCAGAGCTAGTTCTCACACAGGCACTCTTACCTACTAACAGTGGAGAGAAGTAGGACGATGGAGTGGGAGAAGGACATCCCCCCCAGCATCCTTGGCCCTAGTTCACCTGAACCCCTGCCACCATGTTCAGCTCTGTCCAGGGAGGTCGAGGGTCACTCTCTTGAGTGCTTTTCTGACTGCTGTTGGAGGTGAGTGGAACAGAGGCTGGTATCACTTCTCTTCTCTTAACTCTCCCACACACACTCATGCCCTGAAGGTTGGCTCACACGCACCTTGCCACCAGCATGACTGTGCTGCCAGGTCTATGTGTAGGGCCTATTGTCCTAAAAGCTTCCCATGGTGAGAGATGAGGCCAGCTTATCAGAGAAACATATCCACTGAGTGGTGGCCCGTTGTGCACAACACCTGGACATCCATGTAGGCTCAGAAGCTGCCTCATAAGGCGTATCCCAATGTTGCATTGTGGTACTATGAGGCACAGACATCAACAGCAATCCTTGCTGATGCAGAGCCATGGGACCCAGAAATTGCCCTCAGCAGCAGCTTGGACTAGGACCTCATCACGGAATCAAGTGTCATAGAGAGTTTCCAGTTCTATCTCCCTTCATAATACTCACTATACTCCATTATCCGTTCTCTGCAATCGAACCACCATGTGTTTGCTCTTGCTTCATGCTGGCCACAAGGCTGGCAGAACCCAGGTGACATCCTCCATCTGTACTAACTGGTGTGGCAGCTTGTAGATATCTATGGCCGACCTCTGCCATGTATTATAGGGCTGGTCTGTGGGTGGCAAGATAGTAGGTAGGTCTCTGTCTTCCGTTTTACTGCAAAGTGCTTCCTGGATTTGCTTTCATTTCATTTTTGTGTATTCTAGACATAAGACAGCTTTGGCCATGTCATGCATCAAGCATGACAAAGGAATACCGTCTGCTCTGCCTCTGACTGATATAAAGAAACAAGATGTCTCTTAGCCCAATGTGTGGAGAGGGGTGAGAGGGTTCAGGGGACAGGATAGGGGGTATGGGACCAGAGTCTTAAGAAAGAATCCCATATAGAATTTTATAGTAACCAAATTCTGTAAAAGGAGGGAGTAAATAAAAAGAGTGGGTTTAGAATGGTTTCATATGTTTGATGTATTCATTTTATTGTTCTTATTGATAGGCTTATTGTCCAGGTATGGAAACCTAGATTATTGTCCAGGCACGGTGTAAATGAATGTGTAGAACCCTTTCTTAAAACAAAGCAAAACCTAAAACCACTATAATTCCTATTACAAAGGAACAGTATGTACTGAATACCAGAAGCAATATCCTATGTTTACATTTCCATGTTAAATACCCAAGGTTTTACTTTAGCTATCCTGGTGACATTATTGCTGCTGTTATTGTTGCTGTTGATGATGATGATGGTGATGATGTCTATTCTTTATTGCATGTTAATTCCTGCAATTTATGAATCTTAATACTTTTCCCTTAAGTTGACTGTTCTTGGACATCCATTGAAGATATGCCTGGGAAGTTTTGAGTTTTAGGAAATACAGCTTTGGTTTGAGAAGAGTAGACTAACACATGTAAAGATGATTACTAGCAAATAGTTCTGATGCACGTGTGTTGAGCAGAGGATAATTATGTTCTAAAACATTCTTTAAATTTTAGTAGAAAGCAAAATGTAGTCCCAGTTAATTTCTTATATGATAGACCTTTCAATCAGAATACTTATACCCATTCTGTCCTTTGCTGGCAAAATCTTCACTTAAGGGAAGCATCAGTAAAAGTACAGATTGACGTATTCACAAGGTGGTATGAAGAGCAATAGGACTTTCCCATTATGCTCTTCAAAGGAAAAAAATCCTTTTTTCACAAAGAACAAATGTTTAAAACATATTTCACTTAATTAAAGATGGCGCGTATTTCCCTATTTTCACAAAGGTATCTACAGAGCATAATGGCAACCTTTGAGAAAGATCTGAGGGCTGATGTCATCAATTCGAAGGCATTCGATCCATGCTTATCACCCTGTACAAAGCTTAAGTCCAAGTGGATCAAGGACCTCCACATCAAACCAGACACACTCAAACTAATAGAAGAAAAACTAGGGAAGCATCTGGAACACATGGGCACTGGAAAAAATTTCCTGAACAAAGCACCAATGGCTTATGCTCTTAAGATCAAGAATCGACAAATGGGATCTCATAAAACTGCAAAGCTTCTGTAAGGCAAAGGACACTGTGGTTAGGACAAAACGGCAACCAACAGATTGGGAAAAGATCTTTACCATTCCTACAACAGATAGAGGCCTTATATCCAAAATATACAAAGAACTCAAGAAGTTAGACCGCAGGGAGACAAATAACCCTATTAAAAAATGGGGTTCAGAGCTAAACAAACAATTCACAGCTGAGGAATGCCGAATGGCTGAGAAACACCTAAAGAAATGTTCAACATCTTTAGTCATAAGGGAAATGCAAATCAAAACAACCCTGAGATTTCACCTCACACCAGTGAGAATGGCTAAGATCTAAAACTCAGGTGACAGCAAATGCTGGCGAGGATGCGGAGAAAGAGGAACACTCTTCCATTGTTGGTGGGATTGCAGACTGGTACAACCATTCTGGAAATCAGTCTGGAGTTTCCTCTGAAAATGGACATTGAACTACCTGATGATCCTGGTATACCACTCTTGGGCATATACCCAAAAGATGCCCCAACATATAAAAAAGACACGTGCTCCACTATGTTCATCGCAGCCTTATTTATAATAGCCAGAAGCTGGAAAGAACCCAGATGCACTTCAACAGAGGAATGGATACAGAAAAAGTGGTACATCTACACAATGGAATATTACTCAGCTATCAGAAACAATGACTTTATGAAATTCGTGGGCAAATGGTTGGAACTGGAAAATATCATCCTGAGTGAGCTAACCCAATCACAGAAAGACATACATGGTATGCACTCATTGATAAGTGGCTATTAGCCCAAATGCTTGAATTACCCTAGATCCCTAGAACAAAGGAAACTCAAGACGGATGATCAAAATGTGAATGCTTCACTCCTTCTTTAAATGGGAAACAAGAATACCCTTGGCAGGGAAGAGAGAGGCAAAGATTAAAACAGACACAGAAGGAACACCCATTCAGAGCCTGCCCCACATGTGGCCCATACATATACAGCCACCCAATTAGACAAGATGGATGAAGCAAAGAAGTGCAGACCGACAGGAGCCGGATGTAGATCGCTCCTGAGAGACACAGCCAGAATACAGCAAATACAGAGGCGAATGCCAGCAGCAAACCACTGAACTGAGAATAGGACCCCCGTTGAAGGAATCAGAGAAAGAACTGGAAGAGCTTGAATGGGCTCGAGACCCCATATGTACAACAATGCCAAGCAACCAGAGCTTCCAGGGACTAAGCCACTACCTAAAGACTATACATGGACTGACCCTGGGCTCTGACCTCATAGGTAGCAATGAATATCCTAGTAAGAGCACCAGTGGAAGGGGAAGCCCTGGGTCCTGCTAAGGCTGAACCCCCAGTGAACTTGACTGTTGGGGGGAGTGCGGCAATGTGGGGAGGGTTGGGAGGGGAACACCCATAAGGAAGGGGAGGGGGGAGGGGGATTTTTGCCCGGAAACCGGGAAAGGGAATAACACTCGAAATGTATATAAGAAATACTCAAGTTAATAAAAAAAAAAAAAAGAAAAAGTGCTCATATAATTGACAAATGGACATGAGAATGCAAGTCCAATCCAGGTAGTTTTCAAAATTATTGGAGTTCAGAATTTTATTTCATTTGATCTATCAAATTCATAGTTGAAGATACTGAGAAAATATGAAGAAAGTTATCTCACATAATTTAAAAGTATATTGGATCCTTACTTGCCAGTTTCATATTAAAAGCTGGAAGAAAATAATGTTAGAATTATTGAAGCCACACATTGTGTAATGATGACAGATAGTGTTTTATATTTCAATATTATATTTAACAGAATAAAATTTAATAGAAATTAATTTAATAAAATTTAAAAGAAATTTTATTCAGCAGCTTTTTCGTATTTTCATCCTATACATGATGTTTAGTGTCACCAACTATAAGCACTGTTCAAGAACGCCATGGAGAGCAGTAGTGGATCTGAGATTCAAACGACAGTCTACAGAGAACATATTCTCTGAAGGTCAAATAAACCCATCAACTTCACTTTATCATTTTCTTTTTAATAGATAATGACTTCTTATTCTAATCCTTCTTGATTCGGAGCACTCTTTATAGAATTAAAAATAAACTCTACTTTGAACGATCAGAACTTGAAATTAACAATGTAATTATCATATAATGAGTCCTTTCCTTAACAGTTTATGTTCCTAGAAAGTAAGGAGGGAGAACTTCAGGCTGAGAATTGCTTGGACTTAGAATATGTCCACATGTAATTTATGATTTGTACTGTAGCATAAATAAGAATACTTCATCCTACAAGTAGAAGTCCATATCCATTACTGGTCTGTCTGTCTATATATATATATATATATATATATATATATATATATATATATATATACATATATATATATACACATATCTAGATCAAGGTAGATACAGACATACATATGAATTTAAATGTAAAATAAAGTTATAGATTATGTATTGCCCAATAGTATATAATAATTTTTTGACCCATCATTTTTCTTTACAATAGCTGATGTTTGCCTGTCTTCATTATACCACTTCCTTGTGAGGACTTTGAGCAGTACTGTTCCACCAGAATCTCTTTCAACCTTCAGCTGACTACTTATCTTTTAATGTTCAATACAGCTATTATTGCTGTAGTGTATTTTCCCAGCTTATAACCTTTCAAATATTTTTTGTTTCCTCTCCTTACAGCATTTATCGTCTTCATACAAAATTTCTTGTTTATTTATCTGGTGTTTTTGTTAAACTATCAACTCCATAGACCAAGAGATGATACTTATTGTAAAAAGTTATGTGATTGGTATCAAGTAAATGCATGAAGAAACATTAATTAGTTGTCAACAAAGAATGAACTTATGTATGCTACACATCATGTATATTAAGCAACACATTGACTTCAGAAAATGTTATAACCTTAACACATAAGAATAAATGTAAACTGAAGTAAATATATATAAAATGTGGCTAGATTTTCCATTCTTTAGCATTTTAAAGGAATAATGTATAAACTAGTTACACAGGCCATTTAGTTATTTGTAGTCCAGGCCAATAAATAATTAACAGACATCTTTGAATGCCTGAAAAAGTTGTTTCTTAGCTTAATTAAAGGATCAATAAAATGGTAACCTTAATTATGTATGAGGTTATATGATCCAATGTGTATTTGTATCCAGATTTCTTAAAATATCCAACTCAATTTACAATCTCTAAACAAAATTATGAAGATAGATTTTATAACATGAAATAGTAAATGACTCATGTTTAGAATACCACTGAGAACAAGTCTTTTATCTTTTAAATTTATTTAAATTATCTCTTTATTATTCATTCTTGCATGAAAACTAAAGGGATTATTCATGGTATGGTCATAGTCATTTTACCTTCAATCTTTGCCTGCTAAATTCCACTGTCCTCACTCTGGGTTTTCATCTATAATCTTCGGGCTGGTTCAGTTTCTTTCGTACATTTATTGATTTGTTATTCCCTGTATTATAATATGCTCTCTTTACCCTTTCTTAAAATCTATTTCTTCCCTTTCACTTATACACATGTAGATACATATAGGCAAACACCCATGATCATACACATACATAATAAATAGATGTAAAGGCATACTTAAATGTACAAGTCTATGACCCACACATAAAAGAAAATTTAGAGTTTGTGTTCTTCATTCAGACTTATTTTAGCTTAGCTATCATAATGATTTTCTGTTCCATTAGTTTCCCTAAAAATGTCTTTATTATGTGTAGTCTACAACTAAATAATACCTCAGTGTTCACAAACCTGTCTATTGTGTAATCTATGGTACATTCTGGACCCTGTGCTATAATAAACAGTTGTCCAACGATCCCTTCATATGATGACACAGAATCTTTTGTTTATCTATCAAGAGTGGTGCAGCTAAGTCCTCTGATAGTTCTGAAAGGACTGAGTCAGAGCAAATCTGATTCCATGGCAGACTATAAGCTGGTAGTTTTGGGAGGTTAGGCCTAAAACTATTTCCCAGAAATGAAAACTCGGATTCAGGTACCATGGTCAGCCAACCACACATGCACACATCCATTCTGAGGACACTTTGTCATCTGGCCTGAAGTAAGAACAGGTAGCTAAAATGACTGAGCAACTTCCTGGGAATTCTCCAGAGCATAACCAATTGTAGAATCAAGAACCCTAAAGATAGAGCTAACCAATCAAAGTCAAAGGGCAGATAATTCCTTCTTGAAATTCCACTTACAATGAAAGTTGGACCTACAAGTTCACCAGATATCTCCATTTCCAAATAGGGAGAGCCCTGCATGCAGGAGATTCAGTTAAATAAACGCTCTTTGCATTTGCCTGCTATTTGAATCTGGGGTATCATCCTTCAGCTATTCATGGACCCTAACAGTTTTAGTCACAGCTTCTCAGAAACCTTCACTGATTACCACAGAGGCTAAGAAGTTTAGCACTGAATAAGTCTTTTTAACTCAAATTAACATTATCGTTTATTTTCATTCTTATTATTTATGATCTCAAGGCAATTTTAATTTCTAATGCCTGATAGGCTAAGTGTCTTCCAGCTTAACCTGGATTAATACCTTGCTATCTGTATTACAATAAATTGGTGGTCAATGGTACCCCTGAAATAAGGCTTTGCGTGGATACACACAATTTATTACTTCAACATCTGACTAACACCACTGCTTATGACACTAGACTTGAGATGTCTCTTACCCACTTATGACAGTAGTCTGGAAGCAGAACATATCTACATGTGAATAATAATGAGGACTAAAGGTATTTGAATGGAAATTAATATAAATAAGCAGCAAATTTTCTAGTTGGCTTTAGTTTTAACCTGAAAAACATTTGTGTGCCTGTGTGTGTGTGTGTGTGTGCATGTGTGTGTGTGTGCATGTGTGTGTGTGTGTGTGTGTGTGTGTGTGTGTGTGAAGTACAACAAATAAACTTTACTATTATTGATCAAGTTTTGCATGTGGATATCTTAATTTCAGAATTTTTATTCTTTCTATGTAGGGTTTTCATAAACATTAGTGTTAGATTTGAAATATTATTTAGTACATTGAATCTAACTCACACTTAAATGTTTACAAAAGATTTTTAAAAATTCTAGTCTATAGAAGAATATAAAATTTAAAGATGGGAATAAGATTTCTCCTAATAACACATTTGCTTAGCATGGGAATGCAGTGAGTTTCATTTTTAACAATGCACAAAAAAAAAAGAAAGGGAAGGGGGATTGTATAATCTTTTGTGCACTCTGTGAAAGTATTACCTGTTAATACAAAGCTGATTGGCTCATAAGCTGAGTCAGGGAACAGAAAATGGGACATACAGTAGTGAGAGAAAGGACTCTGGGTAAGAGTCAAGAGTTGGAGATTTTACCTTATGCTTTAAGTAGACTCATTTGTAAACCTGGGGAGAGGTAAATAGCCATGTGCCTGAACTCAGATTAGAATAAACAGGTTATGTAAGTTAAGGGCTAGTCAGGGAAGAAACCAAAGCTTATGACCTATGCATTTATTCATATATGATTAAGTCTCAGAGTAGTTAGTCTGGGAACAAAAAGTCCAGGTAGAAAAGCTCCTAGCTACAGAAAGAATGAAGGAAAGGAGGGAGGGGGAGAGGGAGGAAGGAAAGGAGGGAGGAAGGACTATGGAAAGAGTATGATGATTGAGTACAATTTACTGTATTCTCACATATTTTAATTGGATATTTGGGTTATTTCCTTTCCAAATGTTATCCCCTTTCCTGGTTTCTCCTCTGGAAATCCCCTCTTCTATCCACCCTTCCACTGCTTCTGTGAGGGTACTCCCCCATCCACCCACCCACTGCTGCCTCCCTGCCCTGGTTCTTCCCTATACTGGATCACTGAGCCTTTCTAGGACCAAGAACCTCTCCTCCCTTTGATATCCAACAAGGCCATCCTCTGCTACATATGCTGCTGCATCCATGGGTCCCTCCATGTGTACTCTTTAGTTGGTTTAGTCACTGCGATCTCACGGGGGTTCTGGTTGGTTTATATTATTGTTCTTTCTATGGGTTGCAAACCCCTTCAGTTCCTTTAATTTTTCTCTAACTCCTCTATTGGGGACCCCATGCTCAGTCGAAACATTGGCTGAGAGCATCTGCCTCTGTATTTGTCAAGCTCTGTGAGAGACTCTCAGGACACAACTATATCAGGCTCCTATAAATAAGCATTTCTTGGCATCCACAATAGTGTCTGGATTTGGTGTTTGTATATATGATGGATCCCCAAGAGGGTCAGTCTCTGGATCACCTTTCCTTCAGTCTCTACTCCAAAATTTGTCTCAGTATTTCCTCCTTTGAGTATTTTGTTCCCCCTTAGAAGGACTGAAGTATCCACATTTTGGTCTTTCTTTGTCTTGAGCTTCATGTAGTCTATGTCCAAATTTTGGGCTAATATTCACTTAACAGTGAGTGCATACCATGTGTATTCTCTTGTGACTTGGTTACCTCACTCAGGATATTTTCTAGTTCCATCCATTTGCCTAAGAATTTTATGAAGTCATCATTTTTAATAGCTGAGTAGTACTTCACTGTATAAATGTACCACATTTTCTGTGTCCATTCCTCCACTGAAGGACATCATCATTCTGTCCGGCTTCTGGCTATCATAAATAAGGTTGCTATGAATGTAGTTGTTCATATGTCCTTGTTATATTTTGGAGCATCTTTTGGGTATACGCCCAGGAGTGGTATATATGGGTCTTCAGGTACTACTATGTCCAATTTTCTGAGGAACCACCAGAGTGATTTCCACAGTGCTTGCAACTGCTTGCAATTCCACCAACAGTGGAGGAGTGCTCCTCTTTCTCCACATTCTCTCCAGCATCTGCTCTTACCTGCGTTTTTGATTTTATCCATTCTCACTGGTGTGAGGTAGAATCTCTGATTCCTTCTGTTATCTTGACCACTGTACAATGGTAATAATATACATTTGATTCCTGTTTTAAGAATGAACCCTCTAAACTAATTTACTATCAAGCAAAGCCTCAAACATGAACATTTACTCTGTGCACAAGACATAAAAGCTAAGATGAAATCACCTCTGAGCTACTTTCCATACTAATAAGTAAGTAAATAAGAACAGAGATGTTCATTTTCCCTGCTCAATAGTGTGCCCCTTTTTACTTTAGCTTTATGTACATTCTCCTAAGAGTTGAGATTCAGACTTCAGTTTTTTGCCTCGGTTCTAATTTGTATCTCCACTGCAGCACAGCGTTTTCCAGTCACTATGACCAATTACAGTAAAACATTTGAGAAAATAAGCTCAAGGCTGGGACTAGATTTGCAGACCTTCAGTAACAGACTCACATTACTTTAATGGCTTTATCCGCATCTCTAATCCATGACTTTAATTAAACTCTGTGCTTTTATTTCAGCCATTCATGTCCAGTCTTATTTTCCTGATTTTAAACCTTGGCTCTGCCTCTGTCAAATGATACTTGAAAAAGTAACAGCAGAAGCTTAGAGTCTTTAAAAAAAACCACAGTGCTCAGAATTCTGTATTAGATATTACTCCCTTAGTATAGATTTGAGCAACATACTTCCACATTTACATTATTTAAGTGAAAGTTTGGTGACAAAAGAAATGACAAGAAAGACCTTTGATGGAAATATTGAAATATGAATTTATTAACTGAAGACCTTTATATTAAACTCCAGTTAGCAGATGCTAAAAATGAATAAATTGATGTGAAATCAAGGACTGAAATGGATAAGAATTTCTTTATTTCTTTGTATTTGCATGTCCCAGAACAAATCATATTTGCCAACATGTTTTATTTTACTTTTTATATTGAAAGGTGTGTTTGTTGAGATTTTTATTCTTAATCACAGGAAAGGACAATAATTAGTAACAAAATGCCTTAACCTACTTAAAAACATGGCTTCTAATTAATTTTTTCCTCTAAACAAACCTAGTCTATCAGTAATCCCAAGTTGTGGATAAGCCTGAATTATTCCATTTGGATCCCTTTGCCTGAATTGGGATGCCTTGTCTAGCATCAAGAGAAGAAGTCCCCAGTAGTCCTATTGTAACTTGCTATGCCAAGGTGATTGATATCTATGGGAGCCCCTCCCTTCTCTTAAGAGAAAGGGAGGGGATTTAGAGGAGGAGGGGAGAGTGTGGGATTGGGAGAAGAGAGGGGAGGGGAAACTATGATTAGATCATAAAGAAAGTCATTATAAAATTTAAAAATAAATAAATAAAAAGCCCAAAAATAAATAAATAAAAAGCTATGTATTCAAGATATAGTCGAAGACAAATGAATGGCCTCTAGGTAATAACAACAATGACAACCAACCAGGGCTTTTAGGGTCTAAATGAGTACCCAAAGAATATACATGGACAGATCCTAGCCTCCAACTTCATATGTAACAGTGAATAGCCTTGTTGGTGCACCCATGGAAAGGAAAGCCCTTGGTCCTGCCAAGCTTGAACCCCAGTGTAGGGGATGCTTGGGGGTTGTAATAGGGGGTGGATAGGGAGGGGAATGACCTTATAGAAGGGGAGGGGGAGGGGTTAGGGGGATAATGGACAGGAAACCAGGAAAAGGAACAACATTTGAAATGTAAATAAGAAATACCCAATTTAATAAAAATGGAAGGGAAAAAAAAGATATGGAATGTCAACTCTCCCAAAACGATAAAAAAAAACCCAAAAACAAAAACTAATATTGATCAAACACCAAGCAAAGCATTTATATCATGCACCAAGAAGATGAAAAAAGAATTAAGAAGTGAATTACTATGAGTTTGTCTTCTGGATACCTATCTTTGAATGAAGAATTAATGTAGAGATCATGATTAGATTATAAATTTTCTTTAGCTATTTCTCTACTCTTCATTTTACTAATACTTTCTCTAAGGTGGCCCAATAGTTTGTAGTTTATTAATAATAAGGAAGGTCGATCTAATTTCTATGAGATGGCCTACTGTGGGACAGAGCTTCTCCACCAAAGGTAACTGAATTCGTCATGATGATATCCTAGCCAATAGAAATTCCTGTTCCTGGAATCTAAGCTGACCACAGGTTCAGAGCAGTGAATATCTTTGTATTCTCTAAGGAGATAGGCTGTGAGAGGTATCCTGGTTCCCTGTCAAGATAAGGTTGAATCCTTGGTGACTCTAAGGGACAGTAGGGACCTAAACTCCCAGGAGGCCAGCTCCCTTTCAAGTAGCTACAGCCTCAGCACCACCCTCTGTAGAGTGGCCTGTGGCCATCAGTCACATGGAAGCAGGACCACCATGCCCTCCCACATGTAGATAAGGTATTCCCAAGCTCTCAGACCAAGACAGTAGAAAGTACCTGCTGTCAGATCATGACCTACCCCAAAACTGTACATAAGAATCCTATCCAGAAAAATTAAAGGTATGTGGAAACTACTCCATCGTCTGAGACCTTCTGCCATAAGAGTTGTAAAACTGCAGCTTGGGGAGAAGGTCTGCTCTCCTGAAACCCTACACCCCTTGATGGCTAGCCTGCCTCCTGCTGGCTCATCTAGGAAGAGTTCTGAAGCAGCAGTGGCAGAGACTGAGGTGGAGCAGCTGAGACAGAGGAGGTGATTTCCCCTCCCTGCTCGAGTTCTCTCCCCTCCATACTTGGCCAGGCCAGAGACCTCCATGGTCAGCCTCTAGTATGAAGGCCAACAGTATTCAGGCATATATATACATATATATATATGTATATATATATTTATATATATGATAATTTAAGATGACAAAGACATATTGGTAATTGTCTTGTCTCTATACCATGTAAAGTAATAGTCACTAAGAATGGTAAGTTGCTTCAATGCTTAATGCTCTTGTTACACATGTGTGAGGGCATAGATTTGAATTCCCAGTATCCATATAAAACCATAGTATGCTGATGTACATCCTTAAACCCTGTGGTGGGGAGGTAGAAAGAAATCCCTGGAGCTTGTTGGCTTTCAAGTCTAACTAAATTGACAAATTTCAGGTTCAATAAGAGTCCTTAACTAAAAATCATACACACAAACAAACTTGAGAATGAGAGAAGGTCCAGCACTTTCATTTCCAGCTTCTCCAGAGGCAAGTTTGTGTGAGTCTATATGTATAAGTCAGCACCACTCACATATACACCACATGAAGATACATGTATATCAGGAGTAATGTGACTGAACATGAAAGGAAAACAAAAATGGAAAGCACAGATTCTAGGTTTATTTCTCTTATGAACTCAAATGAAGGGTCATAGGTTTTTTTGTTTGTTTGTTTTCATTTTGTTTGTATCAGAAGCAGCATCTAAATGCCTCCTAAGCCACCATTCCTCCTTTTACTCACAGTACATACTGATTTAGAACCAATTTTTTAATTCTATTTGTTTTATCCTCTTGAAGTATAAGACCTGTTTCACAAGGTCCAATTAAGTTTATACATTGTGGCAAGGTAGTCACTGGGAAGAAATTGCATATTTCTTCTATAGACCTATACTGTTCATGAGAGGCCAGAAGTTTCAGGATAGGACAGCTTAGTTCTGTGGAGACAGAATAAGCTAGTCCTTAATAACTCCTGTTTCATGAGGTCTGTCAGATGATCCTGAGCCAAAAGACTAAGTACTGATGCTCCAATGAGTTGCTAACAGGGGACTAAATAAGTAGGCAGCTGTCTCTACAACATGTCTCAGTTCTAGAAACCATGTTAGGCTTCCTTTATTTTCAGTTAATATTACTCACTCTCAGATTTCTGACAGGGTTGAAGACTAATTACAGTCTCATAGCTTACCCAGGCTATTTAACATTGAGAAAACAAATTTAATTGGATAGTTTTCAAATATTATACAAGCTAGCCAGGACATAACATATGGATTTTAAGTGTTTCATAAGGTAGATAAGACTGTTCTATTTAATTGAAAAAATTATACACTGGGTATTAGGTGTATTTTGTACTTTATAAATTACAGAATGGTATTAGTTATGCTTAATTTATATCTGAGAAAACAGAGCCTTTTATTTGGACAAAAAAGGGGGGAAATGTAGATTGCTGTCTGTAAGGAGGTGAGGGTAGGTGAAAGACAAGGTTGTGATTGGACAGCAGAAAAGAAGGGTGGGCTAAGAGTTTTTGAGAGACAGGAGAGATAGGAGGGAGGGGAGAAGGAAGGAAGATGGAGGGAGAAAAGGATGACCCAGATTCAAGTGGTTTTAAATAGTCACAGGTAGCTTCAAATATCATACAAGGGATCGATTATTATAGGACAATTTGTCCAAACTAAGTGAGTAGCATATATCAATATCACTTGGCTCTGAGTTCTTTGTTTGGGCATTTTGTGGGTTGAGAATTTACTGATATAAATCTGACTAATAAATTATACACCTCTAGAGTTTTGATTTTACTGCGTTACAGGGGTTTGTGACAGCTAACCACGAGATGAGCAGTTTCTGCATAAGGCTAGCCATGGAGATAGTGAGACTGCCACTGGGGCCAGAGATTATCTGGTGCTAGCGTGGGATCCATCCTTTTGTATTACTTAACACAAAAATATTTTACATTATTTAAGTTACCTGTCATTCTAAAACAGAAATTGGACAACAGAAACTTAAAATTATTTTATTCAGAAACTTAAATACTAATGATCATATTCTCACATCCATTTCTTATGCCTATCTTTAGATCTATTCCCTGAAAGCCCCAAAACCTCTAAACTTATGTTTCCTTTATCAAACAAGAAAAATTTCAAACAAGAAAATTTTTTCTTACCCATATCCTCAAGAGAATGGAGCCACTCACTCAAACATGAGTGGCATACTAGGGACTATCTCTTTAATGGATACCAACTGTGTCTGTCCATTCACAGCTGTCAAATATCAATAGCATCTCAGCTAAAGATGTGGCCTCTTGGAGATAATTTATTTTTAAACATACAATTGTGGAAGTCAAAGAAACTGCCTCTGAGAAATGCTTTTCTGAGACACTTCCTGCATTTTTCAGTACTTATTTCTAGGTAGGGTGCCATGGACTATTTTGTATTTTCTCTTGTTCAAAATTTTAAGAATAGATGTACCAGAATGCTAAGGCCTTTCTTATCTTTCTTGACTTGACAGGATATAAAGAATAATGAATGCAATTCATGTAGGAGATAATTCCTTAAAAAATTAAATAGCCAAATTCAAAATTAATGGAAAAATTATTAACAGAAAAGAAAGGCAATAGACATTAAGTCACATTAATTTATAATATCCTCATTTCTGACAACTTACAAAACGTTTCTCAATAGCCAAAGTAGCAAGGAAAAGGAAAGGGCTCCTAGGTCTGGGATTAGGGCAGCACATCGACTCTAGGGAAAGACATACTCAGAAGGCAGCATTTCAATGGTGAACTTTGCTAGACACTTGAAGTACTCTGAGGAAAAACCTCCAGTCTATTGTAAGAGGATCACTCGTGACAGAAAACAAGACTGTTAATCAATCTGTGGCCTGAGTGGCCATCAGCCGACCATTAGAATTCGAGGTTCATCTGTAAAATCTCAGTTCTTTCTGGAGAGTGGAAAAATGAGCGTTTAGCAAATGTTTGATGGATTAATGAGTATCATTCAAAATGATTGACTGAAGCAAAAAGGAAAAGCTAAATCGTACTTGCCATACTATAAAATGAGTCAGAAAAGTGTGTCATAAGTTATAGAAGGTTTCTCAGCCAACAGTCCTAATGGAAGTTTCAGTTAGCTGCAGGGAGAATTTCAATCATTTAGATAAAACGTATTTGCAACTCTGTTCACTTGTTGGATAAATGAAGCTGAGTTGCTGCAGTAATCAAATAAATATTCTCAAGGTCATAAATAATTAGTTATTTAGGTTTTTGTTCTTTTTCAACCTCAAATATTTACATTTTTCTCCATTATTGTACTTGTGAAACATGAAAGTTGTGGTTACCCGTGGAATGAACGATGTGGGATTTCTCTTCTTGATAAATGGCATATGATTGATAAGGGAACCAGATACTAAACCACATTGTTTATAACACTTCTAGCTACAGTTCATGATTTATCGTGTAAGTATTTATTGTTTCTATATTCCTGAAAGGTACTGTATTTTACACATCTTCGCCTGCATCAGTGAAATGGCTGACAAGGAAAGGGACTTGCTGTCAAAACCAATGACCTCAGCTCAAGTCCTGGTATTCACAACATGAAAGGAGACAACTGGCTTCCACAAACTGTCCTCTGACCTTGACATGTCTTCACCTTTGTTAATGTGCCAATGACACGGGTACATACAAATAAATGAACAATAACCAAATGCCAAAAATGTTCCCAATAAACACCCGTCCTGTTGTTAACACTTTACTATGAATCATGTGTGCTATAAAATGTGTCTTCTTATATGGACCTCTAAAACCATATTTAAAATAATTATCTTAAGTCAAATGTTTTCAATCATCTAATTTGTATTAATTTTGACACAATTCACATTGCATAACCTAGAATATGTTTGAAAAAAATTGCTGATTTCTTACAGTGTTATACTCACTTCATATTTATGAGACTGTGTTGCCGAAATGAAACTTACAACTTAATGCTGATCTTTACATATATGTTATAATGTAATTCACAATATTTACAGTCTGCCTTCATAGTAAGTAAATTAACTTATTACAATAGTCACTGTATAGTCATGGTGTATTGAGTCTGAAACCCTTCCGTATATCCACTGCAGAAGTAACCAGTGTAATGTTGTGGTGGACACAATATGCAGTGCTGTGTCCTATGTACCTTTCCTCATCTAGAGATTGTTCATGCTCTATATTGTGTGCAAAGGACAGGTCAACAGTATTTACAATACACTGTTTAAGAAAATATAAAAAGGAATCTTAGTTAATACACTATGCTAAATATACACTGAAATTATTTTTTTTTGTTTTATAAAATATGTTTTAATTTGCAAAATATTTTCTATTTCATTTTAATATAATTTTTTTTTATTTATTAACTTGAGTATTTCTTATATACATTTGAGTGTTATTCCCTTTCCCGGTTTCCGGGCAAACATCCCCCTCCCCCCTCCCCTTCCTTATGGGTGTTCCCCTCCCAACCCTCCCCCCATTGCCGCCCTCCCCCCATAGACTAGTTCACTGGGGGTTCAGTCTTAGCAGGACCCAGGGCTTCCCCTTCCACTGGTGCTCTTACTAGGATATTCATTGCTACCTATGGGGTCAGAGTCCAGGGTCAGTCCATGTATAGTCTTTAGGTAGTGGCTTAGTCCCTGGAAGCTCTGGTTGCTTGGCATTGTTGTACTTTTGGGGTCTCGAGCCCCTTCAAGCTCTTCCAGTTCTTTCTCTGATTCCTTCAATAGGGGACCTATTCTCAGTTCAGTGGTTTGCTGCTGGCATTCGCCTCTGTATTTGCTGTATTCTGGCTGTGTCTCTCAGGAGCGATCTACATCCGGCTCCTGTCGGTCTGCACTTCTTTGCTTCATCCATCTTGTCTAATTGGGTGGCTGTATATGTATGGGCCACATGTGGGGCAGGCTCTGAATGGGTGTTCCTTCAGTCTCTGTTTTAATCTTTGCCTCTCCCTTCCCTGCCAAGGGTATTCTTTTTCCTCATTTAAAGAAGGAGTGAAGCATTCACATTTTGATCATCCGTCTTGAGTTTCGTTTGTTCTAGGGATCTAGGGTAATTCAAGCATTTGGGCTAATAGCCACTTATCAATGAGTGCATACCATGTATGTCTTTCTGTGATTGGGTTAGCTCACTCAGGATGATATTTTCCAGTTCCAACCATTTGCCTACGAATTTCATAAACTCGTTGTTTTTGATAGCTGAGTAATATTCCATTGTGTAGATGTACCATATTTTCTGTATCCATTCCTCTGTTGAAGGGAATCTGGGTTCTTTCCATTTTCTGGCTATTATAAATAAGGCTGCAATGAACATAGTGGAGCACGTGTCTCTTTTATATGTTGAGGCATCTTTTGGGTATATGCCCAAGAGAGGTATAGCTGGATCCTCAGGCAGTTCAATGTCCAATTTTCTGAGGAACCTACAGACTGATTTCCAGAATGGTTTTACCAGTCTGCAATCCCACCAACAATGGAGGAGTGTTCCTCTTTCTCCACATCCTCGCCAGCATCTGCTGTCACCTGAGTTTTTCATCTTAGCCATTCTCACTGGTGTGAGGTGAAATCTCAGGGTTGTTTTGATTTGCATTTCCCTTATGACTAAAGATGTTGAACATTTCTTTAGGTGTTTCTCAGCCATTCGGCATTCCTCAGCTGTGAATTCTTTGTTTAGCTCTGAACCCCATTTTTTAATAGGGTTATTTGTTTCCCTGCGGTCTAACTTCTTGAGTTCTTTGTATATTTTGGATATAAGGCCTCTATCTGTTGTAGGATTGGTAAAGATCTTTTCCCAATCTGTTGGTTGCCGTTTTGTCCTAACCACAGTGTCCTTTGCCTTACAGAAGCTTTGCAGTTTTATGAGATCCCATTTGTCGATTCTTGATCTTAGAGCATAAGCCATTGGTGTTTTGTTCAGGAAATTTTTTCCAGTGCCCATGTGTTCCAGATGCTTCTCTAGTTTTTCTTCTATTAGTTTGAGTGTGTCTGGTTTGATGTGGAGATCCTTGATCCACTTGGACTTAAGCTTTGTACAGGGTGATAAGCATGGATCGATCTGCATTCTTCTACATGTTGCCCTCCAGTTGAACCAGCACCATTTGCTGAAAATGCTATCTTTTTTCCATTGGATGGTTTTGGCTCCTTTGTCAAGAATCAAGTACCATAGGTGTGTGGGTTCATTTCTGGGTCTTCAATTCTATTCCATTGGTCTATCTGTCTGTCTCTGTACCAATACCATGCAGTTTTTATCACTATTGCTCTGTAATACTGCTTGAGTTCAGGGATAGTGATTCCCCCTGAAGTCCTTTTATTGTTGAGGATAGCTTTAGCTATCCTGGGTTTTTTGTTATTCCAGATGAATTTGCAAATTGTTCTGCCTAACTCTTTGAAGAATTGGATTGGTATTTTGATGGGGATTGCATTGAATCTGTAGATCGCCTTTGGTAAAATGGCCATTTTTACTATATTAATCCTGCCAATCCATGAGCATGGGAGATCTTTCCATCTTCTGAGGTCTTCTTCAATTTCTTTCCTCAGTGTCTTGAAGTTCTTATTGTACAGATCTTTTACTTGCTTGGTTAAAGTCACACCGAGGTACTTTATATTATTTGGGTCTATTATGAAGGGTGTCGTTTCCCTAATTTCTTTCTCGGCTTGTTTCTCTTTTGTATAGAGGAAGGCAACTGATTTATTTGAGTTAATTTTATACCCAGCCACTTTGCTGAAGTTGTTTATCAGCTTTAGTAGTTCTCTGGTGGAACTTTTGAGATCACTTAAATATACTATCATGTCATCTGCAAATAGTGATATTTTGACCTCTTCTTTTCCGATCTGTATCCCTTTGATCTCCTTTTGTTGTCTGATTGCTCTGGCTAGAACTTCAAGAACTATATTGAATAAGTAGGGAGAGAGTGGGCAGCCTTGTCTAGTCCCTGATTTTAGTGGGATTGCTTCAAGTTTCTCTCCATTTAGTTTAATGTTAGCAACTGGTTTGCTGTATATGGCTTTTACTATGTTTAGGTATGGGCCTTGAATTCCTATTCTTTCCAGGACTTTTATCATGAAGGGGTGTTGAATTTTGTCAAATGCTTTCTCAGCATCTAATGAAATGATCATGTGGTTCTGTTCTTTCAGTTTGTTTATATGATGGATCACGTTGATGGTTTTCCGTATATTAAACCATCCCTGCATGCCTGGGAGGAAGCCTACTTGATCATGGTGGATGATTGTTTTGATGTGCTCTTGAATTCGGTTTGCCAGAATTTTATTGAGTATTTTTGCGTCGATATTCATAAGGGAAATTGGTCTGAAGTTCTCTTTCTTTGTTGTGTCTTTGTGTGGTTTAGGTATAAGAGTAATTGTGGCTTCGTAGAAGGAATTCGGTAGGGCTCCATCTGTTTCAATTTTGTTGAATAGTTTGGATAATATTGGTATGAGGTCTTCTATGAAGGTTTGATAGAATTCTGCACTAAACCCGTCTGGACCTGGGCTCTTTTTGGTTGGGAGACCTTTAATGACTGCTTCTATTTCCTTAGGAGTTATGGGGTTGTTTAACTGGTTTATCTGTTCCTGATTTAACCTCGATACCTGGTATCTGTCTAGGAAATTGTCCATTTCCTGAAGATTTTAAATTTTGTTGAATATAGGTTTTTATAGTAAGATCTGATGATTTTTTGAATTTCCTCCGAATCTGTAGTTATGTCTCCCTTTTCATTTCTGATTTTGTTAATTTGGACACACTCTCTGTGTCCTCTCGTTAGTCTGGCTAAGGGTTTATCTATCTTGTTGATTTTCTCAAAGAACCAACTTTTGGTTCTGTTGATTCTTTCTATGGTCCTTTTTGTTTCTACTTGGTTGATTTCAGCTCTGAGTTTGATTATTTCCTGCCTTCTCCTCCTCCTGGGTGTATATGCTTCTTTTTGTTCTAGAGCTTTTAGGTGTGCTGTCAAGCTGCTGACATATGCTCTTTCCTGTTTCTTTCTGCAGGCACTCAGCGCTATGAGTTTTCCTCTTAGCACAGCTTTCATTGTGTCCCATAAGTTTGGGTATGTTGTATCTTCATTTTCATTAAATTCTAAAAAGTTTTTAATTTCTTTCTTTATTTCTTCCTTGACCAGGTTATCATTGAGTAGAGCATTGTTCAATTTCCACGTGTATGTGGGCATTCTTCCCTTATTGTTATTGAAGACCAGTTTTAGGCCGTGGTGGTCCGATAGCACGCATGGGATTATTTCTATCTTTCTGTACCTGTTGAGGCCTGTTTTTTGACCAATTATATGGTCAATTTTGGAGAAAGTACCATGAGGAGCTGAGAAGAAGGTATATCCTTTTGCTTTAGGATAGAATGTTCTATAAATATCTGTTAAGTCCATTTGGCTCATGACTTCTCTTAGTCTGTCTACATCACTGTTTAATTTCTGTTTCCATGATCTGTCCATTGATGAGAGTGGGGTGTTGAAATCTCCCACTATTATTGTGTGAGGTGCAATGTGTGTTTTGAGCTTTAGTAAGGTTTCTTTTACGTATGTAGGTGCCCTTGTATTTGGGGCATAGATAATTAGGATTGAGAGTTCATCTTGGTTGATTTTTCCTTTGATGAATATGAAGTGTCCTTCCTTATCTTTTTTGATGACTTTTAGTTGGAAATTGATTTTATTTGATATTAGAATGGCTACTCCAGCTTGCTTCTTCTGACCATTTGCTTGGAAAGTTGTTTTCCAGCCTTTCACTCTGAGGTAGTGTCTGTCTTTGTCTTTGAGTTGTGTTTCTGTAGGCAGCAGAATGCAGGGTCCTCGTTGCTTATCCAGTTTGTTAATCTATGTCTTTTTATTGGGGAGTTGAGGCCATTGATATTGAGAGATATTAAGGAATAGTGATTATTGCTTCCCGTTATATTCATATTTCGATGTGAGGTTATGTTTGTGTGCTTTCATTCTCTTTGTTTTGTTGCCAAGACGATTAGTTTCTTGCTTCTTCTAGGGTATAGCTTGCCTCCTTATGTTGGGCTTTACCATTTATTATCCTTTGTAGTGCTGGATTTGTAGAAAGATATTGTGTAAATTTGGTTTTGTCATGGAATATCTTGGTTTCTCCATCAATGTTAATTGAGAGTTTTGCTGGATACAGTAACCTGGGCTGGCATTTGTGTTCTCTTAGGGTCTGTATAACATCAGTCCAGGATCTTCTGGCCTTCATAGTTTCTGGCGAGAAGTCTGGTGTGATTCTGATAGGTCTTCCTTTATATGTTACTTGACCTTTTTCCCTTACTGCTTTTAATATTCTTTCTTTATTTTGTGCATTTGGTGTTTTGACAATTATGTGACGGGAGGTGTTTCTTTTCTGGTCCAATCTGTTTGGAGTTCTGTAGGCTTCTTGTATGTCTATGGGTATCTCTTTTTTTAGGTTAGGGAAGTTTTCTTCTATGATTTTGTTGAAGATATTTACTGGTCCTTTGAGCTGGGAGTCTTCACTCTCTTCTATACCTATTATCCTTAGGTTTGATCTTCTCATTGAGTCCTGGATTTCCTGTATGTTTTGGACCAGTAGCTTTTTCCGCTTTACATTATCTTTGACAGTTGAGTCAATGATTTCTATGGAATCTTCTGCTCCTGAGATTCTCTCTTCCATCTCTTGTATTCTGTTGGTGAAGCTTGTATCTACAGCTCCTTGTCTCTTCTTTTGGTTTTCTATATCCAGGGTTGTTTCCATGTGTTCTTTCTTGATTGCTTCTATTTCCATTTTTAATTCCTTCAACTGTTTGATTGTGTTTTCCTGGAATTCTTTCAGGGATTTTTGCGATTCCTCTCTGTAGGCTTCTACTTGTTTAGTAATGTTTTCCTGTGCTTCCCTAAGTGTGTTCATGTCTTTCTTGAAGTCCTCCAGCATCATGATCAAATATGATTTTGAAACTAGATATTGCTTTTCTGGTGTGTTTGGATATTCCATGTTTGTTTTGGTGGGAGAATTGGGCTCCGATGATGGCATGTAGTCTTGGTTTCTGTTGCTTGGGTTCCTGCGCTTGCCTCTCGCCATCAGATTATCTCTAGTGTTACTTTGTTCTGCTATTTCTGACAGTGGCTAGACTGTCCTATAAGCCTGTGTGTCAGGAGTGCTGCAGACCTGTTTTCCTCTCTTTCAGTCAGTTATGGGGACAGAGTGTTCTGCTTTCGGGCGTGTAGTTTTTCCTCTCTACAGGTCTTCAGCTGTTCCTGTGGGCCTGTGTCTTGAGTTCACCAGGCAGCTTTCTTGCAGCAGAAAATTTGGTCTTACCTGTGGTCCCGAGGCTCAGGTTCGCTCGTGGGGTGCTGCCCAGGGGCTCTCTGCAGCGGCAGCAACCAGGAAGACCTGTGCCGCCCCTTCCGGGAGCTTCAGTGCACCAGGGTTCCAGATGGTCTTTGGCTTTTTCCTCTGGCGTCCGAGATGTGTGTGTAGGGAGCAGTCTCTTCTGGTTTCCCAGGCTTGTCTGCCTCTCTGAAGGTTTAGCTCTCCCTCCCACGGGATTTGGGTGCAGAGAACTGTTTATCCGGTCTGTTTCATTCAGGGTCTGGTGGTGTCTCTGGCAGGTGTCCTGCTCCTGGGCCCTCCCCCACGGGAGCCCAGAGGCCTTATACAGTTTCCTCTTGGGCCAGGGATGTGGGCAGGGGTGAGCAGTGTTGGTGGTCTCTTCCGCTCTGCAGCCTCAGGAGTGCCCACCTGACCAGGCCATTGGGTCTCTCTCTCACCGGGTCTGGGAGCAGAGAGCTGCTGCGGGCCGGGATCCTCGGGTGTGGGACTTCCGGTAAACACAGAACGTGCCTGGTCCTAGAGAAATTCTGCTTCCGTGTGTCCCAAGCTCACCAGGCAGCTTTCTTGCAGCAGAAAATTTGGTCTTACCTGTGGTCCCGAGGCTCAGGTTTGCTCGTGGGGTGCTGCCCAGGGGCTCTCTGCAGCGGCAGCAACCAGGAAGACCTGTGCTGCCCCTTCCGGGAGCTTCAGTGCACCAGGGTTCCAGATGGTCTTTGGCTTTTTCCTCTGGCGTCCGAGATGTGTGTGCAGGGAGCAGTCTCTTCTGGTTTCCCAGGCTTGTCTGCCTCTCTGAAGGTTTAGCTCTCCCTCCCACGGGATTTGGGTGCAGAGAACTGTTTATCCGGTCTGTTTCCTTCAGGGTCCGGCGGTCGAAATTATTTTTTCACCTGTTTCTTTTTGTCCTTGATTGAATATGGGAATGTAGAACTCATGCATGAAGATAAAACATAGCAAGAAAGATTGCTCAGCTTCTATGGCTCCCTAGATAAGAAAATAAAATATGTGAAATCCATATTCTACAAATACTATTGAATATTTGTGTTTTGTCATCTGCATAGAAGCTAAATTTAGGGCTTTGATAGTCAATTCAGTGGACAGAATATTCCTGGAAAGATTTTCCCTAGAAGTGGTGTATTCTTCAATTTCACTGAAATATATATATATATTAGTGATTTTTTACATATGTGTTAGGTGTGAATACTTATTACATTAACTGATAAGACATGTTTTTAGACTCTTCACACCTATTTGTTCAAAAGTTATCTCCCCAACTCTTTAATTATTTAATGAGGGAGAAATGCCTACTCATTATATCTGATAGTTTCAAGTACCAAAATTCTGTTTAAATTGTCTATGAAATAGTTGATTCATTAATTACTTGCATACACAAATAACTTACACTAATCCTTCACAATTCTGCCCAGTTTGGTAGAATGCTTTCCTATTTTCATCTCCCTGGGGAGCAGTGATTCAATTAGAGATGTTCAGCATAAAAATCTGTAACTTCTCTCTGCCCGGATGAGTGGACATCTGGTACAGCCTGTTGTCTACTTGTGTTTTTTCCTCCACATTCCTACTTAAGCCTGTCAAGGATTCTAGAAATGTTGCTTCCCCCACCCCCACCCCCGTGTTCCAGGCTGGAAGTTAACTCAATCAACTGATCATTTACAGGTGATTATGATTACTAGAAAGAAAAACATTATACTTAAAATTTGTATGGTTTTTGTATCTAATTTTCTTTCTAACAGATGCAATTGAAAGTCACCAAAGTATACTTAAAATGTTTTCCATTGATACCCATATATTATTACTTCAAATATGAATCAATTAACCAAGAGATGCCATGCTGCAGCGTTTCCTGAGAATCTTAGTATTATGGCTTATTACTTTTGTAACTATTGCATATATAAACATATAAATAAAGGCAAATAACTACATTTCTTCTTTTAGCTGTTATCAACACTGCCTTCAAAATGTAAAAGCAAAAGGAATATGTATATTTGGACAGACCAACATACATACTCTTTTTTGCTTTATGTGTGTGTGTGTGTGTTTTGCTTGTGTGTATAATTTTGCATTCTTTCATAGTTGATGCCAATGGAGGCCAAAAGAGTGTGTAAGGTCCTCTAAAGATGGTGTGATCTGCCAAATGGTTTTTGTGATCCAAACCTGAGTCTTTAGGAAGAATAACCATTACATTTAATAGGTAAGCTATCACTCTGCGTGATACATATACATTCAATGATATGGTTTTATGATTTGTGAATGTTGCCTTTATTTCTTTTTAACTGTAGAGTAACTTACAAGTCATTTGTGTTGAACTAAGTTAAATTCCCAAAGATACTTTTGCCTTTAGTATGATGTTTTCCTATTCCTCACTCTTTGCTATTCCTTTGACTTTCACACTTTCTTTTGTCCTAAAATTGGGATGGGACCATCTGCAAGCATGACATTAATATTCAGTGCATTACGTTGTGTAAGCTGTTTAATCTATTCTATGGGTTCTTTTCACTTATTAAGTAAAAATGTGTAGCAATTATTTTTAATTTTGTATAACAAGTTAGACATACAACCTGGTGTGTTTGTGTACTTAGTAGCTGCTGCATAAAAGAACTTAGTGGATCTGATTTGTGTCATTTGCAAAGAACAGATTATCTATAACAATTATATTTATAAATGAGTGAAAATCAGTATTTGAAAGTAACAGGTGATAATGATTTATTTTTCTGAAATAGTAAGTGTGTACATGTGTGTAGTTTTGTACAAAAATGCCCAAAACTATGTGTGTGTGTGTGTGTGTGTGTGTGTGTGTGTGTGTGTGTGTGCATGCTTTTCTAAGATATATGAAAATGTAGTAAATGTACCCATTGGGAATCTTGCTTAAGTTAAGTTTACTTAATGATATGTGTGAATCTTTAAAATAAAATTGATTAGAAGTAATCCAGGAAGAACATGAACTGGGTTTATATACAATGCAGTAACACAGAACGCATTGCCAATCAGTTATTCCACAAAGAATCCCTCTCCTTCCTGTTAGTATTTTACTTAAAAGGGTGAATGGAGCTCATGAAATCACTCAGTAATTAGAAAGACTTCAGGCCAGAAGATCTCAGAATCTACAAGGTGTAATGGAGATACCAGAGTATTCAAGTTATCATCAAACCACTGCAGATGCACAGAAACATGCAACATAAACTCACATATATACATGTCCACAGAGAGAGAGACACACACACATGCTAAAAAAAAGGCAAATATAAAAGGATTATAAAAGAATGGGCATATCCTTTCCAGAAGTCAGAAATATCATAAGTTACAATATAACTTACCAGTTTTAAGTTGATCCCAAATTATTTTATAATCACCTCTTCACTGAAGGGTATGTTATAATCAACCAATCAATCAAACAAACAAACAACACACACACACACACACACAAATAAAAAAAGCTATGGTCAAGAGAACAGAGTTTCTGTCTTGGGTTAAGAGATTTTCAATTCGAGTTGTTCTGGTTTAGTCACTGTAACAATAAGACAACCCTAAGGAAGGTGTGGTTACTGCACTTTCTTTTCTAGGATCCCAGTACCCAGCACATAAATTCTAGGGAGGCAACATTCAGGGTCATAAATCTTCCTACTCAGAAAAGCAATTCAGGTCTTTCCCACAACACTTTGAAATCCTTTTTTTTTATTTGGATATTTTTTAATTTACATTTCAAATGGTATACCCTTTCCAAGTTTCCAGTCCAAAAGACTCCTGTCATATCCCCCTCACCCTTCTTCTATACCTGTGTTTCCCCTCTCAAACCACTTCCCCTTCCCAACTCCCCACTCTAACATTCCCCTGCACTAGGGGGTACAGCCTTGGCAGGACCAAGGGCTGGTCCTCCCATTCATTCCCATCAAGGCCATTTTCCACTACATAGGCAGTTGGAGCCATGTGTCTGTTCATGTGTACTCTTTTGGTAGTGATATAGTCCCTGGGAGCTCTGGTTGGTTGTCATTGTTGTTTATATGGGGTTTCAAGCCCCTTCAGCTCCTTCAATACTTTCTCTAATTCCTCCAATGGGGAATCCTTTCTCAGTTCAAAGGTTGGCTGCTAGCATTCACCTCTGTATTTGTCACACTCTGGCTGAGCCTCCCACGAACCGACTATGTCAGGCTTCTGTCAGCATGCACTCCTTGGCTTCATCAATAGTATCTAGTTTTGGTGGCAGTATATATATGGGCTGGATCCCCAGGTGGGGCAGTCTCCGAATGGCCACTCCTTAAGTCTCTGCTCCAAACTTTGTCTCTATATCTCCTCCTATAAATATTTTAGTTCCCCTTTTAAGAAGTACTGATGCATCTGCACTTTGGACATCCGTCTTGAGTTTCATGTGGTCTTTCAATTGTATCTTAGGTAATTCAAACTTTTGGACTAATATCTACTTATCAGTGAGTGCATACCTTGTGTGTGTGTGTGTGTGTGTGTGTGTGTGTGTGTGTGTGTGAAAGAGAGCAAGCGAGCAAGAGAGAGCGAGAGAGAGAGAGAGAGAGGGAAAGAGAGAGAGAGAGAATATCATCACTGAGGATGATATTTTCCAGTTCCATCCATTTGCCTATGAATTTCATGTAGTCATTGTTTTTGATAGCTGAGCATTGTGTAGATGTACCATGTTTTCTGTATCCATTCCTCTGTTGAAGGGCATCTGGGTTCTTTCCATCTTCTGGCTATTATAAATAAGGCTGATATGAACATAGTGGAGCATGTGTCTTTGTTGTATATTGAAGCATCGTTTGGGTATATGCCCAGGAGATGTATAGCTGGGTCCTCAGGTATTAAATTGCCCACTTTTCTGAAGAATATCCGGACTGATTTCCAGAGTGGTTGCACCAGCTCGCAATCCCACCAACAATGGAGGAGTATTCCTCTTTCTCCACATCCTCACCAGCATTTGTTTTCACCTGAGTTTATGATGTTAGTCATTATGACTCGTGTGAGTTAGAATCTCAAGGTTGTTTTGATTTGCATTTCCCTGATGACTAAGGATGCTGAACATTTCTTTAGGTACTTCTCAGTCATTTGATATTCTTCAGCTGAGAATTCTTTTTTAGCTCTGTACTCCATATTTTCATCAGGTAATTTGGCTCTTTGGAGTCTAACTTCATGATTTCCTTGTATATCTTGGATATTAGCCTGTTTTCCTTCCCTCCTTCCTTCTATTCCTCTAAATATCTACTGATACCAAGCCTGTCCTGAGATTTTTAATCTTATAATAACATTGTCCTTCTGCCCCACTCCCCCTTAAATAAAACCTTTGAAATTTAGCAGTATATTAGATTAATTTATATAGGATAAAAGCAGTTACAGAATTGAAAATAAACCTCTGATATATACAATTACCTGGTAACTTTTAGACAATCCATAAAAATAATTCAATTTATTATCATAACTTTTAGAAAAATTAATTTCTGAGGTGAATGGAATTATAGAAGTAAAAGAAGTGTATATTCTAAAGTTACTAGTGTCATATTTGAAAGAGAAACCAATTAAAAATCATGAAATTTGTTAGATGCAAAATTCTGTGTATAATCAATGGAGATGCATTGAACCCAAGGTTTATTATATTTTTAATTATTTTTACAGTAAGAGTTCAATTTGAAGAAACAAGAAATATATTTAGCTTTAAATCCATTGCTACTAAATTGAAAATTAGTTCCATTTTCTGTCTTTCTACGTTAGATTTAATCATAGAAGTTATAAAATTTAGAAAATTTTGAGAGTTCAACTGCTCAAGTCATACAGTATTTGTAACTCCATATTTTACAGATGTTAATTTACATTCTAGGGTGTGTGTATGTGTGTGTGTTTACATGTATGCAAATGCGTATATGTTTTTATGACTAGAAATAATCTGGACTGGCTGACAGTGAATCCAGAGATTTACTGTCTCTTCCTTCCCAGTGCAGGGACTGCAAAAACTCCTTCCCAGGCCAAACTTTTATAGGACTGATGTAAATCAACTGATGATCATGCAAACTCCCTACATCCCACTAATGACCAACCCATTCTCCTAAACTTCTTTCACTTGGAAATGTACTCTCTCTGTATTTTCACTTCAATTCTCTAGTGGAGTAGGGTCAAATTCCAGAGAAAGGCTCTTCATATTAGTGTGACAGAAAAGTCTAGTAAATATTGAAGTGCAGGTAAAGTATAGAGTGCTCATGATTAATTTACGGACATTAATTTAATCTGTAAGGGATTGCATTTGTGTACAAGAGGAGTACATAGAAAAAAAAACCTAACAACATTCTCGATATCCATTTACCATAAAACTAATTTCACACCTGCTCTGCTATATAATGTGCTATAAAAGATGTTTTTGCTCTAAGATATCATATGACCATGGAGGGGTGTGACTTTTTTCTCCTTGAAATGAAGATTTCACATAGTCATCATAAGATTTTGGATTTTGTAGATAATGACTATTTTGCATGTATAATGATTTTCCCCATCATTATTAACTTGAGTATTTCTTATTTACATTTCGATTGTTATTCTCCTTCCTGGTTTCCGGGCCAACATCCCCCTAACCCATCCCCCTCCCCTTCTTTATGGGTGTTCCCCTCCCCATCCACCCCCCATTACCACCCTCCCCACAACAATCACGTTCAATGGGGGTTCAGTCTTGGCAGCACCAACGGCTTCCCCTTCCACTGGTGCTCTTACTAGGCTATTCATTGCTACCTATGAGGTCAGAGTCCACGGTCAGTCCATGTATAGTCTTTGGGTAGTGGCTTAGTCCTGGAAGCTCTGGTTGGTTGGCATTGTTGTTCATATGGGGTCTCGAGCCCCTTCAAGCTCTTCCACTACTTTCTCTGATTCCTTCAAAGGGGGTCCCTTTCTAGTTTCAGTGGTTTACTGTTGGCATTCGCCTATGTATTTGCTGTATTCTGATTATGTCTCTCAGGAGAGATCTACATCTGGTTCCTGTCAGCCTGCACTTCTTTGCTTCATCTGCCTTATCTAACTGGGTGGCTGTATATGTATGGGCCACATGTGGGGCAGGCTCTGAATGGGTGTTCCTCCTGCCTCTTTTCTAAACTTTGCCTCCCTGTTCCCTGCCAAGGGTATTCTTATTCCCCTTTAAAGAAGGAGTGAAGCATTCGCATTTTGGTCATCCTTCTTGAATTTTATGTGTTCTCTGCATCTATGGTAATTCAAGCATTTGGGCTAATAGCCACTTATCAATGAGTGCATACCATGTATGTTTTTCTGTGATTGACTTACCTCACACTCAGGATGATATTTTCCAGTTCCAACCATTTGCCTATGAATTTCTAAAAGTCATTATTTTTGATAGCTGAGTAATATTCCATTGTGTAGATGTACCACATTTTCTGTATCCATTCCTCTGTTGAAGTGCATCTGGGTTCTTTCAAGTTTCTAGCTATTATAAATAAGGCTGCTTTGAACATAATGGAGCACTTGTCTTTGTCATATTTTGGGGAATCTTTTGGGTATAGGCCCAAGAAGGTATAGCTGGGTCCTCAGGTAGTTCAATGTCCAATTTTCTGAGGAACCTCCGGACTGATTTCCAGAATGGTTGGACCAGTCTTCAATCCCACCAACAACGGAGGAGTGTCCCTCTTTCTCCACATCCTCGCCAGCATTTGCTGTCACCTGAGGTTTTGATCTTAGCCATTCTCACTGGTGTGAGGTGGAGTCTCAGGGTTGTTTTGATTTGCATTTCCCTTATGACTAAAGATGTTGAACATTTCTTTAAGTGTTTCTCAGCCATTCGGCATTCCTCCGCTGTGAATTCTTTGTTTAGCTCTGAACACCATTTTTTAATAGGGTTATTTGTCTCCCTGCGGTCTAACTTCTTGAGTTCTTTGTATATTTTGGATATAAGCCCTCTATCAGTTGTAGGATTGGTAAAGATCTTTTCCCAATCTGTTGGTTGTCGTTTTGTCCTAACAACAGTGTCCTTTGCCTTACAGAAGCTTTGCAGTTTTATGAGATCCCATTTGTTGATTCTTGATCTTAGAGCATAAGCCATTGGTGCTTTGTTCAGGAAATTTTTTCCAGTGCCCATGTGTTCAAGGTGCTTTCCCACTTTTTCTTCTATTAGTTTGAGTATATCTGGTTTTATGTGGAGGTCCTTGATCCACTTGGACTTAAGCTTTGTACAGTGTGTTAAGCAGGGACCGATCTGCATTCTTCTACATGCTGACCTCCAGTTGAACCAGCACCATTTGCTGAAAATGCTCTCTTTTTTCCATTGGATGGTTTTGGCTCCTTTGTCAAAAATCAAGTGACCATAGGTGTGTGGGTTCATTTCTGGGTCTTCAATTCTATTCCACTGGTCTATCTGTCTGTCTCTGTACCAATACCATGCAGTTTTTATCACCATTGCTCTGTAATACTTCTTGAGTTCAGAGATAGTGAGAACACAAATGATACATATATGTAAATATAGCACACACACACACACACACACACACACACACACACACACAATATTGTCCAGTTATCCATATAAATGAATGATGGATCAAAGTATATAATAGTACCCTTGTTATTGTTACATGTTGACTTTCCCCACTTATTTGCTATTAGTAGTTTTAGACAAGAATGCCATATCAGAATATTTATAGTAAAAATAGCTATTGATCAATGAAGTGGAAGCTTAAGGGTTCTTTGGAAAGTCATGAATGGAAGTTGTTTTGCTGGGGAAAACATGTGAAGGAACATTTAGTTAAAAGTTGACACAGGTGTGAATGATTAAGACAGACTTGTCATTTCACTGAAATGTACACAGGAGAGAGGATATTCTGCTAAAGCAAGCAAGTGAAAGGACACATGTTAATGGATTCTTTGTTAAGAACACACATACATTGGTCTGCCTTACCCTGTGAAGTTGAGCTGAATTTACTGGGACACCATAGAGAGAAATGCACCAGTGATGTGCACCAGGTTCATGCCAATTCCGTGGTCTTGACTGATTGGACGCATGTGGTGGTGCTGGTACAAGACCTGTGCTGAAGCATGGCATATGCTGAGTCAAGGAATGTGGAGATAGGACTCCACAGAGTAACAGAGAAAGAGCTAGGCTTGCTGGTACAGCTAGCTATGCAATGCCTGTGGGTCTCCCATCTTCACTGATCTTCATTTCCCTGAGAGAGGCAGAGCCAAGAACTTCTGGTGCTCCTGTTGATTACTCAAGTCTAGGCCAAGGCTTGGCTGTCCCTTCTAGATCATGTCATCCCTGTTGCTAACCCAACTGAATTTGACTGTGGTGTATCTGTGAAGTGTTTGCTAATGGATCGAGCTGCTGCTGCCTGCTAACCTGCTAATTTCCAGACAACACAGTTGAGAGTTGGTCAAAAGTCCTATCTACAGAGGTCAACTCCGCTGCCTCCTACCCCCTCACACCCCCATTTCCTTTCTTTTCCACTACCTCTCCTTGTTGGTGGTTTACAAGGGAGGTTAAAGCATTTAAGAAGCATCATTAAAAATAGGATTTGAAAAGATTAAAGTTACAGATCAAATTCATTTAATTATAAAATCTTGATTCATATGTAAAAATAGTATTTTCAAAGTAAAAATCCTGTCTCTTGTTTAGATTTCCCTAATTATTTTACTTTGTGGGTGCAATGTATAGATGGCTCCTATCTTATGGAATATATTTTGCTGGGTATAATAGTAATGACTGCTTTCTGAGAACTTTCAAAACATGAGTACAACATGCTAAAGACCCTCTTGCTTTTGAAGTTTCTGCTGAGAAAGCAGCTTTTAAATTGGTGGACTTCTCTTACATGTGCTGGTGTTTCTGAAAGTTTTGGTATGCATTTGTTGTTTTCTTTGTATATTTCGTGTTTAACTATAATGTTAAAATAGATAATTTCTAATATTGTTTATTTGGTGTTCTAAGGGACTGTTGTACCTGGATAAGCCTTCTATCTCTAGATTTTGAAACTTTCTGGTATGGTTTTTGAAAATATGTTTTTATAATTTTTTTCCAAAACCAGTCTTTCTCAACCTTCCTAATTCTACAACCTTTTGTAGTCCCTCATGTTGTGCTCATTTCCAATTATAAAGTTATTTCCTTGCTATTTCATAACTATAATTTGGCTACTGTTCTGAATCACAATGTAAATATCTGATATGCCATGCTCATGATATGTCATGAGGACAGCTGTCATATACCAGTAAATTATGTGATATAGATTGTTTTTTTCTACTTATATTTTTATGATTTCCATTTGTCAATGATTGAATATTCTAGTTCCTTATTCTTTCACCAAACCCTGAAATTCTGTTCTCTTTGAGACTCATTTTTACTGATGAGCCTTTTACAGACTTTTACTGCACTTTGACAAGAATTGAAGATTCATGCCAACACTGTGAGGAGCACACCTATATGTGCCACTGTTTTCAGAAGACTATGCTGAGCTTATATACATCTCTTTCACATTTTGGCAAATCTCTCAATGTTTCCAACTTTTTCATTATAATTATACCTGTTACATTAATCCACAATCAACAATCTTGATCTTGAATGATACTCTTCTGTTTTAGACACAGTAGAGAGTTTGTACATAAGCCAACATATTAAGCATATATGTACATATTGAATGCCCAATTTTTATGTTATCCCCATGCCCATATCTGTATCCCTTTTCTTTCTTGAGATTCAATAGATATCAAAATTATTCTAGCCCCATTCACTCATGTGGAAATCACAAAGATATTACCAGAAGATCCAATTATAAATGTAGGATAAGGAATTTGCCAATTGTAGCTATGACAAAAATCTATAGGACAATAGTTAATTTTAGGTAACATATTAGGTTTTTGATCTTTGAAGCAGTAAAAGATGTTATGATAGTCAATGCAAATTTATTATGTATTGAAATTCATAGTTCCCCAACAGGCTATGACAATTCTTTACTTAAACACACTGAAAGAAGCTTTCAATATTACAATAATGATTATTAAAATAAATTACCATTTTAGTTTGTGCATGAAGAATGTTTCTGAATATAAAACGTTATAACTTCTTTCCAAATTAATTTATGAACTATCAAGAAAATATTTGCTTTCAGAATATTTGATGCTTGTGTTGAATGACAAACAATGAATAGAACTTCAAAGATGTTTTGTTAATAGTTTATAGGAAGCAAGTAAGTGGTTTCAGCAATCATTTCCTCTTTATCAGCAGTGGAGGGATATGGTAGCTGGGGAATTTTGGTGAGCACGGATTAGTTCTGTGTTAGCTCTTATTGCTGTGACAAATAACTAAAAATCAAGAACTTAGATAGAGGAAACATTCCTTTGTCTCATGGTTTCAAAGTCTCGACTGTCTGGTCAGTTTCTTCCAGTGGTTTGAGTTTGGAGTTAGAGAATGACAGCCAGGTAGAAAATGGGGTAGGGTGGAATGGAATGGTGCTTTCCTTTTGGATTTGCCAATTTTGGAATGACAATAATGCCATTACTTTCAACACCCAAAACTTAGTCCCATGAATGCCAGGATTGTAAATATTTGTTTTATACAAGTTTTGTAATTACAACGAAGCAAAGACCGAGAGAGAAACTGGGATACTAATATTCCCATTCAAATGATGATGTATTTAAAACTTTTTATTGGAGCTACACTGTTTTCTTCTTTTTAGATCTTTTAAATTAAAAAGATATGTTTCTATATAATATATGCTTATTCTACTTTCTTATCTAACTATTTCTCCCAATTTCTTTTCTTTTTTCCTTTTCTGGATCTATAGCCTTTCTATTCCTCCTTAGAAAAACAAACATTTCTAAGGAATAACAATAGAATAAAATGAAGCAACATAATATTTTAAAATTCAAAGTCAAGCAAAGCAAACAGAAGGACAAAAGCCAAAGAAAATGCACGGCAAAGGTACAAGTATAGAGACATACTGTTGGGGTCCAGGACTTGCCCCACAAGACCACATTACATCAATCTCAGTCAGGCTGGGATAATTTACTGAGCATTTTCCCCAGGACTGATCAATCGGAGCTTCAGAAAAGGTGACTGTGACTACATGTGTTTCTCTGGGCCAGGTTATAAAAGCAAAAACCACAATGAATTCATGTGCAGGAGTAGGAAGGGCTGCCTTTTAGTTGACTTTGACCCAAGCTAATTTGGTTAGCTAGACAGAACAGTTTCAACTCACCTTTATTATGATTGGTCCTAAGGGAGTGTATAGCTGTAGAATTTCTTAGGATCAACAAACCTCATAACATAGCAGGGTATGTGGTCAACTTGAACATGCTGTGAGTCAAGTTATTTCTCTATGTCAGTAACAATGTGAAATAGCTGGTGGGCATGGAACAAAATGGCCCAGCTATGCTGGGGGAGCAGGCTTCAATATACACATCAGTCCACAAATGAATCCCAAAAGAGCAGAAAAGTGAAAGACATAATATATACATAAGACCTGTAGCAAGGTAAATAAATATGAAGATATTATTCGTAACTCACATTAAAGGAAAATGTTAAACAGGCATATATGCCTAAGAAATTTCTGCCTTTAAAAAGCCTACAAATTACTAAAATTTTGGAAAAGAAGGTTCAAACCTTTAAGAATAGAATTTTATATTTCGATGGAAGTAATACTGCTTTATGTGGATTACAATATCTTAGGAATTTAATGATCCACCTTTGTTGTAGGAAATATCTAATATCAATTTTTCTGCCCCACCTTTTATCATTCACTTCTCAGATCAAAGACACACAACTTTTATATTTATACTAGGATATAGTCGGCACTACTAAAGCTGGGCAGATATCTACCCACGATTCTCTTGTGTCAATGTTCCTATCAATAAGCCAGAGTTATAAGTTGCTTTATTCCATCCTGGTTGTTCCTAACTCCAATTGACTAGGCATCATATTTTCATAATTTACCTACCCATCTCTCCTCTCTCACAGTCTCCTGTTTCTGCCCCCAAGTCTGGGAACCAAAAACTCCATGTACCTCTCTTCTTCCCAGCTATAGGTTGCAAGCATCTTTATTTACCTATCAGAGATAACGTGGACAGGAGTGGTGGTGGTGGGGACAGCAGCAAGGTTATATAACTCACTTGGGCCTATTTGTGAGTTTATGAATTCTCTCACCCTAGGGAAAGCTAGACCTTGGAGGCTAGTATTTAGCATTACAATACATAGCAGAAGACGAAACCTCAACGCACCTTTGTGGAATTAGCATGAATTATATTTTATTTTCTTGCCAGAAAAAATAAAACTGAATAAACTATTTTGCGTAAACTCAGACAAATGACTTTTTCCTCTTAGTGTGTATATGTGTAGTGTGTATGTTGGTGTTTGTTTGCAGGTATGATTGTGTGTGTGTGTTTGTGTGTGTGTGTGTGTGTGTGTGTGTGTGTGTGTGTGTTTGGCATTAATCATTATAAAAAGGTCAGTTTGTTCCAGGACATCACAGACCATTGTATATCCATTCTCATTCATTTTATTGATGACAAAAGGAAAAGCTCCAAGTTACGCATCTTCCAGAGCTGCAAGTGCTGATGTAGCTGCCGTCTGTGAGAGAGGAGCACTCCAGTCAGCTTCAGAAAAGTTCTGGCTCTCATTGGTTTGCATATTAATGCCATCACACTGTGACATGTCCCTTTTTGGGACCTATTTCACAGCACTTCTCATTTCATCAAATAACATGATAAAGGAATACTTTAAACATCTTTTCATAGTTCCTGACACATAACATTAAGTAGTTCAGTGAAGCACAACTTTTTTCACATTCTGCTGATGTAGAAAACCTTAAAAATCTCAATAAGCAAGATACATGACATCTAACAATTAATTAGGTAGAAAGAACATGCCAGATTTCTAGTGACACTACCTCAGATTTATTCTTCATATATAATAAAGAAAAGCAGTAGCTGTTGTTCATTTAAAAGCATTACCTTATCACAAGTAGCTTTATGTATTAATCATAGTTTATCTTTTCAAAATCGTGTTTTATGAACTTTCCCCTGGTTGTTAAATGGGGATGTATGCTAGTATATATCTGTATAATTATATTCAATATTTTCTCTGTTTACACATACTAAACCAAAGATATTTTATTTTTCTTTTTTATAAAAATTCTTTTTAAAACTCCAGAAGTAATTAATAATGAAAATAAATAATAGAGTTACTTTGCTTTTGTCTGACAAGGGTCTTTAATTTAATGTAGATCATTACATTCTTTACAAAATTCTCCCCCATTTGAATACTTAGTATTATAGAAATTAGTACCTGAGAGGTACAAAGTTAGGTTGCACAAAGAACAAAATAGACACAGGTGAAGACAGAACAAGCCAGAGAATGAGAAGATAGAAGACTAGAGCATATTTCCAAAGTTAGTATGAGGCCAGGCAGATCAGTTTAGGCAGAAACCCAGAGAAGCACAATTGAATCACTTAGCTTGGAAGATTAGATTATATGGAGGCTAGAAGCTTCCAGGCCTAGGCCTAGGGATAGAATAGAGAAAGAAATGCTGTTGCCTCAGCCCAACAAGGGAATTTATACAGCTTAGGTTAGGCTCTCATCTCATCTCTTCCTCTGAGGAGATAAAGATAACGTTTTCAAGACATAAAGCTGATTAATATGCATGGGTAATTGAAAAATATTTTATTATTAAAAATGAGTTCTAGAAATTTTTATTGTAGGTTTCTTATGCTATCTTCAGGTACCAATGATACATAGAGTGTTATATAATTTCACCAACAATATCCTTAATGATTTAATGAAAATAAATTGTACTCTGTCACAAGAGTACTTAAAACAAATGTTTAAACTTTATATACAGGCAGAAAGATCAACAAATAAAAGACCAAGTTGATGGGAAGTTCTCTTCAAATAGTTTATATTACTGCTGACTTATATTTTTGTTTTAGTCATTAGTTCTAAGAGTTGTATTGAACACTTTATTTCTCTTCAGTTTAGTCAGTTTCCTTTCAGTGGATATTTTGGCATAAAGTATAAATTGTATAACTAGTACATGAATAATCAGGTCACTTTTTAATTTCAAAATACTTGTTTCTTTCTGTCATAATATCATTTTTTCATTTTTGTAAATTCTCCTTTTGCATGAGATTATTACAACTGCTCTGAGTGACTCTTATTTTCTTATAGTTTTCTACTAATTTATGTTATCAAATACAAAGTATGTCTCCTGAAAAATAAACCTGTTTTTGTTCTTTTGTTTTTATCAATTATACTGTTTTAGTGCTTTTCTGTAGATGTGTCACCTATTAAAATAATTTAATTCATTACATATTTAGCAAATGTTCTACTTCTCTCCTTATATCCACATCATTTACAAAATTTGTTTTTTCCAAAACTATAGGACATTTGTCATCTAGACCATCTTGCATTAAATCTGAAATCCTCTCTTCGTAATACTATGTACCTCAATTATCTCACAGCCTTACTAACAGAAATATGTCACCATGAGTCTATTTACACATCATGCTATGAAAATAGAACCTATTTATTATAATACTTCTCAGTACTGAGTTCTTCATAGCATAGCCACTAATATTTACATTTACAAATCTATTAGACATTTCTTAGGATTTCTTTGTCTTGCTGTCAAAAAAATGTTTGCCTTCTGCTGGATGCCATTTCTATACCCATTTCCACATAAGTAGAAGATTTTTTGCAGTGACAATTCAATTACAGATTCAAAACTTTTATTAGATTTTGACCTCTGTTAATATAAAATATTAAATATATTTCAAAATAATATAAACATATTTACTTCCTCCTCAAAAGTGCTGAATTACACTTTTGATTATGATGGAATGTCCCAGAAAGTCCCAAATAATTTTCTTATCTCAAAATCCTTAAAGAAATTCATTTATAATACATATAGATAAAGTGAACTGATGGATGGACATTTTTGTAGGGCTATTATTTTGCAAAAAAAAAAAAAATGAAGAAGCAAAGCAAAGTACAAATATCCCTGAATCTTGGAAAGTACACTCAAAGTTGATTCCCAGGTTTGTAGGTTTCTGAGTTATAAAACAGGAGGATGATATGTCATGAAGTAGATGTCAGAACAGGGAAATATTAGCAGGCAATAGTGATGATGGGGAAAACGTTTGTGCTCTACTTGCTGTATATCTGTTTTTAAAGTTCTGGGACACTTCAAGTTCTTGTCATACGGATCTTTCATTTGCTTTGTTAGAGTCACACTGAGGTAATTTCACATTATTTGAGACTATTGTGAAGGCTGTTGTTTTCCTAATGTTTTCTCAGCCCATTTATCATATTTATAAAGGAAGGCTACTGATTTGCTTCAGTTAATTTTATATCCAGCCACTTAGCTGAAGTTGTTTATCAGTTGTAGGAGTTTTCTGGTAGAATTTTGGGCATCGCTTATGTATACTATCACATCACCTACAAATAATGATACCTTGACTTCTTTGTCAATTTGTATCTCCTTGATCTCTTTTTGTTGTCTTATTGCTCTAGCTAGAACTTTGCATACTATTTGAATAGATACAGGGAGAGTGGGCAAGCTTGTCTTGTCCCTGATTTTAGTGGGATTGCTTCAAGTACCTAATCATTTAATTTGACATTGGCTGTTGGTTTGCAGTAAATTAATTTCATTATGCTTAAGTGTGGGCTTTGAATTCCTGGTCTCTGCAATACTTTTAACATGAAGGTTTGTCATAGTTTGTTAAATCCTGTTTTCTGCATCTAATGAGATGTTCGTGTAATTTTTTCTTTGAATTTGTTTATATAGCAGATTGTGTTAATGGATTTTCATTTATAGAAGCAATATTGCATCCCTGGACTAACCCACCTTGTTTGTGGTGAGTGATCATTTTGATGACCTTGGATCATTCTTGAATTCTGTTTCCTACAATTTTATTGAGTATTTTTGCATCAGCATACATAAGCGAAATTGGTCTGAAGTTCTCTTTCTCTGTTGGGTCATTGGGTGGTTTAGGTATCAGAGTAATTATTGCTTCAAAGAATGAATTAGGTAGTGTTCCTTCTGTTTCTATTTTATAAAATAATTTGAGGAGTGTTGGTCTTAGCTCATTGAAGGTTTGGTAGAATTCTGCACTAAAGCAATCTGGCCCTGGGCCTTTTTTGGTTGGGAGGTTTTTAATGACTTCAATTTCCTTAGGGGTTGTGTATCCATTGACGTAATTTACTTGCCCTTGATTTAACTTTGGTATGTGGTATCTGTCTAGAAAATCATCCAGTTCCTATAGATTATCCATTTTTGATGAGTATAGGCTTTTGTAGTGGGATCTAATAATTTTTTTTAATTTCCTCAGCTTCTGTTGTTATGCCTTCTTTTTCATTTCTGATTTTGTTAATTTGTATACTAACTCTGGGCCCTTCAGTTAGTTTGCCTCTCTGTCTTGTTTATGCTCTCAAAGAACCAGCTTTTAGTTTCGTTGATTCTTTGTATTGTTTTCTTTGTTTCTATTTGGTCGATTTTGGCTCTGAGTTTGACTATTTCTTGCTATCTACTCATCTTGGGTGTGTTTGCTTCTTTTTGCTGTAGGGCTTTCAGGGGTGCTATTAAGCTGTTAGTTGTTGGATCTATACAATTTCTCTATGAGGGTACTTAGTGCTATCAAATTTCCTCTTAGCACTGCTTTAATGGTGTCTCATAACTTTGGCTATGCTGCTTCGTCATTTTCACTGAATTCCAGGAAGTCTTTGCTTTCTTTCTTTCCTGACTAAAATATCACTGCATAGAGAGTTGTTCAATTGGCATTGGCACTTAGTTTTTCTGTTAGTTTTGTTGTTATGGATGTCTATCTGTATCAGTGGTAATCTGATAGGATGCATGAGATTATTTCAATTTTCTTCTATCTCTTAGGCTTGTTTTGTAATGGATTATATGGTCAATTTTGGAGGAGGTACAATGTGGCACTGAGAAGAAGACATATTCTTTTGTTTTAGGGTGAAACATTCTGAATATATCTATTAAAAACTATTTGGTTAAGAACCTCTATTAATAGTAAGAAACTATTCATGGTGTCTCTGTTTAGTTTCTATCTCAATGACCTGTCTATTGGTAAGAGTGGAGTGTTTCAATTGTTTGATATTTAATGTGTGTTTTGAGGTTTAGTAGTGTTTCTTTTGTGAATGTAGGTGTCCTAACATCTGGGGAATTGTGGGCTAATGCTGGACAACAACTGGACTGTAAAAAAAAAGTAATAAAAAAGAAGTATGTTTAATGGATACACCAACAAAATTATATATTTTGTAGTCTCAAAATATGTTATATTTTGTTGATTATATGTGAAACCTTCTCCCAGGATAAGTTAAATGTAAAACATTAAAAAAGTTGTATGAGGCTATATATCAGGGTAAAAAGTTAATTCATGGTTATAAACTTTAAGAATTCACTTTTCAATGATTACTAACTTTAGAAGCATTCAAAAGAACAGTGAGGTATTGAGTACAGAGTTGCCATAGAACAGACTTAAGATCTTTACAACCATAAACATTTATTTAATAAGTAAAGAATAACTTTTTAAACCCAGTTAGAAAAGAATGCCAGATATGTGAGTAAAAACATAAGGTAGGAGGGTTGTAGAGTTGGTTCTTTGCTTGATTACACAGAGTATTGTTTGGTAGGATCAGATTTCTTGATTTCAATATCTAGGACCTAAGCCTGGCAGCTTACAGCCTATTGCTGCTCTAAGACCTGGAGATCATGTGCCCTCTTCAGTCTTCTGCAGACATGTATTCATGCTGACATTCATACACACACACACACACACACACACACACACACACACACACACAGAGAGAGAGAGAGAATTAAGACAAATATTTATTTATTCTACTTTACTTTATATCTTGATCTTAGCCCCCTCCCTCACAATCCCCCCAAGCACAGCCCATCTCCCTCCCCCTCTTGCCCTTCACCTCTGAGAAGGGGGGAGTCTCTACTGGGTAGCAACCCACCCTGGCACCCCCAGTCACTACAGAACTAGGTTCCATTCTCTACCACTAAAGCCAGACAAAACAATCCTACCTCTGAGAAGTATAGACACAATGATGGAGAAGAGGCTGAGAGAATGGCCAGCAATGACTAGCCCAACTCTAGAGTCATGAATTACTGGCCTCTTAAACAGACAACGGAGAAGAAAGATGAATGTCACGATCTCAAAAATCACCCTTCAAATATAGGCACACAATCCTTAATTGGTGATACCTTAGGTATCTAACCTTTAACATGTGGACTTGAAGTGGACAAACATTTAATGTATAACACCATTACTTAAAATGTTGAGTATAGGGCCAGTGATGTGGTTAATTTGGTAGAGTTCTTGATTCAGATGCATCAGGCACTGAGTGAGTTTAATGGTAGTCGTTATCTACAATCTCAACACTTAGGAGATTTAAGCAGAAGGAACAATTTTGAAAATCTTCTTCATTATATATTAATTTTGTGGCTAATCTGGGCTGATACTTCACCACCCTTCTAGAAATCATACAACCCACAGAGAATCCTACGCATTAAATGTGTCCCCAAGTCAATGGGTTTACTGTAGGGTCATTTTGCAGTGATTGCGTAAGATGGTCATCCCTCGGTAACGAGTACCGTCATGTTTGACATTACATATTAGTTATAGAAGCGTAATGTTCTCCAGTGCCAATGGGCAATAGCATATCAGTCTTAGTCACTCAACAGTGCAGTTGGGATGGAGACACCACTTGTTGCCCATTTTTATAGACACTGCACTTAGATTCTAAGAGAAGGTAAGGTAAGAAGGAACTATCCTCCAGTGTCAGGGGAAACTATTTTTGGAAAGCTCGGATTTTTTTCCCTTCCCTTTGACTCTTCCTCTTTTTCGCTACAGGTTTATGAAGAAAGTAGTACCTCCAGCCTAGTTTCCCTCCTCTCCCATGGCTCTATAGTCCAGGGGATACTTGGCTCAAGTTCTAGCAGCTTGTCAAGGTTAGAAACTGTAGAAATGCTATGAGTTCTTCAGTCATTGTAACGGAAGCAGTTCCCTTTGTGACTTCGATACATATTCATTACATAAAATAACTATTACAATAAACTGTAGCTTCATTCCATTTATGTTTCTCATTACAAAGACGGAGTTAATGAAAACTAAGGAAAGTTCCTAAGGACACAGAACCTTTATCTGTGTGACTACACAATTAAACTGTAAAGCACTACGGTGAACTGAACAATTTACAAGAGAATATGTAAATTCCTAATACATATTTGCAATACAGCAAGCTCACTGATAATAAAAGGAGTGCAATTTAAGACAAAGAGATGTATTTTTATTTATGTACTTGGATGATTTTTATAACAAAGTGTTCACTGAAAAAAAAACGCTTCCAAAATAGTTGAAGCATCGTAAATTAATGAACTTTCATGCAAACAATTCAGCAATGTTTATCAGAAGTCTGTCACAGCTGCTCATCTTTTAATCCAGTAATTGTCCTGCTTATAAAAATTTTAGAAACACAAAGAGAAAGCATTAAACTGCCACTAATTTTAACATGTGCAACAATGAAAATACAAGTATAAAGAAAAAATAATCACCATATTGTGAAATTCTTTCTTCAAACTTTTATAAAAACAAAAATTATATTTACTCTATAAGTGGAAATTGCTTGACCACATTAACCCTTGCTGTATTTTACCTGTAACAGTATCTTTTATTAGCCTGATGTAATTGTCATCCTGAATGCTTATTGCTCAACACACTCGCCTTTTCTAGCTCTTTATTCTGGCTGAAGAGCTCTTTATCTTTTCTAGCTCTTTATCAAATCAGCTCTGTGGGTTAAACTCGTCTCCAAGCTTACTGGCTCAAACTGGCTAATCTAAGTTTATGACTAAACAGCTCTGCTTGACATCAAACTAACCCTGGCAATTTGTTCTCATCTACAGGCTCCATATCATTCTTTTGTTTGGTCTATCTTCCCTTGTTGCCTGCTTATTGTCTCTGCAAACTGTCCCTAAAGCTGTTTTGATTAAAAACTACTCTGAACTCCATGAACTGAACAGCCACCAATGGAACTGTCACAAACCCAACTCCACTGCCTCCCTCTCAGCTTACTGACTCAACTGAACTGGCATTCTAGGACTCAGAGATTAGCCTGCCTCTGTCCTGAGTGCTGGGATTAAAAGCATGTACCATCATGCTTGGACCTAAGCTTTTCTTTACTGGAAACTTGCACTATGCTAGGATGACCTTGAACTCTGAGGTCTGCTAGATTCTGTCTCCTGGGATTAAAGGCAGGCTTGTATTCCAGCTAGACTGTGAAGCTCTTTGGATGTGATTCTTTGTCAAAGCAGCCATGTTGATGAATTAAAATTACCCTATATTACCAAATATTTTATATATACATCCAAACTTTAATATAGTATTTTTACAGTTTGGGAAAGGTTTACTTTCTTCATATAATTTTACAATTAAAAATGTCATAAACTAAATTTATATCCCTAATTTTATTGAAAAGTGCACAAAACTGAGCAAGAACAATTTAGGAAAGATGGTGTGGCTTCTGTATGTTACATGACTCTTGTCCATGGTAAGGGTAGTTCATTCAGTACAGAAGTTCTACAAGTTGCCATCATCCTTTAATTTCTAGTAAAAATTTAGGAAAAATCCTACTTTCTCTATTTTAATTTATTTTTTCATCTTTCAATATTTAAACTTTTATTTGTTTTCAGTTTTAAACAAAATCTTGCTTTCCAGTCTAGGCCATCCTTGAACGTGAATTCCTCCTGCCTCAGACTAGAAATGTATTATGATCTCACTTGTGTTCTATCTTCTGCCCTGGGAGTCTCAATAGCAAATTCCAATAGAGAGTTTTGACATCTTAGAGCAATATTTCTTAAGATTTTTTTGAACTTTCTGTAGTTCAAAAAACAATTTGAGTTTAAACAAATGTCAGAAACCATGCAAATAGTAATTATTATCCAAAACAAAAATTTAAATTATCTCTTTTTATTAAAATGTGGTCATCTTTTGTCATTTATTACATAATCATTCTTGATTGTGTTATAGATTTTCATTAGTGATTCACAGGAATGCCTTACTAATGTTTGTACAAGCAGGTAAAAGAGACAGATGCAGATACTTACACCCATCCATTGGACTGAAGTCAGGAACGTCTGTGGTTGAATGAGGGAAAGGCTGGAAGAAGCTGAGGAGGAGGGTGACCCTATAAAAAGACCAGCAGCCTCGACTAACCCAGACCACTAAGATCTCTCAGACACTGATCTACCAACCTAGTTACATACATGAGCTGGTCCAGCGTCCTGGACACATAAACAGCAGAGGGCTGCCTGGTCTGGCCTCAGTGGGAAAAGATGAGCCTAACTCGCCAGAGATTTGAAGCCCCAGGGAGTGGGGAGGCCTGGAAGGGTCTTGGGGGCATCCTCTTGAAGACAGGGGAGAGGAGGGATGGATGAATGGGACGAGGAACTGTTGGAGGGCAGACCAGGAAGCAGGTAACAACTGGACTGTATAAAAAGTAAAAGTTAAAAAAAAAAAAAGGCAGGACTCTTACATAGCCGTTTTTGAAATTTACCTTTCCAAAACAAGGATGTTAGACAGTTGAAAAGCTTACTGGTTGTGAGTTGAGATGTCTAACTTTTTTCCATACATCATATGACTAATTGAAGTCCCTAAACCTTATGCTTTAAGGGTGACTTTATTGTGACCATCTAGGTCTCCTTTCTTCAGTGCCATTTTTACTGGCTCCTTGGACTTTTTCCTTAAACCTTTTACAATGTTGAGCATCTTCTCTTACTGATAGATATACTGTCTACCAAAATCTTTTGTCTGCTCTCCTCTTCCAGGACTGTCAGAACATTAATTCTGTACTCTTACTAATAAGGTCTATAAAATGATTTACTTTTTCTTAAGTCATATATTTTATCTGTGATGATCTATGTAATTTTATACTGAAAGTATGTACTTTAGACTAATCTGTCTGGTACGCTTGAGTAATTATATAAAAATATCATAAAAATATACTGAATATACATAATCACATACAGACCATACACAGAGAAATGTGTAGAAAGACTATCAATGTAAAAAAAATCATTAAAATTATGTATCTTACTTCCTTGAAACATATAAAATATTTAATGTCAATATTAGCAAGACTATTAAAGACAGCTATAAAATATATTGAACATTGAGTCTGTAAAGTACCATGCATACTGTTTTAATATATATTCATATATAATTAGTAAATTAATATGTATCTATATTATTTTATAATTACACAGTATATATATTGCATATGCCTAAATTATGTATAACTATAATATATCAAAGTATACAATAAATAGACTATGAATATATTAATAAATATTACTATGAATATATTAATGTATTTGGGATATATATCTCACAAGTCTATATTTAGGCAAAACATATAAAATTCAGCTAAGCATGTAAAACATTTAGCTAAACCACATAAAATTAAAGCCTTTAAAATGTTTATTTTATAAAATTAAGCCTCTTGTAAAGTCAGGTTAAGATGTATTTAGCATCTAAATAATGAGGTTAGCCTCACTATTATTTAATATTATATACACTTATTCCTTGCACATATTTCAATAGAAAAAGTTAACAAAATATATTGCATTAGGATATTTAATTCATCAATATTTAGTTAAGAAAAATTTTTAATATTTTTATTAGATATATTTCTTTTATTACATTTCAAATGTTATTCCCCTTCCCAGTTTCCTGTCCATAAGCCCCCATCTCTACCCTTCCCCCTCCCCCATATAGGTATTCCACCTATACATCACCCTTACTGCCCCCACCCCATATTCCCTTGCACTGGGGGTCCAACCTTGGCAGGACAAAGGGCTTCCCCTTCCACTGGTGCCCCAACAAGGCTCTTCTCTGCTACATATGCAGTTAGAGCCCTGAGTCGGTCCATGTATAGTCTTTTGGTAGTGGTTTAGTCCCTGGAAGCTCTGCTTGGTTGGCATTGTTGTTTTTATGGTGTTGCACGCTCCTTCAACTCTTTCAGTACTCCCTCTAATCCCACCCAAGGGGGTGCTGTTCTCAGTTCTGTGATTTACCGCTATCATTAACCTCTGTATTGGACACGCTCTGGATGTGTCTCTCAAGAGAGATCTCTACCTGGTACCTTTCAGCATGCATTTTTTTAGCTTCATCAATCTTATCTAGTTTTGGTGGCTGTATATACTGTGGGGCCACATGTGGGGCAGGCTCTGAATGGCCGTTTCTTCAGTCGCTGCTAATCTGCTAAACTTTGCTTCCATATCCCCTCCTATGGATATTTTTTTTCCCTTTTAAGGAGGAGTGGGAATATCCACATTTTGGTCGTCCTTTTTCTTGAGCTTCCTGTGGTGTGTGGATTGTACCTTGGGTAATTCGAGCTTTTTGGCTAATATCCACTTATCAATGAGTGCATAACAAGTGTGGTTTTTTTGTGATTGAGTTACCTCACTCAGGATGATATTTTCTAGTTCATTCCATTTGCCTATGAATTTCATGAAGTTATTGTTTATGATAGCTGAGTAGTACTCCATTGTGTAGATGTACCACATTTTTTGAATCCATTCCTCTGTTGAAGGGCATCTGGGTTCTTTCCAGCTTCTGGCTATTATAAATAAGGGTGGTATGAACACAGTTGAGCATGTGTCTTTGTTGTATATTGGAGCATGATTTGGGTATATGCCCAGGAGAAGTATAGCTGGGTCCTCGGGTATTAAACTGTCCACTTTTCTGAGGAACCTCAAAACTGATTTCCAGAGTGATTGTACCAGTTTACAATCCCACCAACAATGGAGGAGTGTTCCTTTTTCTCCACATCCTTGCAAGAATCTGCTGTCACCTGATTTTTTTTATCTTGGGCACTCTGACTGGTATCAGGTGGAATCTCAGGGTTATTTTGATTTGCGATTTTCCCTGATGACTCCTAAGGATGTTTCACATTTCTTTAGGTACTTTTTGGCCACTTGATAATCCTCAGCTGATAATGTTTTGTTTAGCTCTGTACCACATATTTCATAGAGTTATTTGGCTCTCTGGAATTGAACTTCTTGAATTCTTTGTATATTTTGGATATTAGCCCTCTATCAGATATAGGATTGGTAAAAATCTTTTCCCAATCTGTTGGTTGCCGTTTTGTCCTAATAACAGTGCCCTTTGCCTCACAGAAGCTTTGCAGTTTTATGATGTTCCATTTGTCGATTCTTGATCTTAGAGCATTAACCATTGGTGTTTTGTTCAGGAAATTTTCCCCAGTAAGCATGTGTTTGAGACTTTTCCCCACTTTTTCTTCTGTTAGTTTGAGTGTATCTGGTTTGATGTGGAGGTCCTTGATCCACTTGGACTTAAGCTTTGTACATGGTGATAAGAATGGATCGATTGAGACACCGCCGGAACCTGAAGGAAACAGACCGGATAAACAGTTCTCTGCACCCAAATCCCGTGGGAGGGAGAGCTAAACCTTCAGAGAGGCAGACAAGCCTGGGAAACCAGAAGAGACTGCTCTCTGCACACACATCTCAGACGCCAGAGGAAAAAGCCAAAGACCATCTGGAACCCTGGTGCACGGAAGCTCCTGGAAGGGGCGGCACAGGTCTTCCTGGTTGCTGCCTCTGCAGAGAGCCTGTGGGCAGCACCTCACGAGCGAACTAGAGCCTTGGGACCACAGGTAAGACCAAATTTTCTGCTGCAAGAAAGCTGCCTGGTGAGCTTGGGACACACGGAAGCAGAATTCCTCTAGGACCGGGCACGTTCTGTGTTTACCGGAAGTCCCACTCCCGCGGATCCCGGCCCACAGCAGCTCTCTGCTCCCAGACCACGTGAGAGAGAGACCCGACTGCCTGGTCAGGTGGGCACTCCTGAGGCTGCAGAGCGGAAGAGACCACCAACACTGCTCACCCCTGCCCACATCCCTGGCCCAAGAGGAAACTGTATAAGGCCTCTGGGCTCCCGTGGGGGAGGTCCCAGGAGCGGCAGGACCCCTGCCTGAGACACCGCCGGAACCTGAAGGAAACAGACTGGATAAACAGTTCTCTGCACCCAAATCCCGTGGGAGGGAGAGCTAAACCTTCAGAGAGGCAGACAAGCCTGGGAAACCAGAAGAGACTGCTCTCTGCACACACATCTCGGACGCCAGAGGAAAAAGCCAAAGACCATCTGGAACCCTGGTGCACTGAAGCTCCCGGAAGGAGCGGCACAGGTCTTCCTGGTTGCTGCCGCTGCAGAGAGCCCGTGGGCAGCACCCCACGAGCGAACTTGAGCCTCGGGACCACAGGTAAGACCAACTTTTCTGCTGCAAGAAAGCTGCCTGGTGAACTCAAGACACAGGCCCACAGGAACAGCTGAAGACCTGTAGAGAGGAAAAACTACACGCCCGAAAGCAGAACACTCTGTCCTCATAACTGACTGAAACAGAGGAAAACAGGTCTACAGCACTCCTGACACACAGGCTTATAGGACAGTCTAGCCACTGTCAGAAATAGCAGAACAAAGTAACACTAGAGATAATCTGATGGCGAGAGGCAAGCGCAGGAACCCAAGCAACAGAAACCAAGAGTACATGGCACCATCAGAGCCCAATTCTCCCATCAAAACAAACAGGGAATATCCAAACACACCAGAAAAGCAAGATCTAGTTTCAAAATCATTTTTGATCATGATGCTGGAGGACTTAAAGAAAGACGTGAAGAACTCTCTTAGAGAACAAGTAGAAGCCTACAGAGAGGAATCGCAAAAATCCCTGAAAGAATTCCAGGAAAACATAAATAAACAAGTAGAAGCCCATAGAGAGGAGACACAAAAATCACTGAAAGAATTCCAGGAAAACACAATCAAACAGTTGAAGAAATTAAAAATGGAAATAGAAGCAATCAAGAAAGAACACATGGAAACAACCCTGGATAAAGAAAACCAAAGGAAGAGACAAGGAGCTGTAGATACAAGCTTCACCAACAGAATACAAGAGATGGAAGAGAGAATCTCAGGAGCAGAAGATTCCATAGAAATCATTGACTCAACTGTCAAAGATAATGTAAAGCGGAAAAAGCTACTAGTCCAAAACATACAGGAAATCCAGGACTCAATGAGAAGATCAAACCTAAGGATAATAGGTATAGAAGAGAGTGAAGACTCCTAGCTCAAAGGACCAGTAAATATCTTCAACAAAATCATAGAAGAAAACTTCCCTAACCTAAAAAAAGAGATACCCATAGACATACAAGAAGCCTACAGAACTCCAATAGATTGGACCAGAAAAGAAATACATCCCGTCACATAATTGTCAAAACACCAAACGCACAAAATAAAGAAAGAATATTAAAAGCAGTAAGGGAAAAAGGTCAAGTAACATACAAAGGCAGACCTATCAGAATCACACCAGACTTCTCGCCAGAAACTATGAAGGCCAGAAGATCCTGGACTGATGTCATACAGACCCTAAGAGAACACAAATGCCAGCCCAGGTTACTGTATCCTGCAAAACTCTCAAATAACATAGATGGAGAAACCAAGATATTCCATGACAAAACCAAATTTACACAATATCTTTCTACAAATCCAGCACTACAAAGGATAATAAATGGTAAAGCCCAACATAAGGAGGCAAGCTATACCCTAGAAGAAGCAAGAAACTAATCGTCTTGGCAACAAAACAAAGAGAATGAAAGCACACAAACATAACCTCACATCCAAATATGAATATAACGGGAAGAAATAATCACTATTCCTTAATATCTCTCAATATCAATGGCCTCAACTCCCCAATAAAAAGACGTAGATTAACAAACTGGATACGCAACGAGGACCCTGCATTCTGCTGCCTACAGGAAACACACCTCAGAGACAAAGACAGACACTACCTCAGAGTGAAAGGCTGGAAAACAATTTTCCAAGCAAATGGTCAGAAGAAGCAAGCTGGAGTAGCCATTCTAATATCAAATAAAATCAATTTCCAACTAAAAGTCATCGAAAAAGATAAGGAAGGACACTTCATATTCATCAAAGGAAAAATCCACCAAGATGAACTCTCAATCCTAAATATCTATGCCCCAAATACAAGGGCACCTACACACGTAAAAGAAACCTTACTAAAGCTCAAAACACACATTGCACCTCACACAATAATAGTGGGAGATTTCAACACCCCACTCTCATCAATGGACAGATCATGGAAACAGAAATTAAACAGTGATGTCGACAGACTAAGAGAAGTCATGAGCCAAATGGACTTAACGGATATTTATAGAACATTCTATCCTAAAGCAAAAAGATATACCTTCTTCTCAGCTCCTGATGGTACTTCCTCCAAAATTGACCATATAATTGGTTAAAAAACGGGCCTCAGCAGGTACAAAAAGATATAAATAATCCCATGCGTGCTATCGGACCACCACGGCCTAAAACTGGTCTTCAATAACAATAAGGGAAGAATGCCCACATATACGTGGAAATTGAACAATGCTCTACTCAATGATAACCACGTCAAGGAAGAAATAAAGAAAGAAATTAAAAACATTTTAGAATTTAATGTAAATGAAGGTACAACATACCCAAACTTATGGGACACAATGAAAGCTGTGCTAAGAGGAAAACTCATAGCGCTGAGTGCCTGCAGAAAGAAACAGGAAAGAGCATATGTCAGCAGCTTGACAGCACACCTAAAAGCTCTAGAACAAAAAGAAGTAAATACACCCAGGAGTAGAAGGCAGGAAATAATCAAGCTCAGAGCTGAAATCAACCAAGTAGAAACAAAAAGGACCATAGAAAGAATCAACAGAACCAAAAGTTGGTTCTTTGACAAAAATCAACAAGATAGATAAACCCTTAGCCAGACTAACGAGAGGACACAGAGAGTGCGTCCAAATTAACAAAATCAGAAATGAAAAGGGAGACATAACAACAGATTCAGAGGAAATTCAAAAAATCATCAGATCTTACTATAAAAACCTATATTCAACAAAACTTGAAATTCTTCAGGAAATGGACATTTTCCTAGACAGATACCAGGTATCGAAGTTAAATCAGGAACAGATAAACCAGTTAAACAACCCCATAACTCCTAAGGAAATAGAAGCAGTCATTAAAGGTCTCCCAACCAAAAAGAGCCCAGGTCCAGACGGGTTTAGTGCAGGATTCTATCAAACCTCCATAGAAGACCTCATACCAATATTATCCAAACTATTCCACAAAAATGAAACAGATGGAGCCCTACCGAATTCCTTCTACGAAGCCACAATTACTCTTATACCTAAACCACACAAAGACACAACAAAGAAAGAGAACTTCAGACCAATTTCCCTTATGAATATCGACGCAAAAATACTCAATAAAATTCTGGCAAACCGAATTCAAGAGCACATCAAAAGATTCATCCACCATGATCAAGTAGGCTTCATCCCAGGCATGCAGGGATGGTTTAATATATGGAAAACCATCAACGTGATCCGTTATATAAACAAACTGAAAGAACAGAACCGCATGATCATTTCATTAGATGCTGAGAAAGCATTTGACAGAATTCACCACCCCTTCATGATAAAAGTCCTGGAAAGCATAGGAATTCAAGGCCCATACCTAAACATAGTAAAAGCCATATACAGCAAACCAGTTGCTAACATTAAACTAAATGGAGAGAAACTTGAAGCAATCCCACTAAAATCAGGGACTAGACAAGGCTGCCCACTCTCTCCCTACTTATTCAATATAGTTCTTGAAGTTCTAGCCAGAGCAATCAGACAACAAAAGGAGATCAAGGGGATACAGATCGGAAAAGAAGAGGTCAAAATATCACTATTTGCAGATGACATGATAGTATATTTTAGTGATCCCAAAAGTTCCACCAGAGAACTACTAAAGCTGATAAACAACTTCAGCAAAGTGGCTGGGTATAAAATTAACTCAAACAAATCAGTTGCCTTCCTCTATACAAAAGAGAAACAAGCCGAGAAAGAAATTAGGGAAACGACACCCTTCATAATAGACCCAAATAATATAAAGTACCTCGGTGTGACTTTAACCTAGCAAGTAAAAGATCTGTACAATAAGAACTTCAAGACACTGAGGAAAGAAATTGAAGAAGACCTCAGAAGATGGAAAGATCTCCCATGCTCATGGATTGGCAGGATTAATATAGTAAAAATGGCCATTTTACCAAAAGCAATCTACAGATTCAATGCAATCCCCATCAAAATACCAATCCAATTCTTCAAAGAGTTAGACAGAACAATTTGCAAATTCATCTGGAATAACAAAAACCCCAGGATAGCTAAAGCTATCCTCAACAATAAAAGGACTTCAGGGGGAATCAATATCCCTGAACTCAAGCAGTATTACAGAGCAATAGTGATAAAAACTGCATTGTATTGGTACAGAGACAGACAGATAGACCAATGGAATAGAATTGAAGACCCAGAAATGAACCCACACACCTATGGTCACTTGATTTTTGACAAAGGAGCCAAAACCATCCAATGGAAAAAAGATAGCATTTTCAGCAAATGGTGCTGGTTCAACTGGAGGGCAACATGTAGAAGAATGCAGATTGATCCATCCTTATCACCCTGTACAAAGCTTAAGTCCAAGTGGATCAAGGACTTCCACATCAAACCAGACACACTCAAACTAATAGAAGAAAAACTAGGGAAGCATCTGGAACACATGGGCACTGGAAAAAATGTCCTGAAAAAACACCAATGGCTTATGCTCTAAGATCAAGAATCGACAAATGGGATCTCATAAAACTGCAAAGCTTCTGTAAGGCAAAGGACACTGTGGTTAGGACAAAACGGCAACAAACAGATTGGGAAAAGATCTTTACCAATCCTACAACAGATAGAGGCCTTATATCCAAAATATACAAAGAACTCAAGAAGTTAGACCGCAGGGAAACAAATAACCCTATTAAAAAATGGGGTTCAGAGCTAAACAAAGAATTCACAGCTGAGGAATGCCGAATGGCTGAGAAACACCTAAAGAAATGTTCAACATCTTTAGTCATAAGGGAAATGCAAATCAAAACAACCCTGAGATTTCACCTCACACTAGTGAGAATGGCTAAGATCAAAAACTCAGGTGACAGCAGATGCTGGTGAGGATGTGGAGAAAGAGGAACACTCCTCCATTGTTGGTGGGATTGCAGACCGGTAAAACCATTCTGGAAATCAGTCTGGAGGTTCCTCAGAAAATTGGACATTGAACTGCCTGAGGATCCAGCTATACCTCTCTTGGGCATATACCCAAAAGATGCCTCAACATATAAAAGAGACACATGCTCCACTATGTTCATCGCAGCCTTATTTATAATAGCCAGAAACTGGAAAGAACCCAGATGCCCTTCAACAGAGGAATGGATACAGAAAATGTGGTACATCTACACAATGGAATATTACTCAGCTATCAAAAACAACGAGTTTGTGAAATTCGTAGGCAAATGGTTGGAACTGGAAAATATCATCCTGAGTGAGCTAACCCAATCACAGAAAGACATACATGGTATGCACTCATTGATAAGTGGCTATTAGCCCAAATGCTTGAATTACCCTAGATCCCTAGAACAAACGAAACTCAAGACAGATGATCAAAATGTGAATGCTTCACTCCTTCTTTAAATGAGGAAAAATAATACCCTTGGCAGGGAAGGGAGAGGCAAAGATTAAAACAGAGACTGAAGGAACACCCATTCAGAGCCTGCCCCACATGTGGCCCATACATATACAGCCACCCAATTAGACAAGATGGATGAAGCAAAGAAGTGCAGACCGACAGGAGCCGGATGTAGATCGCTCCTGAGAGACACAGCCAGAATACAGCAAATACAGAGGCGAATGCCAGCAGCAAACCACTGAACTGAGAATAGGTCCCCTGTTGAAGGAATCAGAGAAAGAACTGGAAGAGCTTGAAAGGGCTCGAGATCCCAAAAGTACAACAATGTTAAGCAACCAGAGCTTCCAGGGACTAAGCCACTACCTAAAGACTATACATGGACTGACCCTGGACTCTGACCCCATAGGTAGCAATGAATATCCTAGTAAGAGCACCAGTGGAAGGGGAAGCCCTGGGTCCTGCTATGACTGAACCCCCAGTGAACTAGACTATGGGGGGAGGGTGGCAATCGGGGGAGGGTGGGGAGGGGAATACCCATAAGGAAGGGTAGGGGGGAGGGGGATGTTTGCCCGGAAACCGGAAAGGGAATAATACTCGAAATGTATATAAGAAATACTCAAGTTAATAAAAAAAACAAAAAACAAAAAAACAAAAAACAAAAAACAAACAAACAAAAAAAAAAAGAATGGATCGATTTTCATTCTTCTACATGCTGACCTCCAGTTGAACCATTTTGTTGAAAATGCTATCTTTCTTCCATTGGATGGATTTATCTCCTTTGTCAAAAATCAAGTGACCATAGGTGTGTGGGTTCATTTCTGGGTCTTCAATTCCGTTCCACTGATCTATCTGCCTGTCTCTGTACCAATACCATGCAGTTTTTATGACTATTGCTCTGTAATACTGCTTGAATGGTGATTCAGGATTAATATAGTTAAGATGGCCATTTTGCCAAAAGCAATCTACAGATTCAGTGCGATCCCCTCCAAAATTCCTACTCAATTCTTTATAAAGACAGAAAAAGCAAATTGCAAATTCATTTGGAATAACAAAAAATCTAGGATAGTGAAAACTAGAGTCAACAATAAAAGAAAATTTATTAAGTAAGTGCAACCTACTGAAGACCCTATGCTATGATTTTGTAAACATAAATATGCATTCATGATGAGTAGAAAAACAATTTAAGTTATATATGGCACAGTCTTGTCTTGCTTTAGACTCTGACTCCAATTCATGGTACTATACTTGATTTCTATAAGCCAAGAAATGCTTGCTCAAATTTGAGCACATGGAGTTTGAATGTCAACCACAATTTCTTTTTGGATTAAATTTAAGTTTACATGATTTATACTCTTTTATATTAGTGTTGATTAGAATGTCATATATTTTTGAATAGTAATTCTATTTATAAAATAAGCAAACAAGCAGTGTGTGTGTGTGTATGTGTGTGTGTCTGTGTGTCTGTGTGTGTGTGTGTGTGTGTGTGTGTGTGTGTGTGTGTGTGTGTGTGTGTGTGTATTTGTGCTTCTGTAGGATCTGGAGGCCAGAAGAAGCTATTGTAAGTGTTGTAAGTTGAGGTACAGGTACAGGATATGGTTGCTCTACCAGTCCTCTTCAAGAGCCGCAAGTACTGTTCATTGTTTAGTCTCTTCTTCTTGAATGCTAAATATGTTTTTAATGGTCTTGAAAACTTTTTCAATACATCTTTTTCCCCAAGAGGGAATTGCTTTAAATCAGGTAAATTGTTATCTGGGTCCATTTATACAAACTACTTCTTGTTTTAAATTTGTTGAGGGTTTATCTTTTTTTTTCTTTTTTACACATTTGTATTAAACACATAAAGAACTACTTTCAGCATGAAAATAGTTTCCTAAACTTTTATCTTTCTTTATAAAAATCAACAAAATGATTTATTTTTAACACATGAACACCAAATTAAAAGTATCCTAAGTACTTTTATAGCAAGCTAAAATTTGTTTCTTCTTTATTTTCACTGTTTTACCTATAGTAAATAGTCCTTTAGTAGAATACCAATTGGTATTCTCTATATTTTGTATGTTTATTTATTGGTATTATTTGTATAAGAAATGCATATTGTGTATTTTTCCCAAGTATACTTTTCCATAATGCCTTGCTCGATGAAATGTGCATAATTTTATACACCAGATATCATCTCAATTTCTGTAACTGTACATATGATATAATTTTTAAAGTTAGTGACTGTCAAGATGTAAGAATTTACTCTTCATGATAACTTCTCTGAGAAGAATTAATGTGCAGCCTTTATAACGAGCTTAGAAATGTGCTTATGTTCTAAGTGACAGTCTCAATTGTCACATGCAGTGACCATGTATCAAGGAATTATAACAGCATTAGGTAGAACAGCAGGTCCATTTGTTAAAACGCTCCCTGAACATATGAGTGATGTTCTCTAACAAGGTCCCTAGGGAAACAACTTGCATCCATCACTGCCTGCATTCTAACTGGAAGAGAACTATTTTAAACTGGGCAGGAATGTGTCATACTTTAGGCTGAAGCAAAGTGTATGTCAGAGCCTGGAGAAGACTGCAGTGTGGAACGCATAATGAGAAAAATATGACAGAAGCCAGGAACTGCTGTTTTTGTTTTCATATTTTATGTACTGTAGATAAACATGAGAAAATAAGACAGAAATATAATTCCACAAGTCTATTAGCCTATGATAGTAAACACAGGCTTTTAAAAGTTGTAATTACACATTTTGATTTTGAAATGGCTATAAAATTCACAATATGTAAGAGCGTTTGCTTTTGCCAATCATTCATTGCTCCAGAGAATGTGGATAGTGCTTGTCCTCTGAGGACCAGCCTGGAAATACCTGGAGAACAGAGTACATGGTTAAACCACTCAGAAGGTCTTGAAGTATGGAAGTCTTGAAGTACAGGTGTTTTTTGCATTTCATAGACTTTGCATTTATTTGTTACTGCAAAGAGACTAATGGTAGTCACCCAGGATCTGTGATAGTATATTTTGCTGGGCACCATGAATTGTGATTAAATTCACCTCATTTTGTGTAAAATATCCCAAATCAATATTTGATACTAGTTTTTTCAAAAAAACTAAAATACCTCATTGAGCTTAGGCTAAAAAAGCTCTAGAAAGTTACAGAAACATAGATTTGTAAAATATCCTCGTTGCTCAGCCATGACACAATCAAACCTTCGAGTAATGTAAAAAATCAAAAAAACAAAACCAAAAGAAAATTTTAGTTAATTTCTCACTCCCCTGACTAATGAGACTTAAATGAGAAAGGATTTTGACCCAAAGTTCTACAAGGGCATATAGTACACTGTAACAAGGAAAATAAAACATCAGGTGGGGAAGTTACTGCAACAGTATCCAGAGACTGGCAGCTCACACTGCATTTCTAATCAGGAAGGAGACAGTAAGTAGGAGATGTGGTCTACACATCAGTCTCAAGGACTGTGCCTAGTGACTGTTTTCCTCCATGGGGTAAAGAATATAACGGTTCTAAACATTCCCAAACAGCATGGTCAGCTGGAGACTAAGTATTCTAACAGCAGAGCAATCTGGAGAAGTCTCATTTAAATCACAACAGATGCAACTCATTCAATTGTGCTCTAACAGATACGAAATATACTGTAGTAGGAAGGCTCTCACTATATGCCTTTGGCAATGAAGGAAATGTGCTCAACGATGGCAACGAGGAAGTGAGTTCTCTGTTTAGTAAGAGTAACAGAATTCAAATATGGTAGTATTATCTGTAGAAGCGAACACACATGAATCATATTGATTCAATCCTATAAAAGACCAAGATGAGGCAGAGATTTTGGTGCTATCCTGATGAAAATCTCCTGACATGTATTAGGAGCTAAAAATGTATGGATCATGACAGATTTTCCAATGAAAATCAATATAAAAGAAGTTATAGCTTATTAATATATTTCAGTGCAAAACTGCAAATCATTAAAGGAGAAATTTTAATCTGTCCAGAAACGCAGGTACCCACATTCATATTTTCTCAAGTCAGTTGTTAAAGTACTTGCAGCTTCAAATCATATAATCACACTGAATAAAATAGTCATATCACTTATTGAAATTATTAAATATTGATTAAACGGACTATAATTTCTAGTAATTTACATTTTCTCAGTAGGAAAGTCATACTGGATAATGGAATTATGTATGTAGGATGAAAATTTGTGCCATTTGACTCCTAACTGTTGTTGTAAAACTCAATAGTATTAATTTAGTGGTCATTTTAATTGTATGTCTAATTGAACAACAAGGAACTATCCATTCTGTCTGTTCTGAATTAGTTGTAGCATATAATAAGCTCAACAAGATCTAGATTAGCTCAATTGAGTCACCCAGAGGTTGGAAATTATATAAATTGCCATTTTGCCACTGAGGAACTGAAACTGCCCAAGTGCTTATGGATAACCTCTCTACAACATTACTTGACTCCAATTATCATGGTGCTGAGGCTCTATGAAACTATAACATGTGTGTGATTTACAAAAATAAATTGAGCTGTTCTTGATATTATAACAAAATACCACATATAACTAAAAGTCATTGTTCTCATATTTCTAAACGATAAGAAGTCCTACTGTAAGCTTTCAGCAGAGATAGTGTGGTATTTCAGAACAGACTTAAGATGGAGTCTCCCATTGTGTCCTCACATATGCTACAAAACGTGAGCTGTTACTCTTTTCTGTTAAACACTATAAAATTCATATCTTACCATAAGCACATAAACATCCAGATACCTTGACTGATCCAAATACAAATCATTTTCAATTGCACTTATTCAGATAAGTAATATTCAATTGTTATTTATGCTTAAATATTTAGAAATTACTAAAGTAAATGCCAGAACTTTAAAAGGGTACTTTTTATGAAGTAGCTGGACTTACATGATAGCTATGAGAAAGATCTTCCCTAAAAATCTTTGCTTCAGAGCTTGCATAATCTAGTTAAAACTGCCTTGTAAATCTAAGAACTGATTTGTTAAATTATTTAATTAAAATGCCAGTTATTATCTGAGAAGAAAAATATAGGAATCCAAATTAGACAATTCTCTTGATGATATGCCTTTACTTCTAATAGAGTACAACATGTAATCCTGATTTTTGACAGGAAATACTATATGGTCTCATATAGCATGATTATGTTAGTCGTGCATGAGACTATTAGATTTTATTTTCTACTTTGATGTCATGCTTACATGTTGTTGTAAAAATATAAAAAATAAAAACGTATGGTTGTCTTTTATCCCCCACTAGGCCTGACATCGCGGTGCCCCAAGATATCTTCTAGATATTTTAAGTCTCAGTCAGCAAAGTGTCTCACCCGCTCTACTCCATCCCATATCACACTGCCAAAGGTCTCTCTCTCTGAACCTGGCAGCAATCTCTCTACCTATCTAGTTCCCAAGGCAGGTTTCCATGCCAGAAACACACATCCCAACTTCATTTTGGCCCAGACCAGCCGTCCCACACTCCATCTACACATGAAAGAACACACAACACAATAACCTTTGGCCCAATTGATAAGATATAATTTCCCACCTAAACATACAAAGCCCAATACACATCCATCCCTTAAGAATACTTGTAAAAACCTGTAAAGGTACAGCATGGAATCTTAATGTCACCTGCCATATTGTCCTGCCACGGCTTCTCTCCCTCTCCCTCCTGTCTCTTCCTCCTTTCCATTCCAGTGTCCTCCTCTTTCTTCAAACTTTTCTCCCACCCATCCTTCTTTCTTGTCCAATGACAGGCCTCCTTCTATCTTGTACCTGCCTCACCTGTGACATCATCTCACACTTACATGTCCTTCAAAGTCAATTTTCTAACGAATGACTTAAAATCCATGGGAATTATTAGCTAATCAATTAAAACATTTTTAGCTCTCTGAATCCAAGGTATGCTATTCAGATGGGGGCTTTTCTACTGAGTCATGAAGAATGTGTGAGGGAGGTGCCCCCACCCCAAAGAAAAGTGACTTTATTTCCACAGAGTCATCAAAGCCCCACAGCTTCTCAAGTAGTAATCCAGGGCTGATATTCGGAGATACATAATGAGAGATGATTTTGTACAAAGTACATTTTACACATGCATGAAATGTTCAACTAATTTTTTAAAATCATGAACCCTTCCGGATAATTTGTAAATTGCCCTTGCTCTAATCCTTAAACCTCCACCCAATCTCTAGCAAAAAAATTCACATCAATCACAATGAGTTACATACATAAAGATAGGAAAAGTCTAGAAGAATTAGGAAGAAAGCATTCTGTAAAGAGGGACGAGAGAGAGAGAGACTATGGTAAAATGAAAAACTTTAATATATAAAAGTATGAAAGAGAAATAAAAATATAAAAATAAAGCCAAAAGCATATTCCTCCATAAAACATTAAAGAATAAGAAAAGAAAAGCTTAGATAAAAGCTTATCACTCATAATTGTTTTAAAATAACGCCACAGGTATGCCTAGCCACTCACTGCTTAAACTTATATAGGAATGAAATATAAAAGAGGTTTTAATATCAGTTCACTAACTATATTCATTCCAAAGCTACTTTTGTAAAAAGAGTAAGTGATGCATATATATTTAAAAATAAAAATAGTTTTGAAAAACCTTTGTTATATATAGGATAAAAACACATTGCAACAAATATTCTAATTAAAAGTACAGGGTTTTTTTTCATATGAATGTGAAACAATGGAATTTTTTGCATGTACCCTTTAAGCATAAGAATTAAACAAAAACTCTTCAATGAATAACAATACAAATTTTGGGCAATTTTATACAAACAGGGAAAACCAATAAATATTCATGCATATCACTGGCTGCATTTAAATATTCCAATATATCTCTTCCACTTCTTGTTTTAGAAAGTAAGTGAATGCTGAATTATAATTATAATAGCAACTATTTCTCTTATATTCAAAGCTGAATTCTAAATCAGTGATGAGGCACCAAATTGGCTAGTTTACATAATATGCAGAACTACAGAAGGAGAAGCCTGCAGTGTAATTACTGGCAGTTGAATAATCAGTAACTTGTGTGGATTTAAACCAGCCCATTAATGTGACACATACACCCATGAACATTTATAAGCAATTAATATTCTGAAAGACAGAGGGACAGACATCAGAGCCTCTCTAAGGTGGGGCTATTCACACAACCAAGTTAGTTATTCCTCTTTGATTTCTTTGACAATCTCAATTAAAATAATTTTATTTCCTCTTTTAAACCACAAATGAACAAATTGTACACAAATTTATTTATTACATTTTAACTTAGAAACACAAGGCATTGTTCACCAAAATTTAACACATCTTCATTATTTACCAGATTATTTCAAACCATTCATTTGCTCTGGATAATGCTTGATATCCAAGGGAAAACATTTAATTGGATTCACAAGTAAACAAGAGTATTTTGTTTCAAAATGTAATTTGTATCCCTATATGTACAAAAAAGAAAGATGTGCAAATGTGTGCTATAGCTGAAGTTTAAGTCACTGATTCATTGCTTTGAGCTAATAAGTTAGTGAGTGTGTGTGTGTGTGTGTGTGTGTGTGTGCAGATGTGTGAACAGGTGTGCATGCACCCTACATGTACTGTACTGGGTTTATATGCTATGTGTGCTTGTGTACTGTGTGGCCTCAAATTTCCCACAAAACAGATTCTAACTTTATTATTTCTATTAAGTTTGGAACAGGTAAAATACATAGTTAGAATTCCTTTTTTCTATTTTATAAAGGAAACAATAAACTTTAACTACTATATCACATCTGAATTTAGGTGATAAATTTTATATCTATTTTTATAACTTCCCTGGAGTATGTGCTCTATAAGACTTCAAATGTACATAACAAACATTCAATTTTTTAAAAAAAATTATTAAACGTTTTATGTTCCAGATTTTATCCCCTCTTGGTCCACCCTCTGACTCTTCCACATCCCATGTGTCCATGAGTATGTCCCCACCCTCCAAATCCCATCCCAACAGATATCCCCACACCCCGGGGCCTCTAGTTTCTGGAGGGTTAGGTGCATCTTCTCTCACTGAACCCAGTCCCCACAGTATCTGCTTTATACGGGTTGGGGGCCTTATATCAGCTTGTGTATGCTGTCTGTGGTCCAATGTCTGGGAGATCTCAGGAGGCAAGGACAGTTGAGACTCCTGGTCCTCCTACAGAGTCACCCTCGTCCTCAGCTTTTCCCTAATTCATCCAAAGGGGTAACCAGAGTCTGTCCATTGGTTGGGTGTAAATATCTGCATCTGACTTTTTCAACTGCTCATAGGGTCTTTCACAGGGCAGTCATAGCAGGCCCCTTTTTTGTGAGCTTTCCATAGACTCAGTAATACTATCAGGCCTGGGTGGCCTACACTTGAGCTGGATCCCAATTTGGGCCTGTCGATGGGTCTCCATTTCCTCTGGCTTTTCATTTTTGTCCCTGAAGTTCTTTCAGACATTGCTCACTTGATGTCCTGCCTTTTGCTGTAGGTAGGCTCTGCGAGTTCCTGCTCCGCACTGTAGGGCACTTCATCTGAGGTCCCTCCCATTGAGTCCTGAATGTGTCCCACATCCCAGGTCCCTGGAACACTCTAGAGGGTCCCCCCACATTCTACCTCCCAAAGTGGCCTCTTTCCATTCTTCCTGCTGGCCCTCAGGGTTTCAGTCCTATTCCCCGTCCCCATACGTGACCATGATCCCTTCTTTTCTTTCTCACCCAAGTCCTTTGTTCCCTTTGCCCCCGTGATTGCTCTACCTTCCAAGTGGGATTGAAGCATCCTCACTTGGGTCCTTTGGCTTGTCAACGTTTTTGGGTTCTGTGCATTGTACCTGGGTATTTTGTATTCTTTTTTTTTTTTTTTTTACTAGTGAGTCCATAGCATGCGTATCCTCCTTTGGGTCTGAGTTACCTCCCTCAGGATGATATCTTCTAGCTCTATCCATTTGTCGGCAAAGCTCAGGATGTCCCTGTTCTTAATAGATGAGTGGTTTTCCATTGTGTAAATGAACCACATTTTCTGAATCCATTCTTCTGTTGTGGGACATCTGGGTTGTTTACAACTTTTGGCTATCCAAAACAAGGCCTCTATGGACGTAGTTGAACATGTACCCCTGTTGCATAGTAGGGAATCTTTTCCCCAAGAATGGTATAGCTGAATATTAAGGTAGATATATGTCCAATTTTCTAAGGAATCTCCAGATTGATTTCCAGGGTGGTTTTACCAGTTTGCAATCCCAGCAGCAATGGAGGAGTGTTCCCATTTTTCCATCCTCGCCAACATATGCTGTCACCTTAAGTTTTGATCTTAGCAATTCTGATTGGTGTAATGTGGAATCTCTAGGTCGTTTTGATTTGCATTTCTATGATCACTAAAGACTTTGAACATTTTTTAAAGTGCTTCTTAGCCATTCGAGATTATTCTGTTAGAAATTCTGTTTAATACTATATTCTTTTTTTTTTTTTTTTGGATTGGGTTGCTTGGGTCTTAAGTGGTTATCTTCTTGAGTTCTTTATATATTTTAGATATTAATTCTCTATTGGACATGGGGTTAGTAAAGATTTTCCCAATCTGTCCTGTTGACTATGTTTTTTGCCTTACAGAAGATTTCTAATTTCAAGAGGTCTCATTTATCATTTCTTGATCTTAGAGTGCAAGCCATTGGTATTCTGTTTAAGAAATTTCCCTCTGTCCCAACGAGTTCAAGCCTCTTTCCTACTTTCTTTTCTATTAGATTCAGTGAATCTGGTTTTATATATGGTTTTTGATCCACTTGGACTCAAGCTTTGTGCAAGGTAACAAATATGAATGTATTTTCATTTTTCTACAAACTGACTGCCAGTTTGATCAGTACCATTTATTGAAGATGCTTTCTTTCTCCATTGTATATTATTGGCTACTTTGTCAATGATAGCATCCATAAGTGTGTGGTTTTATTTCTGGGTCTTCAATTCTGTTCTACTGATCTGCCTATCTGTCTCTTTAACAATACCATGCATTGTTTATCACCATTGCTATATAATATAGCTTGATGTCAGAAATGGTGATTCTTCCAGAAGTTCTTTTATTGTTAAGAATAGTTTTCAATATTCTGGGTTTTTAACCTTTCCGAATAAATTTGAAAATTGCTCTTTCCATGTCTTTGAAGAGTTGTGTTGGGATTTTAATGGCGATTGGGTTGAATTTCTAGATCGCCTTTGATAATATGACCATTTTTACTATGTTAATTCTGCCAATCCCTAAGAATGGGAGATCTCTCCATTTGCTGAGGTCTTCTTCAATTTCTCTCTGGAAAGGCCTTAAGTTATTGCCATACATATATTTCATGTGTTTGGTTAGAGTTACCCCAAGATATTTTCTATTATTTATGGCTATTGTGAAGGGAGTGTTTCCCTAATTTCTTTCTCAACCTGTTTATCATTTGTATAAACGATGTCTATTGATCTATTTGAGTTATTTTTATATCCAGGCACTTTGCTGAAGTTGTTTATCGATTGGAGAAATTCTCTGGAAGAATTTTGGGGGTCGTTTATATATGCTAACATACCATATATATACTAACATATATATGCTAACCCACCATCTGCAAATGAGATACCTTTACTTCCCCTTGCCAATTTGGTCTCTTTTTGCCATCTTATCATTATAGCTAGAGTCCAAGCACTGTGTTTAATAGATATGGAGAGAGTGGGCATCCTTGTCTTGTCCCTGATGTTAGTAGGATTACTTCATGTCTCTCTCCGTTTAATTTGACTTTGGCTGCTGGATTGCAGTAAATTGATTTTATTATGCATAGGTATGAGCATTGAATTCCACATCTCTCTAATATTTTTAACATGAAGGAGTGTTGAATTTTGTCAAATGCTTTCTCACCATCTAATGAGATGATCATGTGTTTTTTTTATTTGAGTTTGTTTTTATAGTGGATTATGTTAATGAATTTTTGTATATTGAATGAGCCTTACATCCCTGGAATGGAGCTTACTTGATTGTGGTGAATGATGGTTTTGAAATATTCTCGAATTCGGTTTGCAAGAATTTTATTGAGTAATTTTGTATTGATATTCACAACCAAAATTAGTCTGAGTTCTCTTTTTTTGTTGAGTCCTTATGTGGTGGTTATCACAGTGATTGTGGTTTCATAGAATGAATTTGGGAGTGTTCCTTCTGTGTCTTTTTTTTTTTTTAATTAACTTGAGTATTTCTTATATACATTTCGAGTGTTATTCCCTTTCCCGGTTTCCGGGCAAACATCCCCCTCCCCCTTCCCCTTCCTTATGGGTGTTCCCCTCCCAACCCTCCCCCCATTGCCGCCCTCCCCCCCCCCCCTAGTCTAGTTCACTGGTGGTTCAGTCTTAGCAGGACCCAGGGCTTCCCCTTCCACTGGTGCTCTTACTAGGATATTCATTGCTACCTATGGGGACAGAGACCAGGGTCAGTCCATGTATAGTCTTCAGGTAGTGGCTTAGTCCCTGGAAGCTCTGGTTGCTTAACATTGTTGTACATATGGGGTCTCGAGCCCCTTCAAGCTCTTCCAGTTCTTTCTCTGATTCCTTCAACGGGGGACCTATTCTCAGTTCAGTGGTTTGCTGCTGGCATTCGCCTCTGTATTTGCTGTATTCTGGCTGTGTCTCTCAGGAGCGATCTACATCCGGCTCCTGTCGGTCTGCACTTCTTTGCTTCATCTATCTTGTCTAATTGGGTGGCTATATATGTATGGGCCATATGTGGGGCAGGCTCTGAATGGGTGTTCCTTCAGTCTCTGTTTTAATCTTTGCCTCTCCCTTCCCTGCCAAGGGTATTCTTTTTCCTCATTTAAAGAAGGAGTGAAGCATTCACATTTTGATCATCCGTCTTGAGTTTCCTTTGTTCTAGGGATCTAGGGTAATTCAAGCATTTGGGCTAATAGCCACTTATCAATGAGTGCATACCATGTATGTCTTTCTGTGACTGGGTTAGCTCACTCAGGATGATATTTTCCAGTTCCAACCATTTGCCTACGAATTTCATAAACGCGTTGTTTTTGATAGCTGAGTAATATTCCATTGTGTAGATGTACCACATTTTCTGTATCCATTCCTCTGTTGGAGGGCATCCGGGTTCTTTCCAGTTTCTGGCTATTATAAATAAGGCTGCAATGAACATAGTGGAGCACGTGTCTCTTTTACATGTTGAGGCATCTTTTGGGTATATGCCCAAGAGAGGTATAGCTGGATCCTCAGGCAGTTCAATGTCCAATTTTCTGAGGAACCTCCATACTGATTTCCAGAATGGTTGTACCAGTCTGCAATCCCACCAAGAATGGAGGAGTGTTCCTCTTTCTCCACATCCTCACCAGCATCTGCTGTCACCTGAGTTTTAGATCTTAGCCATTCTCACTGGTGTGAGGTGAAATCTCAGGGTTGTTTTGATTTGCATTTCCCTTATGACTAAAGATGTTGAACATTTCTTTAGGTGTTTCTCAGCCATTCGGCATTCCCCAGCTGTGAATTCTTTGTTTAGCTCTGAACCCCATTTTTTAATAGGGTTATTTGTTTCCCTGCGGTCTAACTTCTTGAGTTCTTTGTATATTTTGGATATAAGGCCTCTATCTGTTGTAGGATTGGTAAAGATCTTTTCCCAATCTGTTGGTTGCCGTTTGGCCTAACCACAGTGCCCTTTGCCTTACAGAAGCTTTGCAGTTTTATGAGATCCCATTTGTCAATTCTTGATCTTAGAGCGTAAGCCATTGGTGTTTTGTTCAGGAAATTTTTTCCAGTGCCCATGTGTTCCAGATGCTTCCCTAGTTTTTCTTCTATTAGTTTGAGTGTGTCTGGTTTGATGTGGAGGTCATTGATCCACTTGGACTTAAGCTTTGTACAGGGTGATAAGCATGGATTGATCTGCATTCTTCTACATGTTGACAACCAGTTGAACCAGCACCATTTGCTGAAAATACTATGTTTTTTCCATTGGATGGTTTTGGCTCCTTTGTCAAAAATCAAGTGACCATAGGTGTGTGGTTTCATTTCTGGGTCTTCAATTCTATTCCATTGGTCTATCTGTCTGTCTCTGTACCAATACCATGCAGTTTTTATGACTATTGCTCTGTAATACTGCTTGAGTTCAGGGATAGTGATTCCCCCTGAAGTCCTTTTATTGTTGAGGATAGCTTTAGCTATCCTGGGGTTTTTGTTATTCCAGATGAATTTGCAAATTGTTCTGTCTAACTCTTTGAAGAATTGGATTGGTATTTTGATGGGGATTGCATTGAATCTGTAGATTGCTTTTGGTAAAATGGCCATTTTTACTATATTAATCCTGCCAATCCATGAGCATGGGAGATCTTTCCATCTTCTGAGGTCTTCTTCAATTTCTTTCCTCAGTGTCTTGAAGTTCTTATTGTACAGATCTTTTACTTGCTTGGTTAAAGTCACACCGAGGTACTTTATATTATTTGGGTCTATTATGAAGGGTGTCGATTCCCTAATTTCTTTCTCGGCTTGTTTCTCTTTTGTATAGAGGAAGGCAACTAATTTATTTGAGTTAATTTTATACCCAGCCACTTTGCGGAAGTTGTTTATCAGCTTTAGTAGTTCTCTGGTGGAACTTTTGGGATCACTTAAATATACTATCATGTCATCTGCAAATAGTGATATTTTGACTTCTTCTTTTCCGATCTGTATCCCCTTGATCTCCTTTTGTTGTCTGATTGCTCTGGCTAGAACTTCAAGAACTATATTGAATAAGTAGGGAGAGAGTGGGCAGCCTTGTCTAGTCCCTGATTTTAGTGGGATTGCTTCAAGTTTCTCTCCATTTAGTTTAATGTTAGCAACTGGTTTGCTGTATATGGCTTTTACTATGTTTAGGTATGGGCCTTGAATTCCTATTCTTTCCAGGACTTTTATCATGAAGGGGTGGTGAATATTGTCAAATGCTTTCTCAGCATCTAATGAAATGATCATGTGGTTCTGTTCTTTCAGTTTGTTTATATAATGGATCACGTTGATGGTTTTCCATATATTAAACCATCCCTGCATGCCTGGGATGAAGCCTACTTGATCATGGTGGATGATTGTTTTGATGTGCTCTTGAATTCGGTTTGCCAGAATTTTATTGAGTATTTTTGCGTCGATATTCATAAGGGAAATTGGTCTGAAGTTCTCTTTCTTTGTTGTGTCTTTGTGTGGTTTAGGTATAAGAGTAATTGTGGCTTCGTAGAAGGAATTCGGTAGGGCTCCATCTGTTTCAATTTTGTGGAATAGTTTGGATAATATTGGTATGAGGTCTTCTATGAAGGTTTGATAGAATTCTGCACTAAACCCGTCTGGACCTGGGCTCTTTTTGGTTGGGAGACCCTTAATGACTGCTTCTATTTCCTTAGGAGTTATGGGGTTGTTTAACTGGTTTATCTGTCCCTGATTTAACTTCGATACCTGGTATCTGTCTAGGAAAATGTCCATTTCCTGAAGATTTTCAAGTTTTGTTGAATATAGGTTTTTATAGTAAGATCTGATGATTTTTTGAATTTCCTCTGAATCTGTAGTTATGTCTCCCTTTTCATTTCTGATTTTGTTAATTTGGACACACTCTCTGTGTCCTCTCGTTAGTCTGGCTAAGGGTTTATCTATCTTGTTGATTTTCTCAAAGAACCAACTTTTGGTTCTGTTGATTCTTTCTATGGTCCTTTTTGTTTCTACTTGGTTGATTTCAGCTCTGAGTTTGATTATTTCCTGCCTTCTACTCCTCCTGGGTGTATTTGCTTCTTTTTGTTCTAGAGCTTTTAGGTGTGCTGTCAAGCTGCTGACATATGCTCTTTCCTGTTTCTTTCTGCAGGCACTCAGCGCTAAGAGTTTTCCTCTTAGCACAGCTTTCATTGTGTCCCATAAGTTTGCGTATGTTGTACCTTCATTTTCATTAAATTCTAAAAAGTTTTTAATTTCTTTCTTTATTTCTTCCTTGACCAGGTTATCATTGAGTAGAGCATTGTTCAATTTCCACGTATATGTGGGCATTCTTCTCTTATTGTTATTGAAGACCAGTTTTAGGCCGTGGTGGTCCGATAGCACGCATGGGATTATTTATATCTTTTTGTACCTGCTGAGGCCCGTTTTTTGACCAATTATATGGTCAATTTTGGAGGAAGTACCATGAGGAGCTGAGAAGAATGTATATCTTTTTGCTTTAGGATAGAATGTTCTATAAATATCCGTTAAGTCCATTTGGCTCATGACTTCTCTTAGTCTGTCGACATCACTGTTTAATTTCTGTTTCCATGATCTGTCCATTGATGAGAGTGGGGTGTTGAAATCTCCCACTATTATTGTGTGAGGTGCAATGTGTGTTTTGAGCTTTAGTAAGGTTTCTTTTACGTATGTGGGTGCCCTTGTATTTGGGGCATAGATATTTAGGATTGAGAGTTCATCTTGGTGGATTTTCCTTTGATGAATATGAAGTGTCCTTCCTTATCTTTTTTGATGACTTTTAGTTGGAAATTGATTTTATTTGATATTAGAATGGCTACTCCAGCTTGATTCTTCTCACCATTTGCTTGGAAATTTGTTTTCCAGCCTTTTACTCTGAGGTAGTGTCTATCTTTGTCTTTGAGGTGTGTTTCCTGTAGGCAGCAGAATGCAGGGTCCTCGTTGCGTATCCAGTTTCTTAATCTATGTCTTTTTATTGGGGAGTTGGGGCCATTGATATTGAGAGATATTAAGGAATAGTGATTATTGCTTCCCGTTATATTCATATTTGGATGTGAGGTTATGTTTGTGTGCTTTCATTCTCTTTGTTTTGTTGCCAAGACGATTAGTTTCTTGCTTCTTCTAGGGTATAGCTTGCCTCCTTATGTTGGGCTTTACCATTTATTGTCCTTTGTAGTACTGGATTTGCAGAAAGTTATTGTGTAAATTTGGTTTTGTCATGAAATTTCTTGGTTTCTCCATCAATGTTAATTGAGAGTTTTGCTGGATACAGTAACCTGGGCTGGCATTTGTGTTCTCTTAGGGTCTGTATGACATCAGTCCAGGATCTTCTGGCCTTCATAGTTTCTGGCGAGAAGTCTGGTGTGATTCTGATAGCTCTGCCTTTATATGTTACTTGACCTTTTTCCCTTACTGCTTTTAATATTCTTTCTTTATTTTGTGCATTTGGTGTTTTGACAATTATGTGACGGGAGGTGTTTCTTTTCTGGTCCAATCTATTTGGAGTTCTGTAGGCTTCTTGTATGTCTATGGGTATCTCTTTTTTTAGGTTAGGGAAGTTTTCTTCTATGATTTTGTTGAAGATATTTACTGGTCCTTTGAGCTGGGAGTCTTCACTCTCTTCTATACCTATTATCCTTAGGTTTGATCTTCTCATTGAGTCCTGGATTTCCTGTATGTTTTGGACCAGTAGCTTTTTCCGCTTTACATTATCTTTGACAGTTGAGTCAATGATTTCTATGGAATCTTCTGCTCCTGAGATTCTCTCTTCCATCTCTTGTATTCTGTTGGTGAAGCTTGTATCTACAGCTCCTTGTCTCTTCTTTTGGTTTTCTATATCCAGGGTTGTTTCCATGTGTTCTTTCTTGATTGCTTCTATTTCCATTTTTAATTCCTTCAACTGTTTGATTGTGTTTTCCTGGAATTCTTTCAGTGATTTTTGTGTCTCCTCTCTATGGGCTTCTACTTGTTTATTTATGTTTTCCTGGAATTCTTTCAGGGATTTTTTGCGATTCCTTTCTGTAGGCTTCTACTTGTTTATTAATGTTTTCCTGTGTTTCTCTAAGGGAGTTCTTCACGTCTTTCTTGAAGTCCTCCAGCATCATGATCAAATATGATTTTGAAACTAGATCTTGCTTTTCTGGTGTGTTTGGATATTCCATGTTTGTTTTGGTGGTAGAATTGGGCTCCGATGATGCCATGTAGTCTTGGTTTCTGTTGCTTGTGTTCCTGCGCTTGCCTCTCGCCATCAGATTATCTCTAGTGTTACTTTGTTCTGCTGTTTCTGACAGTGGCTAGACTGTCCTATAAGCCTGTGTGTCAGGAGTGCTGTAGACCTGTTTTCCTCTCTTTCAGTCAGTTTTGGGGACAGAGTGTTCTGCTTTCGGGCGTGTTGTTTTTCCTCTCTACAGGTCTTCAGCTGTTCCTGTGGGCCTGTGTCTTGAGTTCACCAGGCAGCTTTCTTGCAGCAGAAAAGTTGGTCTTACCTGTGGTCCCGAGGCTCAAGTTTGCTTGCGGGGTGCTGCCCACAGGCTCTTTGCGGAGGCAGCAACCAGGAAGACCTGTGCCGCCCCTTCCGGGAGCTTATGCAGCCTCAGGAGTGCCCACCTGACCAGGCGGTGAGGTCTCTTTCCCACAGGGTCTGGGAGCAGAGAGCTGCTGCAGGCCGGGATCCGCGGGTGTGGGACTTCCGGTAAACACAGGACGTGCCCGGTTCTAGAGGAATTCTGCCTCTGTGTGTCCCGATTTCACCAGGCAGCCTTCTTGCAACAGACAAGTTGGTCTTACCTGTGGTCCCGAGGCTCAAGTTTGCTCGCGGGGTGCTGCCCACGGGCTCTCTGCGGCGGCAGCAACCAGGAAGCCTTCTGTGTCTTTTTTATGGAATTATTTGAAGAATATTGGTAGCAGGTCTCCTTTGAAGGCCCAGTAGAATTCTGCCTTAAATCCATATGGTACTGGGCTTTTTTATTTTTGTTGTTGGAGAGGGGAAATTTAATGACTGCTCCTATTTTCTTAGGTGATATCGGCCCATTTAGATAATTTACCTATAATTGTTTCAAATTTGGTATGTGGTATCTTTCTAAAAATGTATCCATTTCATTTAGATTTTCCAGTTTTGTTGAGTATAGGCTTTTGTAATAGTGTTCTTTTTTTTTTTTTTTTTTTTTGATTTCTTCCCTTTCTGTTGTTGTGTTTCCCTTTTTATTTCTAATTTTGTTAATTTGGATCTGTCTCTGGGCCCTTTAGTTAGTTTGGCTAGGGGTTTATGTATCTTGTTGATTCTCTCAAAGAACCAGCATTTAATTTTGTTGATTCTTTTTGTATTGTTTTCTTTGTTTCTATTTGGTTGATTTCAGTCCTGAGTTTGATTATCCCCTGCCTTCTACTCCTCTTGGGTGTGCTTACTTCTTTTTGTTCTAGAGTTTTCAGACATATTGCTAAGTTGCTAGTGTAGGATATCACCAATTTCTTTACCATACACTTATTTCTATGAATTTTCCTTTTAGGAGTGCATTCTTTGTGTCATAAATGTGAGTAATCTGTGTGATAATTTTTATTGAATCTCAGGAAGCCTTTAATTTCTTTGTTTATTTCTTCCCTGAAAAAGTTATCATTGAGTAGATAGTTGTTCAGTTTCAATATGTATGTGGGCTTTCTGTTGTTTCTGTTGTTGTTGAAGACCAACCTTAAGCCATGGTGATCTAATAGGATGCATGGGATTATTTCAGTCTTCTTGTATGGGTTGAGGATTGTTTGGTGACCAATTACATGGTCAAATTTTGAGCCGGTAACATGAGCAGAAGTTGTATTCTATTGTTTTAGGGAAAATGTTATCTATCTATATCTATCTATATCTATATCTATATCTACGTCTGTCTATCTATCTATCTATCTATCTATCTATCTATCTATCTATCTATCTATCTATCTATGTATATCCATCCTTTGGCTCATAGCTTCTCTTAGTTTCCTGGTGTCTCTGTTTAGTTTCTGCTTAAATGACCTGCCCATTAGTGAGTGTGTGGTGTTGAAGTCTCTCACTATTATTGTGTGGGGTTCAATGTATATTTTGAGCTTTAATAAAGTTTCTTTTATGATTGTGGGTACCCTTACATTTGGGGTATAGATGTTCAGAATTGAGACTTTCTCTTGGTGTATTTCCTTTGATGAATATGAAGTGTCCGTTCTCATTTCGCTTTATAACGTTTGGTTGAAAGTCTATTTTATTGTATATTAGGATGGCAACTCCAGCTTGTTTCTTGGGAATATTTGCTTGGAAGACCTTTTAACAGGCTTTTATTCTGAGGTAGTGTCTGTCTTTGTTATTGAGGTGTGCTTTTTGTATTCAGCAAATGCTGGATACTGTTTGTGTATTCAGTATGGTAGATAATGTCTTTTTACAGGTGAGCTGAGTCCATTAATATTGAGACATATTAAAGACAGATTATTATGTATAGTGTTCTGCCTGCATATATACCTGGTCACCAGAAGAGGGCGCCAAGATCACATTTCAGATGGTTGTGAGCCACCTTGTGATTGCTGGGTATTGAACTAAGGACCTCTGAAAGAGCAATCAGTGCTTTTAAACACTGAGCCATCTCTCCCAGCCCAAAGATTTATTTATCTATTATTTTATGTATGTCACTTTCTTCAGACACACCGGAAGAGGGCATAGTACTTCATTAAACATGGCTGTGTGCAACCATGAGGCCAAAAAGTTTGAATTACGCAAGATGCAATCCACAGACCACAGGAAGTTCAGGAAGAAGGATGAACAAAATGCAGATGCTCCCACTCCTTCTTAAAAGGGGAAAATAATATCCATAGGAGGGGATATGGAAGCAAAGTTTAGAGCAGCGACTCAAGGAACGGCCATTCAGAGCCTGCTCCACATGTGGCCCATATATATATATACAGCCACCAAAACTAGATAAGATTGATGAAGCTAAAAAATGCATGCTGAAAGGGACCGGATATAGATCTCTCCTGAGAGACACATCCAGAGCATTTTCAATACGGAGGTCAATGCTAGCAGCAAACCACTGAACTGAGAACAGGACCCCCTTGAGGGGAATTAGAGGAAGGATTGAAAGAGTTGAAGGAGCTTGCAACCCCATAAGAACAACAATGGCAACCAACCAGAGCTTCCAGGGACTAAACAAATACCAAAAGACTATACATGGACTGACCCGGGGTTCCAACTGAGTATGTAGCAGAGAGAATAACCTTGTTGGGGCACCAGTGGAAGGGGAAGCCCTTGGTCCTGCCAAGGTTGAACCCCCAGTGCAGGGCAATATGGGAGGGCAGTAAGGGGGATGTATGAGGGGAATACCCATATGGGGGAGGGGGATGGAAGGGGGTGGGGGCTTATGAACAGGAAACCGGGAAGGGGAATAACATTTGTAATGTAAGTAAAGAAATATATCTAATAAAAATTTTAAAAAAGACAGATGATTTTTATTTACTGTTTATTTGTTTTTGTAGGTGGCATTATCTCCATGTGTTTCTCTCATTTTGCCATTGTTGTAACATGATTAATATCATGTTTTTTCATTGGTGTAAGTATCCTCCTCGTGTTGGAGTTTTCCTTCTAGAATCCTCTTATAGGACCGGATTGGTGGGTAGATACTGTTTGAATTTGGTTTTGTCCAGGAATATTTCAACTTCATCTGTGTTGATTGAGAGTTTTGCTGGGTATAGTACACTGGGTTGGCATTTGTGTTCTCTAAGAGTCTGCATGAAGTCTTCTAGGCTCTTCTGGCTTTTAGTATCTCTGTTGAGAAGTCTGGTATAATTCTGATAGGTCTGCCTTTTTATGCTACGTGGTCTTTTCCCCTTGCAGCTTTTAATAGTCTTTCTTTGTTCTGTGCATTCAGATATTTTGATTATTATGTAACAAAAGGATTTTCTTTTCTGGTCCCATTTATTTAGTGTTCTATAGGCTTCTTGTGCATTTATGGACATCTTTTTCTTTAGGTTGGAGAATTTTTCTTTTATGATTTTGTTGAAAACATTTTCAAAAATTGGACATTGAACTGCCTGAGGATCCAGCTATACCTCTCTTGGGCATATACCCAAAAGATGCCTCAACATATAAAAGAGACACGTGCTCCACTATGTTCATTGCAGCCTTATTTATAATAGCCAGAAGCTGGAAAGAACCCAGATGCCCTTCAACAGAGGAATGGATACAGAAAATGTGGTACATCTACACAATGGAATATTACTCAGCTATCAAAAACAACGCGTTTATGAAATTCGTAGGCAAATGGTTGGAACTGGAAAATATCATCCTGAGTGAGCTAACCCAGTCACAGAAAGACATACATGGTATGCACTCATTGATAAGTGGCTATTAGCCCAAATGCTTGAATTACCCTAGATCCCTAGAACAAAGGAAACTCAAGACGGATGATCAAAATGTGAATGCTTCACTCCTTCTTTAAATGAGGAAAAAGAATACCCTTGGCAGGGAAGGGAGAGGCAAAGATTAAAACAGAGACTGAAGGAACACCCATTCAGAGCCTGCCCCACATGTGGCCCATACATATACAGCCACCCAATTAGACAAGATAGATGAAGCAAAGAAGTGCAGACCGACAGGAGCCGGATGTAGATCGCTCCTGAGAGACACAGCCAGAATACAGCAAATACAGAGGCGAATGCCAGCAGCAAACCACTGAACTGAGAATAGGTCCCCTGTTGAAGGAATCAGAGAAAGAACTGGAAGAGCTTGAAGGGGCTCGAGACCCCAAAAGTACAACAATGCCAAGCAACCAGAGCTTCCAGGGACTAAGCCACTACCTAAAGACTATACATGGACTGACCCTGGACTCTGACCCCATAGGTAGCAATGAATATCCTAGTAAGAGCACCAGTGGAAGGGGAAGCCCTGGGTCCTGCTAAGACTGAACCCCCAGTGAACTAGTCTATGGGGGGAGGGCGGCAATGGGGGGAGGGTTGGGAGGGGAACACCCATAAGGAAGGGGAGGGGGGAGTGGGATGTTTGCCCGGATACCGGGAAAGGGAATAACACTCGAAATATATATAAGAAATACTCAAGTTAATAAAAAAAAAGAAAAGAAAAGAAAACATTTTCAAGTCATTTGAGCTGGGAATATATGCTCTCCTCTGTTCTAATTATTCTTGGATTTGATTTTTTGATGGTATCCTGTATTTTCTGGATGTTTTTGGTTAGGAGATTTTTATGTTTTGCATTTTCTTTGACAGTTGTGTCAACCTCTTTTAAGGTATCTTCTACATCTGAGATTCTCTCTTCTATCTCTTGTATTCTGTTGCTGATGATTGCATTTGTAATTCGCAGCTTTTTCCTTGTTTTTTTCATTTCCAAGCTTACCTCCATTTGTGTTTTCTTTATTGTTTCTACTTTCACTTTTAGTTCTTTGACAACTTTATGCAATTCCTTTACCTATTTGATTGTGTTTTCCTTCATTTCTTTAAGGGATTTATTTGTTTACTCTTTAAGGGCTTCTATCTGTTTACCTGTGTTTTCCTCTATTTCTTTCAGGAAGTTATTTATGTCCTCCTTAAAGGACTCTATTATCTTCATAGGATAGGATTTTAGGTCAGCTTACTGATTTTCAGGTGTGTTGGTGTATTCTGGACTTGCTATGTTGGGAGAATTGGGTTCTGATAATGCCCACATATAGGCTTCTGTTGCTTAGGTTCTTGAACTTGCCTCTTGCCACCTGGTTATCCCTGATGTTTGCTAGGCTGGGTGTCTCTGTCTGGAGCCTGCTTTTTTCCCTGTGTTGCTTCAGGTCTCCTGGTAGCTCTGTGGCCCTGGCTATAGCAAAAGTCCTGTAGGGCCTTCTGCCTGTTAAATCTTCAGAGGGACAGAGAAGCTGCTGTTCTGTTGCCCTAACGGCTGCACATCTCCTCAGAGGCTTGCAATCTCTTGAGTCTTCCATGGATCAGTCAAGTTGTTGCCCTGTGTGTAGCTGTTCTCTAGGGAGGCATGTGGACTGTGATTTCTGGTACTCTGTGTGCAGCAGAACTCCAGGGAAGCTTTCAAACTGTTGGGTCATTTTCCCTGTATGTGGAGGAGTCCCTGGGAGGTCTTCAGACTGCAATATCAGTTACCCATTTGCCTGTATGTGAAGGAACTCCTGGGATACCTTCAGGCCATGATTTCTTCAGGGGAGCATACTAGCTGGCAGTCTTTCTAGGCTGGAAGGAGAATAGAATTTGGAGAGGGTTTAGTGGGGGATTTGGGGGGTGATGGGTCCTGAGTCTCCTGGCCTCCCAGCAGGGGCTGTGGACCTCTAGGAGGGTTCTTAGCAGTTGCCTTGTGTGCAGCAGAACTTCAGACTTCAGGCTTTTGTGTCTGCAGGGAGGCACGCTAGCTGGCAGTCTGCTCCTGCAGAAAGAACTGGCTGGAAGCAATCATGCAATTTTTAAATGTTACTACAATGTTTTACATGCATGACCAAATTGTTATACAATATGCAACAATTTAAAAGGATTTTTTCATTCGTAAATAGTCATTTAAATTTAGAAAAATTACAAACTATTGAAAATATCTTTTGGGAATGTATTGCATTTCTAAGGCTTAAAAACAGGATCCATGTGTACTGGACAAACGATATTCCATGAAGCCCCTTCCCCATGCTGGAAATAGCTTTTTAAACTAAATTCTTAAATAACATCTGTCTTAGAAAACTTCTTCTACCATGAGGAAAAAACTTTCTGATACATTACAGGATGTTCACATAAATTTCAAAAAGGTAAAAATTGGAAGAGATCTCATTTCAAAAGTAGAAAACCAGCAAGGTATATCATAAACAATATCAAGCTTCATTTAGGAACATTGCTTAACTATTGTTTAGTGAAGGAATGAAGGAACATGCTACTTTGTTTATGCCTATAATTTAGATGTTCACATACAAAAACCAAACACAAACATATCATACATATGCATAAAACAGTGACAGTAATATCCATGATCTCAGAATTCACATCCTCTAGAGGAAGATTATAGGAAATAGGATAAAACCTAAAACCATAAATAATTATATATTACATTAAGGGACCTTATGATGATAAATATCAAATTATGTATAAAGACAGATCTTAATAAATTATACTTGATGAGGTACACATAGTGTTAGAAACCCTGTTAATGCATTCTGTTAATGTGTTAATGCAAGCATGCTGCAGCTTCGCAGTCCAATTTCACTGATATATCCTATATCCTGAAGTATCATCAATGATGTTCATTTGGTAAATACCTTGCAGGATTTGCAAGACATACAAGAGAGCCTGCATGGGAAAAATGAAAGTGACTCAATCAAGGCTATGCTAAGATACAGAAACGTTGTCTGTGGACACATTTAAAATGTCTCATGAGAAACAAGGTATTCTGTTCAATTACATAAAAAGTAGCAGAGTTTTAAAATCAAGCAGAACTCTGGTGACCAAATAATAATGATAATAGTCTTAGTTAGGGTTTTACTGCTGTGAACAGACACTATGACCAAGGCAACTCTCAAAAAGACTACATAGGTCTGGCTTACAGGTTCAGATTCATTCCATTATCATCAATTCAGGAACATGGCAGCATTCAGGCAGTCATAGTACAGGGAGAGGTTAGAGTTCTACATCTTCATCTGAAGGCTGCTAGCAGAATACTGGCTTCCAGGAAGCTAGAACACAGCCTCTGACCACAGTGACACACCTATTCCAATAGGCCACACACCTCAAACAGGGATACACCCTTTAATAGTGCCACTTCCTGGGCTCAGCATATACACAGCATCACAATAACAAAAGTAACTTTTCCTTTGTGATTATTATGAAATTCATAAAAATATAGTGTATAATCTCTCTGTGTATAGATGTGTATGCTGTATAGTTGATGTGTGTGTGCTCTAATATAAATGCACACGTAATACAGAGTGTACTCCTCCAAACCGTTCAGCCATATTGCCCCAAAACAAAGTCTCTCAGAGTTGGAAGCTTTCATTTTAGCTAAGCTACGTGGCCAGCTTGTTATCTGCGTGTCTCTACTTTCCAGTGCTTGTATGATAGGCATGTTCTGCCAAAGCTTTTGTTTTGCATGTGCGCTGGAAATTTAAACTTGCTCTCATGCTTTGAGAGAAGACACTTCTACTCATCACCCATTTACCCAGCACCTAAAAGAATATTTTCTCTATACATTATTAATATAGAAGGGACATAAGAGAATGTGTGATCCGTGAGGATCATTAGCAGCCTTTATTATTAGGATACACTCCATGGAGGACACATGAGATATAGTTTAAGAGATGACACCATGAACAAGAATACAGTAGTTTCAAAATAAACAGAAAATGGTGAGATCAAAATCTCACAGCTTATTAATTTGGCATTCAAGACAAGAGATATTTCTGGGAAATTAAAAGACAAGTAAAATTATAATGTGTTTATCTACAACTGCAGACTTTATTCAACAAATGGAAAAATTAGTGTTCTTTTTTAACCATTATATATTGTGATCTAGTATTTTAAATTACAACTTTTGGGGAAGGATTTTGTTATTTTATTTATTTACATTTCAAATATAGTTTCCCTTTCCAGTCTCCCCTCTGCAAACCCCAATCTAATCTCCCCTCTCCTTTATCTCTAAGAAGGTGCTCCTCTACCCACTGATTCACTGCTGAATCACCACTCAAGCATCCCTCTCTACTGGAGCATCAGTCCTCCACAGGACAGAGCACCTCACCTCCCATTGATGTCAGATAAGGCAATACTCTGCTACATAAGTATCAAGAGCCATAAAACCATCTTGAATGTAGGACAATAGAGGGAAAGAAAGCACCTCAGAAATCCTATATCCAGAGACAATAAAGTTTATAAAATGCAATAACGTTGTGTTTGCATGCACACACACTTACTTATAACTATGTAAAATGTTAGCTATCATCTCTGAAAGTAAGCCTTCAGATATAAAAAATGAAATCATTTTAAAATTACTTGGTATTATTTATAACAAGAAGAGAATAACACTATTAAAATATACATGTGGGAGAACTATGTTTGTAGAATTTGTTCCTTCCTTTTTATTTAATTGAATTTTTAAATTTACATTTCAAATGTTATTCTCTTGCCCGGTTTCCCATGCATAAGCCCCCTATCCCCTTGCCTTCTTCTATACAGTTGTTCCCTTCCTGATTCATACCCCCTTTCCCCCCACACATACCCTTACACTGGATCCAACCTTCGCAGGACCAAGGGCTTCTCCTTCCTTTGGTGCCCAACAAGGCAATCCTCTGAGATATATGGAGTTGGAGCCCTGGGTCTGTCCATGTACAGTGTCTGGGTAGTGGTTTAGTCCCTGGGAGCTCTTGTTGGTTGGCATTGTTGTTCTTATGGTGTGGCAAGCCCCTTCATCTCTTTTAATCCTTTCTCAAATTCTTGTCCAATGGGAGACATGAATTCTCAGCTCAATGGTTTACTGCTAGCATTCGCCTCTCTATTTGACTTGCTATGGCTATTTCTCTCAGGAGAAATCTATATCCAGTTCCTGTCATCATGCACTTCTTAGCTTTGATATATATGATATATATATCATATATATATGTAATGTATGGGGCACGGTATGAATGGCTATTTGTTCAGTCTGAGCTCCAAACTTTGCATCCATATAACCTACTATGAATATTTTTGTTCCCCCTTTTAAGAAGGAGTGAAGCATCCACATTTGATCATCTTTCTTCTGGAACTTTATGTGGTCTGTGGATTGTATCCAGGGTAATTTGAGCTTTTGGGCTAATATTCACTTATCAGTGGGTGCATAGCATGTGTGTTTTTCTGTGATTGTGTTACCTGACTCAGGATGATATTTTCTAGTTCAATCTATTTGCCTATGAATTTCATGAAATCATTGTTTTTTGATAGCTGAGTAGTACTCCATTGTGTAGATGTACCACATTTTCTGTATCCATTCCTCTGTTGAAGGGCATCTGGGTTCTTTCTAGCTTCTGAGTGTTATAAATAAGGCCCCTATGAACATAGTGAAGCATGTGTCTTTGTTATATGTTGGAGCATCTTTTGGGTATATGCCCAGGAGAGGTGTAGCTGAGTCCTCAGATATGAAATGTCCAATTTTCTGAGGAACCTCCAGACTGATTTCCAGAGTGGTTGTACCAGTTTGCAAGCCCACCAACAATGGAGGAGTGTTCCTCTTTCTCCACATCCTTGCATATCTTGTCACCTGAGTTTTTATCTTAGACATTCTGACTGCTGTGAGTTAGAATCTCAGGGTTGTTTTGAGTTCCCTGATGACTCCTAAGGATATCTCACATTTCTTTAGGTGCTTTTTGGCCATTCGATATTCCCCAGCTGTGAATTCTTTGTTTAACTTTGTACCTCATTTTTAATAGGGTTATTTGGATCTCTGGAGTCTAACTTCGTGAGTTTTTGTATATTTTGAATATCGGCCCTCCATCAGATTTAGAATTGGTAAAGATCATTTCCCAATCTATTGGTTGTCATTTTGTCCAAATGACAGTGTTCTTTGACTTATAGAAGCTTTGCAGTTTTATATGGTCCCATTTGTCAATCCTTGATCTTGGAGCATAAGCCACTGGTGTTTTCTTCAGGAAATTTTTCGCAGTGGCCATGTGATTGAGACTCTTCCTCACTTTTTCTTCTACTAGTTTGAGCGTATCTGTTTTGATGTGGAGGTCCTTGATCCACTTGGACTTAAGCTTTGAATGGGTCGACTTGCATTCTTCTATATGCTGACCTGAAGTTCAACCAGCACCATTTCTTTAAAAAAAATGCTATCTTTTTTCCATTAGATGATTTTAGCTCCTTTGTCAAAGATCAAGTGACCATAGGTGTGTGGGTTCATTTCTGGGTCTTCAATTCTATTCCACTGATCTACCTGATGGTCTCTGTGCCAATACTATACAATTTTTATCACTATTGCTCTGTAATACTGTCAGAGGTCAGAGATGGTGATTTAATTGTTGAGTATAGCTTTTGCTATCCTGGGTTTTTTGTTATTCCAAATGCATTTGCTAATTGTTCTTTCTAACTCTTTTAAGAACCGAGACGGAATTTTGATGGAGATTGGAATTAATCTGTATATTGCATTAAGCAAAATGACCATTTTTAATATATTAATCCTGTCAATCCAAAAGTATGGGACGTCTTTCCATCTTCTGAGATTTTCTTCAATTTCTTCTTCAGATTCTTGAAGATCTTGTCATACAGACTTTTCTCTTGCTTGGTTAAAGTCACACCCAGGTATTTTATATTATTTGTAACTATTTTGAAAGGTGTTTTTCCTAATTTCTTTTTCAGTCTGTTTATACTTTGAGTAGAGGAAGGCTAATGATTTGTTTGAGTTAATTTTATACCCAGTCACTTTGCTGAAGTTAGGCTTAGTAGATCTCTTGTGGAACTTTTGGGATCACTTAAGGATACTATCATATCATCTGCAAATAGCGATATTTTGACATCTTCTTTTCCAATTTGTATCTCCCCTTTTCCTCCTTTCCTTGTCTGATTGCTCTGGCTAGGACTTTGAGTACTATATTGAATAAATAGGGAGAGAGTGTGCAGCCTTGTCTAATCCCTGATTTTAGTGGAGTTGCTTCAAATTTCTCTCCATTTAGTTAATATTAGCTACTGGTTTGCTGTACATTTTTCTTAGTATGTTTAGGTAGGGAACTTAAATTCCTGATATTTCCAGGACTTTTGTTATGAAGGGGTCTTGAATTTTGTCAAATGTTCTCTCAGCATCTAATGAAATGACCATGATTTTTTCTTTCTTTTAGTTTGTTTATGTAGTGGATTACGTTGATGGATTTCCATATATTGAACTTTTCCTGCATCCCTGGGATGATGGAAGATACTTATGATGTGTTCTTGGAAGCTGTTTCCAAGAATTTTACTGAGTAATTTTGTGTCGATATTCATAAGGAAAATTCTCTGAACTTCTCTTTCTTTGTTGTATTTTTGTTGTGGTTTAGGTATAAGCATAATTGAGACTTCATAGAAGGAATTTGATAGTACTCTGTCTGTTTCTATTTTGTGGAATAATTTGGACAGTATTAGTATGATGTCTTCTATGAAGGTCTGATAGAATTCTGAACTACACTCATCTGATCCTGGGCTCTTTTTGGTTGGGAGACTTTTAATAACTTCTTCTATTTCTTTAGGTGTTATGGAGTTTTTTAGATGGTTTAATTGTTCCTGATTTAACCTGGTACCTGGTATTTGTCTAGAAAATTATCCATTCTCTCCAGATTTTCCAGTTTTGTTGAATATAGGCTTTTGTAGTAGGATCTGATGATTTCTTGAATTTCCTCAGATTCTGTTGTTATGACTCCCTTTTTATTTGTGATCTTGTTAGTTTGGAAACTGTCTCTGTGCCCTCTGGTTAGTATGGCAAAGGCTTTATCTATCTTGTTTATTTTCTGAAAGAACTAGCTCCTGGTTTTTGTTGTTTCTTTGTATAGGGCTTTTTGTTTCTACTTGGTTGATTTCTGCCCTGAGTTTCATTATTTCCTGCCTTCTACTCCCCTTGGGTGTACTTGCTTCTTTTTGATCTAGAGCTTTTAGGTGTGTTGTTAAGCTGCAAATGTATGCGCTCTCCTCTTTCTTTTTGGAGGTACTCAGAACTATGATTTTTCCTCTTAATACTGCTTTCATTATATCTCATAAATTTGGGTGTGTCGTATCTTAATTTTCCTTAAATTCTAAAAAGCTTTTAATTGTTTTCTTTATTTCTCCCTTGACCAAATTCTTATAGAGCATTGTTCAACTTCCATGTATATGTGGACTTTCTGTCTTTTTTGTTGTTATTGAAGAACACAGCCTTAGCCTGTAATGAGCTGATTACAAGATGCATTGGATTATTTCAATCTTCCTGTATATGTTGAGGCCTGTTTTGTGATAGATTATATGTTCAACTTTGGAGAAGGTATTGTGAGGTGCTGAGAAGAAGGTGTATTCTTTTTTATTTACGATGAAATATTCTATAAATATCTGTTAAGCCCATTTCCTTCATAACTTCTGTTAGTTTCTCTATGTCTCTCTTTAATTTCTGCTTCCACGATCTGTCCATTGATGAGAGGGGGGTGTTGAAATGTCCTACTATCATTTTTTGAGCTGCATTGTGTGCTTTGATCATTACTAAGGTTTCTTTTATGAATGTAGGTGCCCTTGTATATGGAGCATAGATATTTAGGATTGAGAGTTCATCTTGGTGAACTTTTCCTTTCATGAATATAAAATGTCCTTCGTTATCTTTTTTGATATCTTTTAGTTGAAAGTAGATTTTATTTGATATTAGAATGGCTACTCCAGCTTCTTTTTTCAGAACATTTGGAAAGTTGTTTTCCAGCCTTTTACTCTGAGGTAGTCTATCTTTGTCACTGAGGTGTGTTTCCTGTATGCAACTAAATGCTGGGTTCACTTTATGTATCCAGTCTGTTAGTCTATGTTTTTTTGATTGGGGAATTGAGTCCATTGCTATTAAGAGCTTTTAAGAAGGGGCTGGAGAGATGGCTCAGTGGTTAAGAGCACTGATTGCTTTTCCAGAGGTCCTGAGTTCAATTCCCAGCAACCACATGGTGGCTCACAACCATCTGTAAGGGGATCCGATGACTACTTCTGGTGTGTCTGGAGACAGCAATGGTGTACTCACAATAAAGTAAATCTTGAAAAAAAATTTTTAAAAAAGAACTTTTAAGAAATAGTGATTGCTGCTTCCTGTTATTTTTGTTGTTAGAGCTGGAATTATGTTTTTCTGTCTCTCTTCTTTTAGTTTCATTGCAAGGAGATTACTTTCTTGCTTTTGCTAAGGTGTAGTTTCCCTCCTTGTGTTGGAGTTTTCCATCTATTATCTTTTGTAGGCCTGGAAATATAGAAAGATATTGCGTAAATTTGTTGTTGTCCATGTATGTTTATTGAGAGTTTTGCTGGATATAGTCGCCTGGAGTGGCATTTGTGTTCTCTTAGTGTCTGTAGGACATCTGTCCAGGGTCTTCTGACTTTCACAGTCTCTTATGAGAAGTCTGGTGTAATTCTGATAGGTTTGCCTTTTTATGTTACTTGACTTTTTTCCCTTACTGCTTTTAATATTCTTTGTTTTGTGCATTTGGTGTTTTGACTATTATGTGATGGGAGGAATTTCTTTTCTGGTCCAATCTATTTGGAGTTCTGTGGGCTTCTTGTGTGTTTATTGGCATCTCTTTCTTTAGGTTAGGTTATTTCTTCTATAATTTTGTTGAATATATTTACTGGCCTTTAAGTTGGGAGTTTTCACACTCTTCTATACCTATTATCCTTAGATTTGATCTACTCATTGTGTCATGGATTTCCTGTATGTTTTTGACCAGGAGCTTTTTGCATTTTACATTGTCTTTGATGATTGTGTCAATGTTTTCTATGGTATCTTCTGCCCCTGAGATTTTCTCTCCTATCCCTTGTACTCTGTTGATGATGCTCGCATCTATGACTCCTGATCTCTTCCCTAGGTTTTCTATCTCCAAGGTTTTCTCCCTTTGTGTTTTCTTTATTGTTTCTATTTCCATTTTTTAAATCCTGGATGGTTTTGTCCATTTCCTTCAACTGTTTCATTGTGTTTTCCTGTAATTCTTTAAGGGATTTTTTTTTTAAGATTTATTATATATATATATATATAAGTACACTGTAGCTGTCTTCAGATACACCAGAAGAGGGCATCGGATCTCTTTACAGATGGTTGTGAGCCACCATGTGGTTGCTGGGAATTGAACTCAGGACCTCTGGAAGAGCAGACAGTGCTCTTAACCTCTGAGCCATCTCTCCAGCCCTTTAAGGGATTTTTTTAAAGGGATTTTTGTGTTTCCTTTTTCAGGACTTCTATTTTTTACTTGTGTTGTCCTGTATTTCTTTAAGGGAGTTATTTTTGTCCTTCTTAAAGTCCTCCATCATCATCATAAAATGTGATTTTAAATTGAAACCTTGCTTTTCCAGTGAGTTTGGATATACGTTATTTGCTTTGGTGGGATAACTGTACTCTGATGATGCCAAGTAGTCATGATTTCTGTTGCTTAGGTTCTTGTGCTTGCCTCTGGCCATCAGGTTGTCTCTGGAGTTAGTTTGTCTTGCTAGCTCTGAAAGTGGCTTGACCCTCCTATCGGCCTGTGTCAGCACTCCTGTAGACCTGTTTTCTTTCACCTGGATCTGGGAACAAAGAGCTCTGCTCTTGGGTGTTTACCAACTCCTGGCAACTGGGTTTTCACTCTTGGAGTAGGCAGAAACCCGAAGGGTCCTGTCCCTGACTGCTCCCAGGTCCCTGTGCGCAGGGGGCACAGATATCACTAGACAATTTCCTCTTGGCTCAGGAATGTGGGCAGAAACTATTTGTCTCCTTTGAGTTCTCAGGAGTGTCTGCCGAATTTTTGTTCCTCCTAAAACCGGGTGCTAAATAGTTCTATGATTTTTCATTGGACTAAAAATGACATGTATAGATACTGAAACTGAACATTTTTAAATTGAACCACAGTCTTATTTATGATTTCCCTAATAAATTCTACATCAATCATGTGTAATATAATGTGAAACATTATTTTTGCCTGTGTTTGTAAATGTGTGTATGTGATCATATATATGTGCAAACGTGTGTGTAGATGTACAGTTATTTTGTCATTTTTGTCTACTCAAGATTTAGACTAAGGTCCTCACACTGATGTGAAAAGCTCTTTACCAACTGAGACATCTCCCCAGTTCTGATCTGAAGGTTCCTACTCCTCTTCCATCAGGACAATTAATGCCGTGTTGTTCAAAACACATAGAAATGTACTTTTAACCTTTCTGCATGTCCTGGAGAGATTAAAATATATACCATGGAGGAAAAAATATCAAGTATTTAAGACAATCTGCTGTAATTTTTCACTTTCTTTGGTATTTAAGTCTTTTTTCAGTCCATATCTACCTATCTTTTACCTTGAGTTATTTTTATGTACAAGAAATAAAAATTATTGTTCAGATTTATGGAGATACATTCTTTTCCTCTGATTTATTTTTTGTGACCTAAATAAAAACTACTTTCTTAGCAAAAATAAAAAAATAAAAATAAGAATAAAATAAAATATACATGTGCCCCAGAAGAACGAAGTCTACCATATCAGAAAATTACGTACATTTTTAGATCACTGTCCATGACAAAGCTGATCTCTAGGAAAATGGAATGTCTTCAACCTACATAAAACAATGTTCTAAGGATGGAAGGGGTAGTTTTGTCCACTCCATCTATATTACAATCCAAAAATTTCCAACAAACCTTAAACTACAATCACATCAACCTTGCTAGTAAAAGCTACTGAATGGTTCCATATAATATAAGTATGAGACAAACACAGGAAGCCTTCATACTAGCACTATTTACTTAAAGACTCAGATATAAATTCTCAATAAGAAATTTTAGAAGGAAAACTTAATAAAGTTACTTTATCTGTTAATTTTCATTTGTTATTTTTATTTACATATATGTTTGATTAAACATAAATAAATGTACTCTTTTATTTTGAATCTAGCATAATTTAGATGGTAAAAATTTGTATATTGAAAATATTTCCGAGCTGGAGCCCGAACCTCGCTGATCCCCGCACACACCTCCCAAACCTGTGGGAGAGAGAACTCACCGCCCTGACAGGTGGGCACTCCTGAGACTGCAGAGCGGGAGAGACCACCAATACTGCCCACTTCTGCCCACATCCCTGGCCCAAGAGGAAACTGTATATGGCCTCTGGGAAGCAGAAGACAGGGAACTGGAGCGGGAGGTCCCCTGCAGTCCAGACACCACCCAGACCTGAAGGGACCGATTAACAGCTCTCTGCACCCAAATCCCATGGGAGGGAGAGCAAAAACTTCAGAGGGGCAGACACACCTGGGAGGCCAGAAGAGACTACACTCTGCCCACATTTCTGACTCCAGAGGAAAACACCTAATGCCATCTGGGACCCTGGTGCACAGGGCTTCTGGGAAAAGGCGGCACAGGCCCTCCTGGTTGCCTCTCAGTTGACAGCTATATCAGGCTTCTGACAGCATGCACTTCTTGGCTTCATCAATATTATCTGGGTTTGGTGGCTGAATATATATGGGCTGTTTAACCAAGTGGGGCATGCACTGAATGGTCACTCTTTCAGTCTCTGCTCCAAATTTTGTTCCATATTTCCTCCTATGAATATTTTATTACCCCTTTTAAGAAGATTTGAAGTATCCACACTTTGGTCATCTTTCTTCTTGAGCTTCATGTGGTCTATGGATTGTATCTTGGGTAACTTGAGCTTTTGAGCTAATATCCACTTATCAGTGTGTGCATAGCATGTGGTTTTTTTCTTTTTTGTGATTGAGTTACATCACTCAGGATGATATTTTCTAGTTCCATCCATTTGCCTATGAATTTCATGAGGTGTTTGCTTTTGATAGCTGAGTAATATTCCATTGTGTAGATGTAACACATTTTCTCTATCTATTCCTCTGTTGAAGGGCCTCTGGGTTTTTTCTAACTTTTGGCTAATATAAATAAGGCTGCTATGAACATAGTGGAGCACGTGTCCTTTTTATGCATTGGAGCATCATTTGGATATTTGCCCAGGAGTGGTAAAGCTGAGTCCTCAGGTAGTACTATATCCAATTGTCCAAAGAATCTCCAGACCGATTTCCAGAGTGGTTGTACCATTTGCAATCTAACCAACAATAGAGGGCTGTTCCTCTTTCTCCACATCCTTGCCAGCATCTGTTGTCACCTGAGTGATAGATGAACATCATCCATCACTGTGATGAGTGATGATGGAACAACATCCTCAGCTGACAATGTTGAACATTTCTTTAGGTGCTTCTCAGTTATTCCATATTCCTCAGCTGACAATGTTGAACATTTCTTTAGGTGCTTCTCAGTTATTCCATATTCCTCAGCTGAGAATTTTTTCTTTAGCTCTGTACCCTAATTTTTAATAGCATTATTTGACTCTCTTGAGTTTAACTTATTGTGTTCATTGTATATATTAGATATTAGCCTTCCATCGGTTGAAGGATTGGTAAAGATCTTTTTCCAATCTCTTGATTGCTGTTTTGTCCTAATGACAGTGTCCTTTGCTTTACAGAAGCTTTGCAGTTTTATAAGGTCTCATTTGTTGATTCTTGATCTTAGAGTACAAGTCATTTGTGTTTTGTTCTAGAAAATTTCCCCAGTGCCCATGTGTTCAAGGCTCTTCCCCATTTTTTTACACAAAATTTTTGAATGCATTTTATATGAAGAAATTGATTGTATCACAATATTATATGCATATGTACATAAATTCACGTAAAACTTAGAGTTTAAGTAGCCTATAAAATACATATAAGTGTAACAAGTACAGCTACACTTTAATGTAGCTGAAATTGACATTTTAAAATTTTTCTGAAATGTGTATCAATTTTATTTTTAAATATATTTATATTGATAAATTATAATAACATTATAACAAAGTAATATACATCTTTATTTAAATATTATTTTAGTGTTTGTCTTTTGGGATTCCTTCATTCTTTTGGAGTAAGTATGCCATTAAAATGTAATTCAAAGTCTCTTCTGACATATGTCATTGGCTGTAATAGTTTTCCGTATCCATTAAGAATCAGAGCTAGAGGAAGCCAACTCTAGGTTTTCCCCTAACATATCATCTAACAGAAAAGTGCAGTGAGCATGGCAAAATGCCAGAGCTGTCGGAACACTGTGGAAAGCAGATAAATGATATCAAATAATTGTGAATAACTGTTTAAGAGGAGAGAAAGGTTATCTTTCTTGTCAGAAAGATAGTGCTGGGTTTTGAAAGCCTCTTACTTTGAACAGAATATTGCATTGACCAGATACTCAAGATCTGAAAGAAATACATCAAGAACTAAAAAATAATTTGCATTTTAAAGCAATTTAAAAATATCACAGCCCAATGTGCTGCATACATTATATCAAGGCTTAGTGAAGCATTAGATCTCCTGTGATCATTATACTTAGGTTCATAAAGACATTCATTTGAATTCAGATATAAGGGAATGATTTTTTCACTCAAGATTCTTAATATTTTGTAGCATATAGATGTGATAGTCAAATGAATATAATTTCCCCATTCAATGTATGACAGTATTCAAAATTATTTATTCATAAAACAAAATGAGGGCCTCTATTAGCAGAAATTATACTTTAGATTTATATAAATTAATTTCCATATTCATATATTTATTAATGATGGGAATAATGTTCATGAAATTCATCATTAAGCAAATTTAAGTATAAGCAAATTGTAATTTCCATATATTTATACAACTACATTATCTATGACATTGTTTATGTACTATAATCTCAAGGGACCACAACTCTATTTGCTACATAATATTGACCCAAATGTTGCTTTGAATTGTATTAATATTTCTTTGATTTATCATATGATGTTCTATATATGTAAGCACAATAGAATGATCAAATAAATAAATCAACATATATATTGCCTGGCATATCTACTGCTTGATTTGAAGAAGAAAGGAATTAATGTCTGTAATGTTCAAATATGCAAAAGTATTATTAACAATTCTCATCAATAATTTTAATGTTTCTCTTGAATTAAATCTCCTATTGTAACAGAGATTTTGTATACACTAATAAACATAATTTTAATTACTTCAATCCAACAACTCTGTTTTACTTCTATGGGTATTAATATCTGTATCTACATAGGTGTAAGGCTTGCCATATTTTGTCTTTTGAGACTACTTAGTTTATTGTCTATAATCTACACAAAGTTCACCTAATTTATCACAAAGAACTTGCTACATGCAACTACACACACATACACACACACACATACACAAGCATACAAACACACACACACACATGCACACACATACACACACAGACACACACTCAGCCATACCAATATTTGTTCAGTCATTGATGAATGTATAAATTGCTTTCATATTTAATTACTGTTATCATTGCCTCTCTGTGCATGACAATTCAGATTTACCTCTAAGACATGAATATGGTTTTGATTAGAAAGATGACTAATATTAGAAATTGGAGAATCATGCGCTTGTTCAGTTCTGAAATCTCTGAGAAATCATTATTGTCTATTCCACATTTATTTTTTTTATTAACTTGAGTATTTCTTATATACATTTCGAGTGTTATTCCCTTTCCCGGTATCCAGGCAAACATCCACCTCCCCCCTCCCCTTCCTTATGGGTGTTCCCCTCCCAACCCTCCCCCCATTGCCGCCCTCCCCCCACCAGTCTAGTTCACTGGAGGTTCAGTCTTAGCAGGACCCAGGGCTTCCCCTTCCACTGGTGCTCTTACTAGGATATTCATTGCTACCTATGAGGTCAGAGTCCAGGGTCAGTCCATGTATAGTCTTTAGGTAGTGGCTTAGTCCCTGGAAGCTCTGGTTGCTTGGCATTGTTGTACATATGGGGTCTCGAGCCCCTTCAAGCTCTTCCAGTTCTTTCTCTGATTCCTTCAATGGGGGTCCTATACTCAGTTCAGTGGTTTGCTGCTGGCATTCGCCTCTGTATTTGCTGTATTCTGGCTGTGTCTCTCAGGAGCGATCTACATCCGGCTCCTGTCGGTCTGCACTTCTTTGCTTCATCCATCTTGTCTAATTGGGTGGCTGTATATGTATGGGCCACATGTGGGGCAGGCTCTGAATGGGTGTTCCCTCAGTCTCTGTTTTAATCTTTGCCTCTCTCTTCCCTGCCAAGGGTATTCTTGTTCCCCTTTTAAAGAAGGAGTGAAGCATTCACATTTTGAGTTTCATTTGTTCTAGGCATCTAGGGTAATTCAAGCATTTGGGCTAATAGCCACTTATCAATGAGTGCATACCATGTATGTCTTTCTGTGATTGTGTTAGCTCACTCAGGATGATGTTTTCCAGTTCCAACCATTTGCCTACGAATTTCATTTATAAACCTGACAACAATATGCAACTGTTCCCCTTTCTCTACATATTCAATAGCACACTGTATCTTTTCATTGTTTTTAGTAATAGCTGTGTTAAAATAACAGAATCTTAGAATCTAAGAGTTGGAAGTGTCAAACCACTGTGTGAAAGTATGAAGGATTATAGCTCCAAAGCTATGTTTAGTGCTGTGAAATATTCTCAAAAGAACATACAATAAAGGAAAATGAGACAATTTGGATTACACAAACATGAAGTGTCACAAAAGAAAAAAAAAGTCACTAGAGAAAAAATGCAACTCTCTTACATTCTCAGAAAGTGTTTTATTTATTGTAATTTCTGTCATCTGTAATTAGAAAAAGGTATTCCCAGATTAAACTAAATATAGAAATGGACAAACCATTTTTACCAAATACATTTGATAAAGGATTGGTATTTAAAATATACAATAGAAATGCAAAACCCTATAGCTACATAAAAATAATATTTATAAAATGTGGAAAGTCCTTGGCTTTGTAATGCAAGATTATAATCCCAGCTCCTTAGAAATCTAAATCCTGAGGACCTCAAGTTCAAGGCAAACATGGGCAACTTTATAAGATCTTGTGTCAAAATAAAATAAAATAAAATAAAAAACAAACCTAGAATGTAGATAATTGTTACAGTGCTTACTAACAAACATGAAGTCCTATGATCACTCCTTAGCACTAAAAACAAGTAAAAGAAACAATATACATAGACACTTATTTCAAAAGAATGTATGTAATAGAACAACAGATTTTGAACCATGTTTGCTGTGCTAGTCAGCAAAAACATGATAATGAAAACCGTAATGAGATATCATCACATATCACCTAGAATAGACACAGGCACAGAATACCATTCATTACTTTCTTATTTTTTTATTTGAAAAAAAATTAAATTTTAAAATCCAGACCATTCTTTTTCAATGAAAATAAAATGTTTAATTGATGTATTCTTCATCTGACAACTGTTTATAAAATGTAGCTTTTGGTGAATCTTCCAATCCCAGGAAGACATATTAATTGCTGAGCCATGTTACATTATGATGGTTGTCTTCAGACTCCAAAGTATCTATCTATCTATCTATCTATCTATTTATTTATTTATTTATTTATTTATTTTTTATTTATTTATTTAATCATTTTATTTATTTACATTTCAAATGATATCCTCCTCGGTTACCACTTCACAACCCCCCATCTATCTCTGCTATCCCCCTCCACTTTGCCTCTATGAGTGTGTTCCTCCACCACTCACCCCTTCCTGTTTTACTGCTCTAGCATCGCCTTATGCTTGAGCATCAAGCCTCCACTGCACTAAGGGCCTTCCCTCCCATCGATGTCAGATAAGGCCATCCTCTGCTACATATGTAGCTGGAGCCATGTATCCCTCCATGTATACACTTTGGTTGGTGATTTAGAAAATAGCCCCATTAAAACTGGGGTGGAGAGGAAAACAAAGAATTATCAACTGAGGAATATCTAATGGCTGAGAATTCCTTAAAGAAATGTTCAGCATCCTTAGTAATCAGGGAAATGCAAACCGAAATGGCCCTGAGATACAACCTCACACCAGTCAGAATGGCTAAGATAAAAAATGCAGGTGACAGAAGATGCACGCAAGGATGTGGAGAAAGAACAACACTCCTCCTTTCCTGCTGGGACTGCAAGCTGGTAAAAGTATTTTGGAAATCAATCTGGTGGTTCCTCTGAAAGTTGGAAAGAGTTCTACCTGAAGACCCAGTTATACCACTACCTGGCATTTGCCCAAAAGATGCTCCAACTTATAACAAGGACACATGCTCCACTTATGCTTATAGCAGGATATTTATAGTAGTCAGAAGCTGTAATCAACCCAGATGTCCCTCAGCAGAGGAAACTGTACAGAAAATGTGGTATATTTACACAATGAATTCAGCTATTCAAAACAACAACTTCATGAAATACATAGGCAGGTGGATGGAACTAGAAAATATCATCCTGAGTGAGGTAACTCAATTCCAAAAAGCACACATGGTATGCACTCCCTTATAAGTGGATATTAGCCAAAAAGCTCGAATTACCCAAGATGCAATCCACGTGAAGCTCAAGAAGAAGCAAAACTAAAGCATGGATGCTTCAGTCCTTCTTACAAGAGGGAACAGAAATATTCATAGGATGAAATATGGAAACAAAGTTTGGAGCAGAGTCTGAAGGAATGGGCATTCAGAGACTGTCCCACCTGTGGATACAACCCATACATAGAGCCACCAAAACCAGACAATATTGCTGATGCCAAGAAGTACATTCTGACAGGAGCCTGATATAGCTGTCTCCTGAGAGGCTCTGCCAGAGCATGACAAATACAGAGGTGAATGCTTGAAGCCAACCATTCAACAGAGAACGTGGTCTCCATTGGAGCAGTTAGAGAAAGGAATGAAGGATCTGAAGGTGTTTTCAGCCATATAAAAAGAATAACAATACCAACCAACCAGGGCTCTCAGGGACTAAACCATTATCCAAAGAGTACACATGGACAGACTCATGGCTACAGCTCCATGTGTAGCAGAGGATGGCCTTGTTGGGCATCAATGGGAGAAGAAACCCTTGGTCCTGCCAAGGCTGGACGCCCCCCACCCCAGTGTAGGGAAATGTCATGGCAGGGAGGCAGGTAGGTGTGGGTATTTGGTGGGGGAAAGGGAATAACATTTGAAATATAAATAAAATATCCAATAAAAAAAAGTTGGACAATCCTAGCTCCAAGGATCAGAAATATACTTTCAACAGAATCAAAGAAGAAAACTTTCCAAGTGTAAAGAAAGAGGTGCCTATAAACATATAAGAAACATATAGAATACTAATTATAGTAGACCAGAAGATAAAATACTTCTTCCACATAATAATCAAAGCAAAAAATCTACAGAATGAAGAAAGAATATTAAAAGTTATAAGGGAAAATGGCATGTAACATAGAAAAGCAGGCCTATCACTATTACACCTGAATCCTCAACATAGGCTCTAAATGCTAGAAGGGCCTGGAACAATATCTTACAATCTGTAAAAAAAACCCACAGGTGCCAACATAGACTACTATACTCTGCAAAACTATCAATCATAATAAATGGAGAAAGCAAGATAAGTCAAGACAAATCCAAATTCAAATATCTATCCACAAATCCAACACTACAGTAAATTCTAGAAGGAAATCTCCAAGTGATGGAGGATATCTACATCCAAGAAAACAGGAAATAAATAACTCCATACCAGTAAAACTAAGAGAAATCACACACACACACACACACACACACACACACACACACACACACACACACACCATAAATAATGAAAAGAAATGTATTTAAAACAACCACTGGTCTTCAATATCTCTCAACATCAATGGACATCATTCCCTCATAATAAGACACAAGCTAACAGAATGGATATAAAAAATATCTACCCATCATGCTGCATATGAAAAACATACCTCAGCAATGAAGACAGACATCATCTCAGAAAAAAGGTCTGGAAAAAGCCTTCTAAGCAAATCCACCCAAGAAGCAAGCTGGAGTAGCCATTCTGAAAACTAATAAAGTAGATGTTGAATCAAAATTAATAAAAAGAGGCAGGAATGTACACTTCATATTCATTAAAAGAAATATATACCAAGATGATATCTTAATTCTAAAAATCTGTTTCTGAAAAACAACACCCATATTGGTCAAAGAAACATTCCTAAAGCTTAAGTCACACTCTGAACACCACATATTAATAGTGAGAGATTTTAACTGACAGGTCATCAAGACAGAATAAAAGAAATATTGAAACTAACAGACACTATGAATCAAATGGACCTTACAGACATATATAGAATATTTCACCCCAAGACAAATGAAGTGTAAACTTAAGAGTACTTTGGAAATTTAGTTGTGTTTGATGGTGTTTTCCTGAGCCAAAAATATGAAGGAGTGTTTTCCTGAAGTGGATTCAGGTGATAGGCTAAGGAAGAATCCTGAAAGAACAATTCCCTTAAGCAGACCCAGGAGAATAGATGTTCAGCTAAAGCAAAGATGGGAAAGGACCCATGATAAAGGACTCTTCCCTAATAATGTGAATATACTGGTCTGCCTTCCATTGGCATAGTTAAGATCCATTCCTTAGGACTCCATAGAGAGAAAACAGCCCCAAAACTGCGGGTGGTATGCTGCAGTTTTCTTCTTATTCAATGGACTCAGGCAGATTGGAAGAATGATTTCAGCTGAAACAGACACATCTAAACATCCCCATAACACCTAAGTAAATAGAAGCAGTCATTAAAAGACTCCCAATCAAAAAAGTCCAAGGCCAGTTGGTTTTATTGAAAAATTCTGCCAGACTTTCAAAGAAGAGCTAACATCAATATACTTCAAATAATTCCACAAAATCGAAACAGAACCAACACTGCCAAATGCATTCTATGAGGCCACATTCATCCTGATACCTAAACAACCCTAAGACTGCATTAAAAAAATGGAACTTCAGACAGATTTCTGTTATGAACACTGATGCTAAAATACTCATCCAGGTACACACAGAATGATCCAACACATTAAAAACATCATCCATCATGATCAAATAGGCTTCATCTCAGGGATGCAGGGATAGTTCAATATATGCAAATCCATGAATGCAATCCACCATATGAACAAACTGAAAAAAAATCACACGATTATCTCATTCAATATTGAAAAAGCCTATGAAAAATCTAATACCCCTTCATGGTAAAATTATTAGAGTGATCAGGGACACAAGGCACATGGCTAACTATAATCAAAACAATATACAGCAAGGCAATAACCAACATCAAACTAAATGCAGAGGAATTAAAGCCATTCTGCTAAAATAAGAGATAAGACAAAACTCTTACTCTTTCCCTACATATTTGTCAGGAACCATGATGGGAAAGCTAATAACTGGCAGGTGATCTTCCTGAGATGGCCTGCCTCAGATTATTATATAACCAGCAATAGGTACATCCTTAAGAGGCAAGGCCGTAAAGGAATTCATTTTAGGGAAGATTTCTGGTATTAATATGCTTTCCCTGTTATTATAAAACATATATAATAGTAACTATTAACCCACCCCTTTGAAGCAGAACTCTGAAGATCTATGAAGATGTCCTGTCTTGTAGAGATGCTATATAGACAAAAAAGACTTAAGTCTTAATGATGATCTTATAAGACTTCCTAAAATTATGTCTGTGATTATTAAGCTCTTTTATAGTGGGACTCCTATTAGGTCCTTTTCTTATAGTCAAAACTGCAATGAGAACTCTGCCAGTCTCCCAGTTAATTGCTCTTAGACAGTGACCAGACTTTCTCGTACTCAGAGCACCTTCCAAGAGGATGTAAAACAATTAACCAAAGGTCATAAAAAGAGAACTAACAATTTATTATCGGTGGTAGGATAAAAGATAAAATATTGACAAGACTTAATTAATGACTTAGTTGTGGTTTTAAACCTTCTGTGAACCTGTGGAGCTGTGACAGGTGATGGATGTTTAGCCAGATAATTACTCTTAGTGGATATGCATGTAAACATTCTCTGTTGTAAACTACTATTCAAGTTATGATTTTATTTTTTTTTACATTCCATATGTTTTATTTGCATCCTGGTCCACCCTCCGACTGTACCACATCCCATACCTCCTCCGTACCCCTCCTGTCTCCAGGAAGATGTACCCACGCCACCCCAACAGACCTATAAACTCCCTGGGGCCTCCAATCTCTTTGGGGTTATATGCATATTCTCTCACTAAACTCACAGCATGTAATCCTCTGCTCTATATGTGTTGGGGTCCTCATATCAGCTGGTGTATGCTGCCTGGTTGGAGACCCTTTGTCTGAGAGATCTCAGGGGTCCAGGTTAATTGAGACAGCTAATCCTCCTACAAGGTTGCCCTCCTCCATAGCTTCTTCCAGCTTTTCCCTAATTTAATCACAAGGGTCAGCAGCTTCTGTTCATTGGATGTGTGCAAATATCTGCATCTGAATTTTTCAGCTGCTTTTTGCATCTTTCAGAGGCCAAACATGATTGGCCCCCCTTTTTTGTGCTTTCCATACCCTCAGTAATAGTGTCAGACCTTGGAGCCTCCCCTTGAATTGGATCCCACCTTAGGCCTATCACTGGACCATCTTTTCCTCAGGCTCTTCTCCATTTCCATCCCTACTGTTCTTTCAGACAGTAACAATTATGGATCAGAGTTTTGACTGTGGGATAGCAACCCCATTCCTTAGTTGACTCCCTGTCATTCTGTGGGCGGTAGGCTCTACAAGTTCTCTCTCCCCACTGTAAGGCATTTCATCTAGGGTCCTTTTCTTAGAGTCCTGAGAATGTCTCACCTCCCAGGTCTCTGGTACATTCTGGAGGGTGCCCTTAACCTCCTACTTCCTGAGATTGCCTGTTTCCATTCTTACTGCTAACCCTTATGGCTTCAGTTCTTTTTCCCCACCCAATACCAGATCATGTTCCCATCTCCATGACCCCCATCCCATTTCCCTCCCGGATCTTTTTTTCTCCATCCCCAGTGGGACTGGGGTGTCCTCACTTGGGTCCTTCAGCTTGTTTAACCTTTTGAGATTTGTGGACTATATCTTGAGTGTTCTGCCTTTTTTTTTAACTAATGTCCATTTATTAATGAGTACATACCTTGCTTGTCCTTTTCAGTCTGAGTTACCTTACTCAGGATGTTATTTTCTAGTTACATTCATTTGCCTGCAAAACTCAGGATGCCATCATTCTGAATAGCTGAGTAGCATTCCATTGTGTAACTGAACCACATTTTTCTGTACTCATTCTTCTGTCTTGGGAAATCTGGGTTGTTTCCAGCTTCTGGCTATCACAAATAAGGCCACTATGAATATAGTGGAGCACATGCCTCTATGGCGTGATGGGGCATCATTTGGGTATTTGCCCAAAAGTATTATTGCTATGTCTTCAGGTAGATCTCTTTCCAATTATCTGAGGAACCTCTGAATTGATTTTCAGAGTGGTTTTACCAGTCTGCAATCCCACCAGTAATGGAGGAGTGGTTCCTCTTTCTTCACATCCTGACCAGCGTGTGTTGTTACCTGAGGTTTTGATCTTAGCCATTCTGATTGGAGTAAGGTAGAATTTCAGGGTCATTTTGATTTGCATTTCTCTGATCACTAAGGAAATTGAGCATTTCTTTAGGTGCTTCTCAGTCATTTAAGATTCCTCTGTTATGAATTTCTGGTTTATTTCTATAACCATTTTTGATTGGGTTGTTTGGTTTTATGATGGTTAGCTTCTTGAGTTCTTTGTATATTTTGGATATTTGCCCTCTATTGTATGTGTGGTTAGTGAAGGCTTTTTTCCAGTCTTTAGTTTACCAGTTTGTCATATTGAATATGTCTTTTGCCTTACAGAAGCTTTCTAGTTTCATGAGGTCCCATTTATCAATTTTTGATTTTAGAGCATGAGCCACTGGAGTTCTGTTTAGGAAATTCCCCCCGTGCCAATGAGTTTGAGGCTTTTTCCCATTTTCACTTTTATTAGATTCAGTATCTGGTTTTATATTGAGATTCTTGATCCAATTGGACTTAAGATTTGTCCAAGGTGACATGTTCAATTTTGACAAAAGTACAATAAGGTGCCAAGAAGAAGGTATATACCTTTGTTTTAGGGTGAAATGTTCTTTTGATATATGTTAAATTCATTTGGTTCATAACATCTATTAGTTTCACGGTTTCTGTGTTCAGTTTCTCTTTCAATGACCAATCCATTGGTGAGAGTGGGGTGTTGAAGTCTCACTATTATTGTATGTGGTTCAATGTGTATTTTGAGCTTTAATCAAGTTCCTTTTATAAATGTGGATACCCTTGATTTGGGGACAGAGATGTTCAGAATTGAGACTTCTTTTGGTGGATTTTTCCCTTTTATTCATATGAAGTGTCCTTCCTTATCTCACTTGATATCTTAGGGTTGAAAGTCTATTTTATTAGATGTTAGGGTGGCAACTTCTGCTTTTTCCTGGGACCATTTACTTGGAAGAAAATTTCCATTATTTTACTATGAGATAGTGTCTGTCTTTGTTATTGAACTGTATTTTTCATATGCAGCAAAATTCTAGATCTTGTTTGCATATCTAGTCTGTTACCGTATGTCTTTTTATAGATGAGTTGAGTCCATTAATTTTAAGAGATATTAAAGACAGATGAGTGTTAGTTCTTTACTTTTTGTTTTTTGTTTGTTTTAATTTTTTTTGTAGGTGACTTTACGTGCTTGCGGTTCTCCCCTTTTCACTTTGTGAGATGCTTAATATCTTGTCTTTTCTTTGGTGTAGGTACCTTCCTTGTGTTGTAGTTTTCCTTTTAGGATACTCTATAGGCCTGAATTGCTAGATAGATACTGTTTGGATTTTGTTTTGTCCTGGAATACTTTGTGTTCGCCAATTATCTTGATTGAGAGTTTTGCTGGGTATAATTCCCTGATCTGGCATTTGTGTTCTCTTGGAGTCTGCATGGTCTCTTCACAGGCTTTTCTGGCTTTCATAGTCTCTCTTGAGAAGTCTGGTATAATCCTGATAGATGTACCTTTGTATATTACTTGGCCCTTTTCCCTTGCAACTTTTAATATTCTTTCTATGTTCTGTGCATTTATTCTTTTGATTATTATGTGATGAGTGGATTTTCTTTTCTGGTCCCATTTGTTGGGTGCTCTATAGGCTTCTTGCACCTTTATGGCCATGTCTTTCTTTAGGTTGGGAAGGTTTTCCTCTATGATTTTGTTGAAGACATGTTCAGGTCTGTTTAGCGGAATTTTGATTTTTCTCTATTCTAATTATTCTTATATTATGTCTTTTTATTGTGTTCTGGACTTCTTGGATGCTTTGGGTTAGGAGATTTTTTTCTGTTGTGAATTTTCTTTTACAGTTGTGTCAATCTCTTCTACTGTAACTTCTATACTTGAGATTCTCTCTTTTATCTCTTGTATTCTGTTAGTGATGCTCACATCTGTAATTCCTGACCTCCTTCCTAGGTTTTCCATTTCCAGGGCTGCATTTGTGTTTTCTTTACTGTCTATTTTTACTTTTGGTCTTGGACTGCTTTATGCAATTCCTTTACCTATTTAATTGTGGTTTCCTTAAGAGATTTATTTGTTTCCTCTTTAAGGTCTTCTATCGGTTTACCTGTATTTTTCTCTATTTCTTTCAGTAAATTACTTATACCCTCCTTAAAGGACATTATTATCTTCAAGAGATAGGATTTTGGGTCAGCTTCCTGATTTTCAGTGGTGTTGGTGTATTCAGGGCTTGCTGTGGTGGGAGAACTGGATTCTGATGCCCACATATATTGGCTTCTGTTGCTCATTGTCTTGTGCTTGTTTCTCACCATATGGTTATCCCTGGTGTTTCTTGGTCTGTCTAGACTCTGCCTCTTTTGCCACTGGGTTGCTTCAGATCTCCTGATAAGCCTGTGGCCCTTGCTGTAGCAAGTGTCCTGTTGTGCCTTCCAAATGTGGGGTCCTCAGAGGTGCAGAGAAGCCTCTGCTCTGTTGTCCTTGCTGTAGTGGCTCTGTTGGGAGGCCTGCAGACTGTTGGGTCTTCAGAGGAGCAGTCAAGCTGTTGTCCTGTGTTAAGCTATTCTCCAGGGAGCCCTATGCTCTATGGTTTCTGTTTCCCTGTGTGCAGCAGAACACCAAAGAAGCTTTCAGTCTTTTAGGTCAGTTGCCTTGCATGTCACAAAGCCCCAGGGGAGGTATTCTGGCTGTATTGTTGGTTACCCAGTTGCCCTATGTACAGAGGAACTCCTGGGATGCCTTCAAGCTGTGGTGTTCTGAGTGCAGTAAGTCTCTTGGGGTGTTTCAAGCGCTGGTGTCAGATGCCTTGATTGCAGCAGATCTCCGGGGATATCTCAGGGTGTGATATCACATGCTCTGAGAGTTCTTATTAAATACTCTGAATGCTGCGGATTTTCTGGCATGCTTCAGGATTTGGCATCTTCCAGGGAGAAGACTTTCTAGCAGACTGTCTAAACAAAAGGAACAGGGCAAAATGGGAGTGGTTTTTGGTGGGAGGGATTTTTGAGGAGTGATGGGTCCCTGAGTCCACTATGCTTCCAGTAGCAGCTGTGGGACTTCAAGAGTGCTTACCAAATGCTCTGAGTGCGGCAGATCTTCTGGTTGCCTCAGGATATGGGGTCTTCTGGCAATCAGTCTGTCCCAACACAAAGAACTAGGTGGAAGGGGGATCATTTGATTTGTGTGAGTGTGAGTGTGTGTGTGTGTGTGTGTGTGTGTGTGTGTGTGTGTAAACTTGTGATGAACTTTTAAATATGTGATCATGCATTATGAAAGATGTATAAGTACTGAGGACAAGGAGATGAGAGAGTAGTTTTTTCCCTTAGAAGAAATTTTTCCTCCCCCCCCCCCCCCGGAGGACTTTTTCCCTTACTAGAAATATTTGCCTTTCCCTGCTTAGAGAAAAAATTTTCCCTTTCCCCACTTAGAAGAATTTTTCCCTTTCCCTGCTTAGGATCTTTTTGTTTTTCTCCTTAGATAGCTTTAATAGGAAACTCATTATAACTTAGTAATAAACTTTATAATTACTTTTCAAAGTGTCCCTTTTTCTTCCTAGGACTTCCTATTAACAAGCCAAAAGTTAGGGACATACAGTTCCTGCTGAGATAGAACAGAGGCCACATTACTTAATCCTCCCCTGTTAGGCTGCAGATGTACATCACCTAAGCCAGTAGCCCTTTGCCCTCAGAATGAGAAAGAGCAAGAAAGATTTTAGGACGTTTTAGAAGTTATCATCAACATTTCAGTACAGTTTGAGAGCTAGAACATCCCGAGACCCTCAGACTTTAAAGCCATCAACAGAGTCTTACTCTGTGCTCTCCATCACTATCCTCTCTGGGCCAGGAGGCTCCAGGCATATATTCAATATAGTCCTTGATGTTCTAGCCAGAGCAAATAAAAAAAAAACTAATAGAGATCAAGGTGATACAAGTTTAAAGCAAAGAGCCATAATATTGCTATTTGTTAATGATAGAGAGCATACATGAGTAAACAAAAAAATTCTACTAGAGAAATTCTAAGATTGTTAAACAACTTCAGCAAATCGATGATACAACATCCATTCAAAAAATCAGTAGCTCTCCTTTATGCAAATGATAAACATGCTGAGAAAGAAATTAGTGAAAGGACACCTTTTATAGGAGCCTCAAATAATATACAATACTTGTCATAACTCTAACCTAGGAAGTGAAAGATCTGTGTGACAAGAAGTTCAAGTCCCTGAAGAAAGAAATTGAAGAAGATATTAGAAAGTTTAAAGATCTCCCCTGCTGATGGTTAAGTTGGGTGAACATAGAAAAAAATGACCATTTTACCAAAAGCAATCTACAGATTCAATACAATCCCCATCAAAATTCCAACACAATTTTATAGACCTTAAAAGAGCAATTCTCAACTTCATATGGAAAAAAACAGAACAAACAAAACAATCCTTACCAATAAATTAACTTCAAGACGAATAGCAATCCCTGACCTCAAGCTGTACTATAGAGCAATATTAATAAAAGTTGCATGCTATTGGTATAGGGACAGAGGTTGACCAATGGCATCAAATCAAAGGCCCAGAAATCAACCCAGCCACCATAGACTCTTGTTTTTTGATAAAGAAGCCAAAACCATAAAATTAAAAACATCAAAAACATCTTTGACAAATGATTCTGGTCTCTATGTATAGAAGAATGAAAATAGATTCATAGGTATCACCCTGCACAAACCTCAAGTCCAAGTGGATCAAGAACCTCAACATAAAACTAGATACACTAAATCTCAAAAGGAGAGAAACTGGGGCTAGCCTTGAACATGTTGGTACAGGAGATTACTTCCTAAAGAGAACACCAATGGCTTAGGCTCTAAGATTAACAACTGATGAATGGGACCTCATGAAAGGGCAAAGCATACTGTAAGGCAAAGGATACTGTCAACAGGACAAAGCAGCAGCCTCCAAACTGGGAAAGGATCTTCATCAACCATACATCTGACAGAGGGCTAATATTCAACATTTATGAAGAACTAAAAAAAGCTAGGCAACAACAATCCAAATAATGAAATTTAAAAAAGTAGTTCCCTGCACCCAAATCCCTTGGGGAAGAGAGCGGACAACCCAGGAGTGCAGAAATCCTGAGGCCACAGGACAGACTGCCACCTTGGCCCACATCCCTGGTCCAAGCAGAAACTGCACCGTGCCTCTGGACCCAGGGATATAGGAACAGACAGCCTCTGGTACCCGCGGTTCTGGTCTGTGCCCAGGACTAAACTGATTCAGCCAAACAGCTCCCTGCACCCAAATACCTAGGGGGAGAGAGCTAGAACCTCAGAAGTGTGGATACTCCTGAGAAGTCAGAGAAGAATACCCTCTGCCCACAGTCCAGACACAAGAGGGAATACATAGTGCCAACTGTGCCCGCTGGGTGCAAGGACCTAATCGAGCAATCAGGGGCAGGACCCTTTGACCTTTGACTCCTGCCCACACCTAGAGCTGGAACACAGTCTTTAGGAGCACCAACACACATGAAATCAGAGCACCTGTTCTCAGGAAAGGCTGAAAGAAAACAGGAAAACAATTCTACAGCAGTACTGACACAGAGGCCTACAGCAGTGTCAAGTCACTCCCAGAAACAGCAAGATAAGCAAACACTAGAGACAACCCAATGGCTAGGGGCAAGCATAGGAATCTAAGCACCAGAAACAAAGACTATTTGGCATCATCAGAGCCCAGTACTCCCACAAAAGAAAATACTGGATATCCAAACACACCAGAGAAGCAAGACTTAGATTTGAAATCACATATTTTGATAATAATGGAGGACTTTAAGAAAGACATAATGAAATCCCCTAGAGAAATGCAGGAAAGCACAAGTAAACAAGTAGAAGCCCTTATAGAGGAAGCACAAAAATCCCTGAAAGAATTACAAGGAAACACAATCAAACATGTGAACGAATTGAAAATGGAAATAGAACCAATGAAGAAAGCACAAAGTGAGACAACCCTAGATATAGAAAACCAAAGGAAGGGTCAAGGAGCCATAGATACAAACATCACTACCAGAATACAAGAGACAGAAGAGAGAATTTCGGGGGCAGAAGATACCATAGAAAACATTGACACAACTGTCAAAGATAATGTAAAATACAAAAAGCTCCTAGCTCAAAACATACAGGAAATCCAGGACACAATGAAAAGATCAAACCTAAGAATAATAGGTATAGAAGAAAGTGAAGACTCCCAACTGAAAGGGCCAATAAATATATTCAACAAAATTATAGAAGAAAACTTCCCTAAACTAAAGAAGGAGATGCCCATAAACATACGTGAAGCCTACAGAATCCAAGTAGATTGTACCAGAAGAGAAATTTCTCTTGTCATATAAAAGTTAAAACACCAAATGCACAAAACAAAGAAAGAATATTAAAAGCAGTAAGGCAAAAAGGTCAAGTGACATATAAGGCAGACCTATAAGAATTACATCAGACTTCTCAGTAAAGATTATGAAAGCTCTTGGATAGATGTCATACAGACCCTAAGAGAATACAAATGCCAGCCCAAGTTATTGTATGCAGCAAAACTTTCAATTAACATAGATGGTGAAACTAATATATTCCATGACAAAACTAACTTTATGCAATATCTTTCTACAAATGCAGCCCTACAAAGGATAATAGATGGAAAACTCCAACACAAGGAGAGAAACTACACCATACAGAAAGCAAGAATGTAATTTTGTTGCAATGAAACCAAAAGAGAAACTAACAAACATAATTCCACCTCTAATAATGAAAATAACAGGAAGTGACGATCACTATTCCTTAATATCTCTCAACATCAACACTCAATTCTCCAATAAAAAGACATAGACTAACAGATTGTATATGTAAAGAGGACCCAGCGTTTTGCTGCATACAGGAAACACAACGCAGAGACAAAGACAGATACTACCTCAGAATAAATGGCTGAAAAACAATTTTTCCAAGCAAATGGCCCAGAGAAACAAGCTGGAATTACCATTCTAATATCAAATAAAATTGACTTTCAACCAAACATCATTAAAAAAAGATAAGGAAGGACACTTCATATTCATCAAAGGAAAAATCCACCAAGATGAACTCTCAATTCTAAATATCTATGCTCCAAATACAAGGGTACCTACATACATAAAAGAAACTTTACTGAAGCTCAAAGCATACATTGCACCTCACACAATGATAGTGGGCAACTCCAACACCCCACGCTCATCAATGGACAGATCATGGAAACAGAAATTAAACAGAGATGTAGAGAAACTAACAGAAGTTATGAACCTATTAGATTTAATAGATATTTATACAATATTCCATCCTAAAACAGAAGGATATACCTTCTTCTTAGCACCTCATGGAAGCTTCTCCAAAAGTAACCATATAATTGGTCACAATAGTGGCCTCAAAAGATACAGGAAGATAAAAATAACCCCATGCATCCTATCAGACCACCACCCACTAAGACTTGTCTTCAATAACAACAATAATGACAGAAAGCACACATATATATTGAAGTTGAACAATGCTCTACTCAATGACAACTTGGTCAAGAAAGAAATAAAAAAAGAAATTAAAGACTTCTTAGAATTTAATGAAAATGAAGATAGAACATTCCCAAACTTATGGGACACAATGAAAGTGGTACTAAGAGGAAAAATATCTCTGAGTGCCTGCAAAAAGAAACAAGAATGCATATGTCAGCAGCTTGACAGCACACCTAAAAGTACTAGAACAAAAAGAAATAAATAAACCCAAGAGGAGTAGAAGGCAGGAAATAATCAAACTCAGAGTTGAAATCAACCACGAAGCAAAAATAAAAGAACTATACAAAGCATCAACAAAATCAGGAGCTGGTTCTTTGAGAAAATCAACAAGATAGATAAATCCTTAGCCAGACTAATCAGAGGTCACAGAGAGTGTATCCAAATTAACAAAATCAGAAATGAAAAGGGAGACATAACAACAGAATCTGAAGAAATATAAAAAATCATCCGATCTACTACAAAAGCCTATATTCAACAAAACTGGAAAATCTGGAGGAAATGAACAATTTTCTACACAGATACCAGGTACCAAAATTAAATCAGGAACAAATAAACCATCTAAACAACCCCTTAACTCCTAAAGAAATAGAAGCATTTATTAAATATCTCCCAACCCAAAAGATCCCAGGTCCAGATGGGTTCAGTGCAGAATTCTATAAGACCTTCATTAAAGACCTCATACCAATACTATCCAAACTATTCCACAAAATAGAAACAGATGGAGCACTACTAAATTCCTTCTTTGACGCCACAATTACTGTTATACAAAAACCACACAAAGACCCAACAAAGAAAGAGAACTTCAGATCTATTTCCCTTATGAATATTGACACAAAAATACTCAATAAAATTCTTGCAAAATCTAAGAACACATCAAAATAAACATCTATCATGTTGAAGTAGGCTTCATCCCAGGGATGCAGGGATGGTTTAATATATGAAAACCCATCAATGTAATCCACTATATAAAAAAAAAATCAAAGATAAGAACCACATGGTCATTTCATTAGATGCTAAGAAAGTATTTGACAAAACTCACCACATCTTCATGATAAAAGTTCTGGAAAGAATAGGAATTCAAGGCCCATACCTAAATATAGTAAAAGCAATATACAGCAAACCAGTTGCTAACATTAAACTAAATGGAGAGAAACTTGAAGCAATCCTACTAAAATCAGGGACTAGACAAAGCTGCCCCCTCTCTCCCTACTGATTCAATATAGTTCTTGAAGTCCTATCCCGAGCAATCAGACAGCAAAGGGAGGTCAATGGGATACAAATTGGAAGGGAAGAAATCAAAATATAACTATTTGCAGATATGCTAGCATGCTTCAGCGATCCCAAAAGTTCCACCAGAGAACTACTTAACCTGATAAACAACTTCAGCAAAGTGTCAGGGTATAAAATTAACTCAAACAAATCAGTAGCCTTCCTTTACTCAAAGGATAAACAGACTGAAAAAGAATTTACGGAAATGACACCCTTCACACTAGTCCCAAATGACATAAAATACCTTGATGTGACTTTAACCAAGGAAGTGAAAGATCTGTATGACAAGAACTTCAAACCTCTGAAGAAAGAAATTGAGGAAGATCTCAGAAGATGGAAAGATTGTCCAAGCTCATGGATTGGCAGGATTAATATAGTAAAGATGGCCATTTTGACAAAAGTAATCTACAAATTCAATGTAATCCTCATCAAAATTCCTACTCAATTCTTTATAGAGATAGAAAGAGCACTTTGCATATTCATTTGGAATAACAAAAAACCCAGGATAGTGAACACTATACTCAACAATAAAGGAATTTTTAGGGGACTCACCATCCCTGACTTCAAGAAGTATTACAGAGCAATATTCATAAAACTGTATGGTATTGGTACAGAAACAAGCAGATAGATCAGTGGAACAGAACTGAAGACCCAGAAATGAACCCACACACCTATGGTCACTTGATCTTTGACAGTGACCTAAAACCATCCAATGGAAGAAAGAGAGCATTTTCAACAAATGGTACTGGTTCAACTGGAGGTCAGCATGTAGAAAAATGCAAATCCATCTATTCTTATCGCTGTGTACAAAGCTTAAGTCCAAGTGGATCAAGGACCTTGACATCAAAGCAGATACACTCAAACTAATAGAAGAAAGCAGAGGAAAGTGTCTTGAACACATGGGCACTGGGGACAATTTTCTGAAGAAAACACCAATGACTTATGCTCTAAGATCAAGAATCAACAAATGGGACCTCATAAAACTGCAAAACTTTTGTAAAGCAAAAGACACTGTCATTAGGACAAAACGGTAACTAACAGATTGGGAAAAGATCTTTACCAATCCTACAATTGATAGAAGGCTAATATCCAAAATATTCAAATAACTCAAGAAGTTAGACTCCAGAGAGCCAAATACCACTATTAGAAATGGGATATAGAGCTAAAGAAAACATTCTCCGCTGAGGATTATTGAATGGCCAAAAAGCACCTAAAGAAATGTTCAATATCTTTAGTCATCAGGGAAATGCAAATCAAAACAACCCTGAGATTCCACCTCACACCAGTCAGAATGGCTAAGATAAAAAAAACTCAGGTTACAGCAGATGCTGGAGAGGATGTGGAGAAAGAGGAACACTCCTCCATTTTTGGTGGCAAATTGGTACAACCACTTTGACAATCAGTCTGGAGGTTCCTCAGAAAATTGGACATTCTACTACCTGAGGACCCAGCAATACCTCTCTTGCGCATATACCCAAAAGATGCTCCAATAAATAACAAAGGCATATGCTCCACTATGTTCATAGCATCCTTATTTATAATAACCAGAAGCTGGAAAGAGCCCAGATGTCCTTCAATAGAGGAATGGATTCAAAAAATGTGGTACATCTTCACAATGGAATACTACACAAGTATCAAAAACAATGACTTCATGAAATTCACTGGCAAATGGAATGAACTAGAAAATATCCTGAGTGAGGTTACTCAATTACAGAAAAACACACTTGGTATGCATTCATTGATAAGTGGACATTAGCCAAAAAGCTCAAATTACCCAAGATGCAATCCACAGACCACAGGAAGCTCAAGAAGAAGGATGACCAAAATGCAGATGCTCCCACTTCTTCTTAAAAGGGGGAAAATATCCATAGGAGGGGATATGGAAGCAAAGTTTAGAGCAGCAACTCAAAGAATGGCCATTCAGAGCCTGACACACATGTGGCCCATGTATATACAGCAACCAAAACTAGATAAGATTGATGGAGCTAAAAATATGCATACTGAAAGGTATTGGATATGGATCTCTCCTGAGAGACACATGTCCAATACAGAGGTCAATGCTAGCAGCAAACCACCAAATTGAGAATAGGACCCACTTGCGGGGAATTAGAGGAAGTATTGAAAGAGTTGATGAAGCTTGCAACCCCATAAAATAACAATGCCAACCAACCAGAGCTTCCAGGGACCAACTGCATATGTAGCAGAGAATAGCCTTGTTTGGGGCTGCAGTGGAAGGGAATGCCCTTGGTCTTGCCAAGGTTGGACACGCAGTGCAGGGGAATATGGGGGGAGGCAATAAGGGGGATGTATATGTGGAATACCTGTATGTGGGAGGGGAAAGGTAGGGAATGGGGGTTTATGGACAGGAAACTGGGAAGGGGAATAACCTTTGAAGTGTAAGTAAAGAAATATATCTAATAAAATAATTGAAAAACAAGGTTCCCAGAGCTAACAGAGGAATATCAAGTAGCTGACAACCACTTGAATAAATGTTCAGTCCTCAGTTAGCAGGGAACTTACATATAAGTACAAATTTGAGTTCCAACATACACCTATCAGAAGAGCAGATTTGATCAAGGAAAATACTCTTCTACTGCTGGTGGGAGTGCAAACTTGTATAACCACTTTGGAAATCATTTTGGCTGTTTCTCTGAGAACTGGGAAAAGTTCTACTGAAAGAGCGTACCCCTAAACGGGGAGCCGCGTCTCTCGCTCCAATCGTGGGATGGGGTGCCCCCAGGAATCACGAGTAGCCATCTTGATGTAACAGCAGGAGGTAGCTTTTATTAACGAGATCCCGGGTCTTAGTGGGATCCCGGTCGACACGTATCCCACACAGGAGACAGAGGAATCGACCCCGAGCTTCCAAACTCGGGGGTTTATATAGAGGCATTCGCACGGTTACACATGATTGGTCAATTCAAATGGTGCACAGTTACTTTCGGCTCGAAATTACATCAGCAAGGTGTACGTGCTCTCTAGCAGCTCGGCAGGCAGGTAGGGTGGCTCATCTCACTCAGGGGGGTGAAGGAAGGGGAGGGGGTGGCTACAGATGGTCAATGTCCTTGGGGCTGATAGCTGGTTTGGCAAGTCCTATCTCTAACACCCTCTCAGGCACGTCCTAACTTTTTGAAATTTTAATTCTTCATTCCCCACTTCCTTTTGGGAGTAGTTCTAATCTTAGGACTACATGGAGAACTCAGCTTCATCTAGCATAACAGCTTGGTATTGTTGTCTTAACATGAGGATTCTAATCTGGACACTATCCAAGCCTATACACCAAGGTCATGACTAGCTTTTAGATCTTCTAAACTTATACAGACTGTGATCCCTGAGGCACAGTCCCAAGAAGTATTAGGAGTGCTAACATATGTAATGTTACATCATTTGTAATGGAAATCAAGCCTATCCCCACACCTATCTTGATAGAACCCAGGACAAACATGACTGAATTCCCCTCTAGGTCCCAGCTCTCAGCCTTAACAGCTAGTACACGGCTGGTGAGGGCTGAGAATTGACGGCTGTCAGGGTGGTCAGCAGCACCAAGTATGGTCCTTTCCAGCGAGGCTCGAGTGTCTGGGCTCAGTGTAGCTGCAGTCTCCTGGAACTGATGACTGATGCCATGTCTCAGGGGTCTCCGGGGCATAGGCTGCTGTCAGCTGTGAGCAGATTTCTTTCTGTATCACCTGTAGGTCTTTTAGCCTGGCACACAAATCATTATTACTATGGCACTATGACGTGTTGGTTCAGTAACATCATCTAATACAGTCAGGGGAGCTGAGGCCCCATATAAGATCTCAAAAGGGGTAAGGCTGAATCTGGAAGGGGTATTTCTTGCTCTGAAGAGAGCAAGAGGGAAGGAGTGTCACCCAGTCTGCGCCAGTCTCCATGGTTAATTTAATTTGGTCAGGGTCTCTTTTAAAATTTTATTTATTTACTCTACCTGTCCTGAACTTTGAGGTCTGTAGATACAATGTAATTTCCAATCGACCTCTAAATACTTGGCCACACCCTGGCTTACCTTGGCAACGAAAGTAGGGCTGTTGTCTGACCAGATTACCTTGGGCACTCCAGACTGGGGAAGATTTCTTCCAGTATCTTCTTGATGACTATCGAGGCCGTCTCTTGCAGTTGTTGGCTTCACCAGGGCATCCAAGAGATGGTAAAGGCATCTGCAGCGCTGATGTGCTGGGGGGTAGAAGTTCAGCCATCCCAGATGACGTCGTGTTGTCCACCATGGCAGCACCCACTTGTCTCTGACCTTCATTCATGAAGAGAACTGTTCCTGTCTGTGGACAAGGTCCTCGGCTTTCAGCAGGGGTCATTCAGCCAGTCGCAGAGGTCTTTCCTCCATCCATGGGCTTCTGCCAGTACTTGACACTCGTGCTGTGGTGGCTCCAGGTCCGGATTGGGCAGCAAGGTGACCAGATTGTCCCCAACTGGTGGAGAATCTAGTCCATGGCAGCTGACCAGTGGTCCCATCTTTTGGGACACTCTATTCAAAGGCAGAACATCAGCCACTCTATCACACTTTAAGTCCTGGATTGGGTGATAATTGTTAGTGCTGAGCTGGCAGGAGTGATGTATTCCAGGCAGATCAGGACTAAGACACACATCTCCCAGCATCAGGTACTGGTGCACTGAGACAGGTCTTAAGCTCCACATACACAGTCTGTAGATATGCATACACATGGCCTCACCCACTGATTTTAGCCCACGCAAGCCATTTTGGAGAGCAATTTTCTCATGAACAAGGGATAGGGGCAGTCAGGGATGGATGACTATGAACTAGTGGGTTACCCGGCCCACGCCAAGGTCCACTGTTCTTCGGGCAGTCCATAAGTATTGTTCGTTGCCAGTAGCCCCTTGCATTCAAGGTCTTTGGATATTGGCCCACTGGGGGGCATAGGAGCACAGAGCATTGGGTCCCTGTATCCACACTTCCCTTCTATCTCTGTACATAGCCAGCACTCTAGGACCAAGAAGCTCTCCAGTGGCCCCTCTTATTCTTTCTTGGGCAGTCCCTGACCCAGTGTCCTTTTTCTTTGCATTAGGCACACTGATCTTTAGCCAGGAATTCTCTTCTGTTGCCAGGTACTATCTTCCTAGGTTCCCTGACTACTGTGGCCAGTATATGTTCCTCTCTCATCTTTTATCTCTCTTTAGCTCTCTAATTTCTCTTTTAACCTTACTTTCTCTGTAACTTATACTAACTCTCAGCAACTTAACTTAACCCTTTAAATTTCTGTAACATTCTCTTTATATCCTTTCCTTATCTTAGCCAGATTGGTGGGGCATTTTCCAGCCCCTCAGAGACCCACCCTTGGAGTCTGGCGGCAGACCTGAAGCACTCCCTACCTCCAGGCCTTCTATCCGTGTCTGGAACATTCTTTCTGGCCTCCAGTAGGATTCTGTCTTTCCTCCGTGGTAAAGAAGACCTGTAACAGTTACTAACAAGCATCTCAAATGGGATGGTGAGAAAACAAGAGAATCTTGAGAATAGAGGTCTACTGAAGAGGGAAAACAGCATTTAGTCACGCAGCTAAACCAGAAGGCCTTTCTTGGAACAAGAAGGCCATTGTACAAATAAGCACAAGCTTTGTCTATGAAACGGAAAGGTGAGCAGAGAGGCAGCCGATCTGTTATCGACTATGTCTCTAGACTTAGATTTTCCCTCAAGGAGCATCTCTCTTCAGTGTCAGCTCTGTGGCTTTCTCTCAAGAGAACTAGCCTCCAAATGACACTAGTCTTTTAGTAACAACTAAAAACAAAAGGATGGAGAGATGGTTAGAACCTGGTTGCTAGATGCCAGGTGGCTGACATAAGAATCGTAACCAGTTCACCTGGGGCTATCAGGACCTCAGTAGTAGCCCTTTACCAAACTGTCTCACTGGGTTTAAAAGGCCCATGGAAAAGAAAACATTAATCCTGACCTTGGCCACCGCCAAAGCCTGAATTCTAAATCTTGACTGGCAAAACAAAACAAAGTTCTTTATAGCTTGTTGTAGATTCTTTGAAACTATTTTAGGGGCTCTTTTTGTCCCCCAACCTGGGGCATTTTGACCACAGTTGCCGGAACTGGCTGCTGTGGGGATAGGATCAAAGGCACTCTCCATGTTAATGATGATCAATGAGAAAAGTAATTTAATGCTTGAGACTGACTCCCCCCTTGGAATAAGGACAGCACTTAGCAGGTATCTGTCAAGCACAGTGGGGAACCCTGGCTGAGACTTAGGTAACAAAGGACTGACTATGTGGCCTGAATAAATTAGGGAAATAACCAGGAAGGCCAGCCTAATTCTGACTCAGGTGAGAAGTACCTGGCCAGACTGCCAGTTGGGAACAAAAAGCTTCCACATGTAAGGGCAGGGCTCAGCAGGGGTCAAACCTTGCTGGAGACCCAGAAGGGTCTTGTTCCGGCTGAAAACATTCCATAAATGAAAACTTCTTGTGCCCTAAATTACAGGGAGAGGCTTCCTTAAAGAACTTCTCTTAATGAGTGGTCTCCTTCTGTGAGCAAATGTCAGAAATTCCTTTCTTGTTCTTGTTTTCCTTAGAGTCCTCTCCCACCTTGCTCTCACCCTTTTCAGATAGTTCCTTCTGTAGCATTTCTAGTAGCCTGTCCCTTTAAGGTTCTTTGCTCCCAAGCAAAATTTAAATTTTTCCCAGCTCATCACAGCTGGCTGCGAGCACAAGCACAGATAAAACACTATGCTTTAAAAATTAACTTTGGCTATCAACCAACACACCGCCACTAGAGCGGGGTCCACAAAATTAAGTTCCTTACTCACTAAGCATTAAGGGGACCAAGTAAAACTCTTCGACGAACAAAGCAAACAGTTCAAACACAATTGTCAGTCCAAGATTCAAACACGAAACAAAAGTCAAAAAGACACTCGACAATACCACAGAAAACAATCCAGACAAACAAGACCAAGACAAAGCATCCTATAACCAATTTCCACAGATGCCTGGTACCTTCAGTACCTAGCCCAAACTGCAGCTTAACCTTAGCTGCTTAACAGAATACAGACAACAGACACTAACACATCTAAGCACACTTGTCCGTGCCTATACTTAAATGGGCAGCCGAACGTGACCTCTGAAGTCAAATCACAGTCAGATCTTTTTGACTGTCAGTTGCCGGGTCCTCCCGACAAAATTCGGCTAGTGGAACGTCTCCCAGAGCCTGCGGAGTCTGGGCGTCCCCCTTCTGCTTAGTCTGTAGTGGGTAGGAATACTCTTCTACCTGAGTGCACTCTCAGGTGGGGAAACCTCTTCTGCCCTCATGCACTCTCAACCTGAGTCCACTCTTAGGTGGGGAAACCTCTTCCACCCTCATGCACTCTCAAGCTAGCCTTTACACTGGGTGGGGATACTCATCCACCCGACTGTCTTCTACCTTGGAGTAGGAAACCTCTTCTACCCCCAGACGTCTGTACCGGTACCGAGGAATGCAAAATCCGTAACACGCAACTCACATCCACATGTACACACAGACACACTCAGCGGCCGTTTTCTAGCACTCACACCAACGTACCTCCAAGTGGCATTCGGGGTTGCGGGGAGTCACGCTCTGATCTCGCTGGGGCCTCCAAATGAAAGAGTGTACCCCTAAATGGGGAGCTGCGTCTCTCGCTCCAATCGTGGGATGGGGTGCCCCCAGGAATCACGAGTAGCCATCTTGATGTAACAGCAGGAGGTAGCTTTTATTTATGAGATCCCGGGTCTTAGTGGGATCCCGGGTCGACACGTATCCCACACAGGAGACAGAGGAATCGACCCCGAGCTTCCAAACTCGGGGGTTTATATAGGCGCATTCGCGCGGTTACACATGATTGGTCAATTCAAATGGTGCACAGTTACTTTCGGCTCGAAATTACATCAGCAAGGTGTACGTGCTCTCTAGCAGCTCGGCAGGCAGGTAGGGTGGCTCATCTCACTCAGGGGGGTGAAGGAAGGGGAGGGGGTGGCTACAGATGGTCAATGTCCTTGGGGCTGATAGCTGGTTTGGCAAGTCCTATCTCTAACACCCTCTCAGGCACGTCCTAACTTTTTGAAATTTTAATTCTTCACGACCTCAAGACCCAGCTATACTTCTCCTGGATGTAGAACTGACAGATTATCTACCAAACCCTTAAAATACTTGCTTAACTATGTTATAGCAGCTTTATTTATAATAGCCAGAAACTGGAAACAAACTTGATGTCCCTCACCTGAAGAATAGATAAAGAAATGTGGTACTTCTACAGACTGGAATACTATTCAGCTAATAAAAACAAAGATATTGTGAGTATAGCAGGTGAGTGAATGGATCTTGAGAATATTATTGTGAGTGAGGTAAATCAGTTCCAAAAGATATGCATGGTACGTACTCACTTATAAAGGATTTTATCCCTAATTACAGGATAGCAATGCTATTCTTCACACACCCAAAAAAGCTAATCAAGAAGGCACAAGGAAGAATGCATGATTCCTGATTAGAAGGGTGATTAAAATATTCATGAGGCAGATGGAGGAAGGATACTCAGCAGGGAGGAGATTGGAAGGGGGATGGGGGGATTAGGATGAGGTGTGGGGAAAGACAGGAGAGATGTCCAGATGACCATGAGAACACTGAAATTCTACTACTGACGAGTGCGTGTGTGGAGATCTCCAGGATGTGACAGAGACCTTGCACAAGGGAGGTGCCCAAGAATCAATGGGAATTATCTTAGTTGTGACTCACAGCACTGGATATAGAAGCACAAAAGTTCATCTCCTATAGCCAGGTAGGAACCCTAGTGAGATATAAGGACAAAAGAACCAGCCACAAAACTTTCAAACCAAAATGTATCTGGTCTACAAGAAACACAGGGACTAGGGATGGAGCAGAGACCTGTGGAATTACCAACTAATAACCAGCACAACTTGAGACCCTTCACATGGGCAAGAACCAATTCCTGACACTATAAGTGATATTCTGTAATACTCACAGACAGAAGCCTAGCATGCCTGTCCCTGAGAGTGGCTCTGCCTGGCATCTGACTCAGATACATGTAGATATCCCCAGCCAAACAGTAGATAGAGCTTGGGGACTCTTATGGAAAAGTAGGAGGAAGAATTAAGGGCCTGAAGTGGACAGGAACTCCACTAGAAGACCAACAGATTTAACTAAGTGGACCCTTGGAGCTGTCAGAGACTGAACCACCAACAAAAGGGAATACATGGCTGGGCGTAGGCATCCCTACACTTACGTAGCAGATGTGCAGCTTGGTCTTCATGTGGCTCCCGAACAAATGTAGTAGTGTCTGTCCCAAAAGCCTTTCCTGTTCATGAGATATGTCCTCCTACCTCAACTGCCTTGTCTGGTCTCAGTGGCAGAGGATGCACATAGACCCCTAGAGACTTGATGTTCCAGGATAAGGTGATACCCCGGGGTCCCTACACTTCTCAGAGAAGGGGATGGTGGAAAGCTTGTAGGAGAGGGCAGCATGAGCGACGGCAGCAATGAGTGAGATGTAATGTGAATAAATTAATTTTATAAAAAGATTCCATGGAACAAATCTGTCCATTTTTAGGGCCCTTAACTTTCAAAGCCACTTGTCTGAAATGTTCGTATCTTAGATCTACACTGTCATTTCTTTTTCTAACTTATTGAATATTTTTGCATTTCCTAATTGCTCTGTCTTAACCAGTGTTAGGAAAGTAGACTCTGACAGTTCCATTAAGATAAGAGCAGTCTGATCAAACTGTTTTCCATATATTGCAAGCCTGCATTTTACTTTGTTTTAAGGCATCTAAATCTAATCTTTTGCCATTTAGTCTGTCATTTACCTTGTTGACATTTAAGGTCTCACTTCTTTGGTCACACTAGTCAGGGAAATGATGTGTGAAAATAATGATTAGCTAAATATTTCCAACAAAAATGCAATTCACTGCAGACAAAACTCTAGCCAAACATCTTATAGAAAATACAGTATTCTCATTAAGTGATATATTTATGTACTGCTCGCTTCTGTATATTATCTATATGACACCACAGACATGGCCATTACAATCTATTAATGTAATTGTCTGATTTTTGTTTTTGTTTTTTAATTCCATTTTCCTAATATATCATGTCCAAATTTTAAGTTATCATCTCTGGAAAAAGCCATATCCCAAATTCCTATGGGTTTCTGGTTTGATATATTTTTTAATTATCCTTCTCACACTCCTTCCAACTAATCTAAATAGACATACAATTTTTACTTATGCCATTTCCTGGCTTTTTATTAGGTTGAAGAATAGTAGTAATAGAAATAAAATATTGTATATGAATATTTAAAATAGTAAGAATTCATATTTTGTAGGCAATGTCTTTAAACAACAGTATTATAGATTTTGTAAAATAAGAGTCTGTAAAAGCTGACAAACTAATATTTGTCATATATAAATGAAAAAAGATTTCATGATGAAATGTTTAAAGTCATTACAAAAGGCACATGTGTAAGTTTCATCTTTGTCAGGCAGGAAGAGGATATTCAAGAGAACAGAAAAAAATTTAATTCATACTACTGACAGTTCTCACTGTTGTGGGATGTGGCAACAGTTATAACTTTTCCTTGTTATAAAAAAAAACCCGTTGTTTCTATTCTTCGGTCCTATCTTTTATACCCTATATTTCCATGTAATAGACTAAATGGTTTATTAAAGAGCTTCATTAGAATTCATAGAAGAATAAATCCCTACTGGTATTCATTTTCTAAGCTAAAATGGACAATGCCATCTATCAAGTGAAAAATTTCCTATTTTCACACTTAACACATGAACCATGTTTCTCTCTTTGATACTTCAGAGTTGTATTGCCAGGGTAGGCCAGAGGAACAGAACGTACCAGAATTCCGGGTCATATTGCATATATGCAGCCCAACCCACAGTCTTAGAACCTTTATTGATCTTAGTTTGAGCCTCAGAATTATGTTATTCTTGCACCACATTGTCTGTGTTCCCCAATCTGAATTTAGATACATAACATAAACTACTTCTCCAAGCTATCTCAAAATGCACTGACTTCTATGAAATTCCATGAGGCTCTTTATGTGCATGATTAAATAATACACGGAGGACTTAAATTTTTCACAAATTTCTCATACATTTTCTGCTTTATGAAAAGGAAACATAGTGTGATCCTAGGGGAACCATGAAATAAAATAACAATAGCTCCATAAAATATTCTTTCTGAAGCTCTTTCATTTATCATTTTACTTCCCCAAATACCTGGTGTCTATAATTGTCTAAAACTTAAGTAATTTTAGTTACTTACTAGTTTTAAACTACTGATACTATCTGTTGCGTGTAATTTTAAAATACACCCAGTGCTGGTAACGGCCATCTCATCTCACCCAGCTCCTGTGGCGAGCGCGGACAAAACCTCTAAGAACTACTCAGTCAGTGCCCTTTCTCTGCCCACCGGAGTCACCAGGGGTGGAAAACACCAGGCAGCCTTCATATTATAAAACCAGATAACTCAATGGCTGGGTGAAGAATATCTTGCCCCATCTTCCTTAGCCTCCCCAGGTGCCTGTGGAAGCTACAAACTTTAGGTCCTCAAAAGCTACATGGCCGCTACTTCCTAACAGCTCTAAGCCTGGTCTGAGTCCCTCTCCCTCTCTTTCTCCTCTTCTTCCTCCTGGGACCCAGAAATCCCACCTTATCCTTCACCCAGCAATTGACTTCTGTGGTGAAGCCAATCTTTATTGATCCATTAAAAAGGAGAGAAGGTTCACATAGACTCACCTGAGTATGTGATCCACTTCTCTGTGGGTCGGGAGGTGGGAAACCCCTCTTGAGGAAGCAAAATTAGCAACAAAATACAAATAGCACTGGGGCAACTACAAAAACTATCTGCAGTGTTTGAGAAGCTGGCCTATAGTTTATAATTCTAATAGTCCTGACTCATGTTTGTGAGTCATGTGTACACTCTACTGGTAAGATTTGGATTCTAGTGAATACACAATCAACTTACATTTAACTTAACTTGATATATAAAAATTTTTTCAAGCATTGCTTTAATATGAGACCATGGTTATTTTTTTGTTTTATCCCATTTTAATCATTTATTGTAAACTCAGAATATATTTTATCTTAATATAGACATACTTAGAATTAGACCTCTTCACAACAGTGTATTACTTTCTGTATCCTAAAGGCTTTATCTGGGAATATTTTTCTTTTGTCTGAAGAGCACTCTTTATACTTTTACTTTTAGTGTGACAATTTTTGTGAAAAATATTTCTTTCTACTTTTATCTTTCAAGGATGTTTTATGGCATAGCAAATTGGCATTAAGATATCTCAATAAAGTATCTTTCATTGATTGATGAACATTACAGTTTGTTTTTATCATTTTAGTTATAAGTTAAATTTTGAACACTAGATATAATTTCCATATTTTATTAATGTAGTTAAAATGGCTTCTTGGACCTTTGATATATTGTTTGTTTCTAACTTGAGTTTCTATCAGTCTTTGCTCTTTCTGCGTGCTTATCTTCACTGATGTAGAAAAATTAAGGTAATCTAACTAGCAAAACTTGGTATCATAGTTGTGCAATGTAAGTCTATTCAATGGGGTAGGGGTCTCTGATGGCTGAGGTTGTCTGGGAATGTGGTCAAAGGTATGGACTGGAAGATGTAGCACCAAGGGGACAGGGTATACCTCATAGATGCTGGGCTTGCTTCTGCCAAAATGTTCAATTCACCTGCTACCTTTTTGTTTATTTGTTTGTTTGCTTTGCTTTAGAATTCCATTCATTATATTTTACATTTTGAAGAATTTATAGATATACTTTTTGATCTCTCCCAGCAAGTATCAGTATCTTAGTAAAACTTTTACAATCATTGTGATTAGAAATCACTTTGAAGCAAACTGTATTGTCACCTATTGCTATCTTATTTCTGGGTTATACCGTGCTCAATTATACCTAGGTAGTTTAGTTTGAATTTTAGTGTAATCAATGATATGGAAAATTGGAGTTTAAAACTGTCTTTGTCCCCTCTGGGCAAACTGTGACCTGCACAGCATTTTCCTGACTACAGCTCCACCTGGGGCTTTGCTGGTTTGAGGGAAAACCAGGTGAGATCCCTGAGCCCCAAACTCCTGCCTGCTGGGTCCCATGCAACACCAGTATCTGTGAGGTATGCCCTGTCCTCTTTGTACTACATCTTGCAGGCCATACCTCTTACAACATTCCCAGAAAACCTTAGCCATCAGAGAACACAAGGTGAGACCTCTACCCCAACTCCCTGCCTGAAAACCCCTGGGCCAAACCCAGCAGCAGCATGCTCCAGCCTGAGCCCTCTGCATTCCATTTCCATGGCCCGCCATTTCCATGGAGACTTGCTGCTGCCTGGGACAAACAGAGGCCTGCAACCACCAGGGACCACCAGGTTTGCCTGTATCCCTGGAAGTCTGCTGACATCAGGGAGTACCCGATCTACCTGCAGCCTACTCTCATCAGGAAGTATCAGTCATGCCAACACTAGGGAAAGCTAGATGCCTAAAGATCAGCCTAAGAACACAATAAGAAAGATGGAACACAATGTGGCACTACAAGAACCCAGCTAACCTGCTAAAGCAAGCACTGAATACCATTTTGTTGTTGTTGTAATTATATGCAAAACACTTTATTTATAGTATTTTAATCAATCTATAAAAACAACCATTTGAGGAAAGCATTAATAGGTCTCTCTCTCTCTCTCTCTCTCTCTCTCTCTCTCTCTCTTTCTCTGTCTCTGTCTCTCTCTGTCTCTCTCTCTTTCTCTCTCTCCTGTAATTTTTTTAAATATTTTTTATTTACATTTCAAATGTTATTCCCTTACCCAGTTTCCCAGCCATAAGCCCCCATCCCATCTTCCTCCCCTTCTTCTATAAGGGTATTCCCCCTTCCCAACCACCTCTTCTTCCCACCCCACCTGACATTCCCCAACAATGGGGGGAGGGGTCCAGGCTTGGCAAGACCAAGGGCTTCTCCTTCAATTGTCGCCCAACCCTGAATATCTTTAACACATCCAAATCACAAGAAATTGACCTTAAATCTAATCTTATAAAGATGATATAGACCTTTAAAGAGGAAATGAATAAATCCCTTAAAGAAATACAGGAAATTAAAGAGGTAGAGGGTCTAAAAATGAAAATAAAGAAATATAGGAAAATATAATCAAACAGTTGAAAGAAATGAATAAAGCTGTTCAAGACAAGAAAATAGAAATAAAAACAATAAAGAAAACTCAATCTGAAGCAATCCTGGAGATGGAAATTAAGGAAAGAGAATAGGACACAGGCATTACCAACAGAATGCAAGAGATTAAAGAGACAATCTCAGGCAATGAAGATACCATAGAAGAAATTGATATATCAATCAAAGAAAGTGTTAAAGCAAAAAAGTTTCAAAGATAAAATATGCAGTATATTTTGGGACACTATGAAATTACCAAATCTAACAATAATAAAATAGAATAAGAAGTCTCCCATCCAAAAGTCCTTAAAAAATCTTCAACAAAAATCATAGAAGAAAACTTTTCTATCCTAAAGAAAGAGATGCCTATAGATGTATAAGAAGCTTATAGAACAACAAAAGAAGAGGGCCAAAAATGAAAATTATCCTGTCACATAATTATCAAAACAGTATATTTATATAACAAAGAATGAATATTAAAAGCTACAAGAGATAAAAGTCAATTAATATTTAAATACAAACCTATCAGAGTTGTAGGAAACTTCTCAACAGATATTCTAAAAGCATATCTCCCAAGATATCTTGCAAATTCTAAAAGACCATAGTTTGAGTCTAGAACTTTATATCTAGTAAGACTTTTCATCACCATAGATGGAGAAAAGAATACAATCCATGAAAAAGCAAATTTAAAGAGTATGTTTTGATTAATCCAGCCCTACAGAGGATACAAGGAGGAAAATTATAATCCAAGGGAGAGTGACTTCACCAAAGAAAGAACAAGAAACACACACACACACACACACACACACACACACACACACACACACACTACCAACAACATCAAAATATCAGAAACTAACAAACTTTGACTCTTAATATCTTTCAACATTAATGGACTCAATTCTCCCATAAAAAGACACAGGCTAACAGAGTGAATGTGTAAATAGGATCTATCATTCTGTTGCCTACAAGAAAATCACCTCAACAAAAAGATAAACACCATCTCAGAGAAAGGGTGTGTAAAAGGTTTTCCACACAAGTAGACCCAAGAAAGAAGTTGGAGTAGTAATTCTAATATCTATAAAAATAGACTTTCAGCCAAACCAATCAAAAGAGATATGGAAGGACACTTCATATTTATAAAAGGAAAAATCCACCAAGATGACATCTTAATTCTAAAACTTTGTGCCCCAAATGCAAAGGCACCAATATTCATAACAGAAAAATTGCAAAAGCTTACATAACACATTGATCTCCACTTTAATAGTGGAATACTCCAACACCTCATTCTCACTAATTGACAGGTCATACAAACAAAAACTAAGCAGACAAATAATGAAACTAAATAAATCAAATGAACCAAACATATATCTATAGAATATTTCTCACAAACACAAAAGAATATACTTTCTTCTCAGCATCTATGGGAATGTTTCTAAAAGAGACAATATATTTTCTTACAAAACAATCCTCAACAAATATAAGACAATTGAAATAATTCATTGTGTCCTATCAGGGCTGGACTGGAACGACATCAAAAACACCAGAAAGTCTGCATACATGAGAAAACTGAAACTCTCTGTGCAAAGATCACTTGGTCAGGGAAAAAAATAAAGAAATTAAAGACTTTTTAGAAATCACTGAAAATGAAGGGACAACATCCAAACTTTTTGGACATGAAAGAAGCAGTGCTAATAGGAAAGTTTATAGTATAAATGCCTTGCATTTGGAGAGTTCTCATACTAACAATTTAAAAATACATCTGGAAGTTCTAGAAAAAAGCCTATGAAGAATGAGGAGGGGGAGGAGGAGGAGGAGGAAGGAGAAGAACCAAAGAGACAGAAGAGGACTAGAGAATAGAAAATAATCAAACTCAGGGCTGAAATCAGTCATTTAAAAAAGAGAGAGAAAAAAAATCCAAAAAAAAAAAAATCAACAAAACCAAGAGCTGGTTCTTTAAGAAAATCTACAAGATAGACAAACCCTTAGCCAAACTAACTGAAAAAACAGAGAGACAGTATCCAAATTAACAAAATCAGAAAAGGGAAACATAACAGCAGACATTGAAGAAATCCAAAGAATTATCAGGTCTTAATTCAAAATCCTGTACTCCACACAATTGAAAAATCTAAGGGAAATAAATGATTTTCTAGACAGATACCACATTACCAACATTAAATCAAGGTCAGGTATACTATATAAATAGTCCTATAACCCCAACAAAAATAGAAGCAGTCAAGAAAGGTCAATAATATCAAACCAATGCTATTGAGGCACGGTATCTGAACCACACAAAGACTCAAGAGTGAATGATTAATTTCAAACCAATTTCCCTTATGAGCATTGATGCATAAATACTCCATTAAATACTCACAAACTGAGTCCATGGACACATCAAAGACATCATCTACCATGATGAAGTAGATTTCAATGCACGGATGAAGGGATTGTTCAATATACATAATCCCATCAATGTAATCCACCATATAAACAAGCTGAAAGAAAAAAAAATGACCCTCTCATTAGTTGTGTTAAAAGGCCTTTGACAAAAATCTAATACCCCTTCATGTTAAAAGTCTTGAGGAAATTAGAGATACAATGAGTTTACCTAAACATAATAAAGGCAATACACACCAAGCCATTAGCCAACATCAAATTAAATGGAGAGAATTCCACTGAAATCAGGCAAAGAGAAGACTGTACAATCTCTCACTATTTCTTCAACTAGCTAGAGCAATAAGTCAACTACAGGAAATCAAAAGGATACAAATTGGGAAGGAAGAAGTCAAAGTATCGCTATTTGCAGATGATATGAAGTAAATATAAGCTATCTCCAAAATTCTACCAGAGAACTTCTACATCTAAATCTCATCTTCCATAAAGTAGCTGGTTACAAAATTAACTCAAAGAGAACAGTAGCCTGCTTTATACAAGCGATAAAGGTATGGAGAAAGAAGTTAGGAAGACAATATCCTTTATAAAAGCTACAAATAATATGAAATATCTTGGTGTAACCCAAACAAAGCAAGTAAAAGACATGTATGACAAGATCTTTAAGTCTCTGATGGAAGGAATTGAAGAAGATATCAGATTGAAAAATCTCCCAAGCTCATAGACTGTAGGATAAGCATAGCAAAAACAGCCATCTTACTAAAAGCAACCCACAGATTGAAAACGAAGTCCCTCAAAATTCCAACACAACCTTTTACAGACCTCGAAAGAATAATTCTCAACTTCACATGGAAAACAGAAAACCCAGGGTCACTAAAACAATCCAGAATAATAAAAGGACATCTGGAGATATTACCATCTCTGATTTTAAGCTGAACTGCAAAGCAATAGCAATAAAAACTACAAAGTATTGGTATAGAAACAGACGGCCTCACGAGTGGAATCAAAATGAAGAATCAGAAATAAACACACACACACACACACACACACACACACACACACACACCTATCAGCACTTGTTTTTTTGACAAAGAAGCCAAAACCATAAAATGCAAAAGTGGGAAGCATCTTCGACAAATAGTGCTGGTCTAACTGGATGTCTACAAGTAAGAGTGCAAATAGATTCGTGTGCATCATGAAACTGAAAAGCTTCTGGAAATCAAAGGAGACCATCAAAAAGACAAAATGACAGCCTAAGGTTCAGGAAAAGGGCTTCACCAACCTCACATCTAACAGAGGACTTGTATCCAAAATATATAAAGAGCTCAAGAAGTTAGGTGCCAACAAAACAAACAGCCCAATTAGAAAGTGGTGTACAGAGCTAAACAGAACATTCTCAACAATATCTTTAATGGTAGGGAAACAAAGAAATGTTCAATATTCTTAGTAATTAATGAAATTCACAATAAAACAAGTCTGAGATTCCACCTTACAGCCATCAAAATACCTAAGATCAAAACTCAAAGGACATCACATGCTGGTGAGAATGTGGGGGTAGAAGAGCATTCCTACGTTGCTGGTGGGAGTGCAAACTTGTACCATCACTTTGGAAATCTATTTGGCAATTTCTTGGAAATTGGTAGTATTTCTAACTCAAGACCCAGCTATCCTACTTCTGGGCATATACCCAGAGAGTGTTCCGCTATCCCACAAGGATACGTGCTCAACTATATTCATAGCAGCTTTTTTTCGTAAGAGGCAGAAACTAGAAATATCCCATATGTCCCTTAAGTGAAGAATGGATAAAGGTAATGTGATTCATTTACACAATGGAAAACTACTTAGCTATTAAAAACAAGGACATTCTGGATTTTTTATGCAAATGGTTGGAACCAGAAAATATCAAGCTGAGTGAGGTAATCATGACCCAAAATTAAATGCATTACTTGTACTCACTCATAAGTGTATATTAGCCAAAATGTACAAGATAACCATGCTATAATCCATAGACCAAAAGAAGCCAGATAACAAGGATGGCCCAAGGGAGGATGGTTGATCTTTCTCAGAAAGGAAAATAAAATAGATATTGGAGGTGGATGGAGCAAGGAAACAGGTGAGAGTTATAGGGAGGAGATCTGGATGAGAAACAGCAGTGTAGGTGGAAAGGCTAGGAAGCCTTTGGCTGTCTATTGGGGTGACTCTACCTGAGACTTATAGCAGTGGGAGATATGGATTTTGAAGTAGCCACTCCTGTAGCCAGACAAGAGATGTGTGATAAGGCAGAAACCTAGCCACAAAAAACTTTAACCCAAAATTTATACTGCCTACAAAATTTTCAGGGACAGAGCAGAGAGGGAAGGGATAGCAAATTAATAACTGGTCCAAATTAGACCTGTGCCATAGGCAAGAACCAATTCCTGATACTTTTAATGATACCCTGTTATGCTTGCAGACAAAAGTCTAGCATAACTTTCTTCTAATAGATTCTAGCCAGTAGCCAATGGAAACAGTTGTAGACCCACAGTCAAACATTAGATGGAGCTCAGGGAGTCCTATAGAAGAGTTGGGGGAAGGATTGCTGGACCAAAAGAGGACAGGTACTTCACAGGAAGACCTAGAGAGTCAAGTAACCTGGGCCCTTGGAGTGGGGGCTCCTAGAGTCTTAACAACCAACCAGGGAGCAAGAATGGACTGGATCTAGGCCCCTGCATGTGTGTGGAGAGATATAGCTTGGTCTTCCTGCGGGTCCCCCAGTAACTGGAGCAGTAGTTGTCCCTGAATCTGTTCCTGTCTGTGGATCCTGTTTTCCTAACTGAGCTGCTTTGTGTGTCTTCAGTGGGAGAGCATGAGCCTAGCTGTGCAGTGAATTGATGTGCTGGGGGAGGGTTGGAAAAATTGCATGTGTGTGTGAACTTTCCCTTCTGAGAGGAGGAAAGGAGGGGGGAATGGGGAAAGGATCTGTGTGAGGAAGCAGACCCAGAAGAGGGGGTTGATTTCAGGATGTAAGGTGAATAAATACATAAATTAATAGAAAAATGGCATTGTTTCGCTTGTAAGAACACCCAAGCTTAAGTTTCTTCTTGTATCTCTTCTCCCCACAGAGAGTGAGGCTGAGCTCAGTAGGTCATAGCATCTGGGCAGACAACAGTTTATAGAGTAGAAATATTTTATTTTCAGCTCAATTCTACTGTTTATTTTTCCACTATTAATTTTGTTATTTGAATTTTAGTAGATAATTTTCATATTTTGTCTTATTTTATCATTTTTACTTACTAGAACAATTTCTTCAAAAATCTTTATTGATGAAAAGTTAATTATGTAAGTCCAGTATAACTCATGGAATTTCAGATTGTAATAGTGTGACTTTAAGATTTATGATTTTTTATGATTTATTATAATAATGATTCAACCCTTGTATAGAATGCAAGTAAAAGTAAGGTGGAAAGTATGAACACATTACTAAATTAACAGAAATAAATAAGCATGAAAGGTTTAGATGCTTAGAAATTGAAAACTAAGTGATATTAATTTCTCATTCAGTTTTGGAATTTTTGATACAGGATTTGTGAATCTATGAAAACATAATATTAACACATAGTAAATCACTACACCTAACACTGAGAATTCTGTTGACAGATTGTGTTTATTGAGAGATGTCTACAAGAGGAACAAAGATCTGATTTGAAATGTAAATATCTCTGAAAGATAAAGGTATCTAAAAGTTTTAATATTAGTTATCACTAATATCTTTTTACTATTTCATTCAGATATTATGAATTTGTGACATTTAAAGTTTATACTTGGGACCCATCTCCTCCTACTGAGTTGCCTCATCTGGCCTGGATATGAAGGTGTGTGCCTGGTCTTATAGTAACTTGTTAGGCCGTATTCACTTGATATTCCTGGGAAGTCTGCAACTCTTTTTGTTAAGGGGAGAAGGAGGAGGCCTGGATCAGGGAGAAAGCAGAGCTTGAGGGGTGGAATTGACAAGATCAGAAGGAGAGGAAACTGTGGTTGGGATGTATGTAAAAGCAAAGAAAAAAGAAAAATAAGTTTTACACTATATACAGGCAGGCATAATGAAGGAAAAACAAAAATAGGTGAAATTTAAACTAATGAAATATATTGAAGCTAGAACATTGTGAAATAGGCAAATTATTTGCAATGTTCCTTTTATTAATGAATACAAATGAGAGTTAAATTAACACTCATGTTTTATCCTTAAAGTTATTTTGTCTGAGATGTACCCATATGTTCACTGGAAGACTTTATCCTTTTAAACAGAGATAGAAATGGCAACTTGTAGCCATACATGTACTGAGACCAATATGAACAATAAAGGAAACATCTGAGCCCTGGACAGATAGATATGTGGATTAGTATGCACTTAGTAAAAGCTTCTAACTCCATGCCCTATGCCATTCCCTCCATCTTACAATTCAGGTGAAGTTACATTAGTCTGAAGATTTAATGATTGTCTGAATAGCAACACAACCACGCCCAGTTGGTATGTCTGTCACCATATTTATCATCTGGTGGCCAGAAATAATTCAGAGTGTAAATGTGATTTTAGTGTGCATGCAATGATCTGAGTTTGGTTCCCACAGTGGCAGAAGAAAAGAAGACTCAAAAGTTACACACACATACACACACACACACCCTCGCACACACACACATGCACAAACACACACACACACCCACACACACACACACACACACACACACAGAGTCAGAGAGACAGAGAGACAGAAAGACAGAGAGAGGCAGAGACAGAGAGACAGGGACAGAAATAGACAGAAAGGGCCAGACAGACAGACAAGAGCACACACAGTTATCAAATGTGGTTATGATACAAAACAAAAAAATACATAGTACAGGAAGTCAATAGTGTTGATAGCTTGAATTTTGATAAACACCATAAATAAATATGTAAATATAAATAGAGAAATAAAAACAAAAAATAAACTGTAGGAAAACAGAACCAAGTTACAATAAATTTACGCCAGAATATTGTAAGAGAATCATAGTGGAGAAATCCAGACAAGACAATCAGAAAGAAAATCTCAATCCTCTAATTAGCTGATATCACCAAAACCCTAAAGTAGGACTTGGACATGCTTTATTTTACCAAAAAAATGTTTTCATAAATAAAAATCTGCCATAATTATAAGAAAAGCAAAATGATACAAACAAAAATAGTCATTTACAGGTCACAATGTATACATCAGGTCTAAAAGGAGAATATATGCATGTGTGTGGGAATCTGTAGGTTTGTGTTAATGAATGAATGAAGGAAGAAAGGACTATCCTCAGGGAGGGAGGAAGAGATAGTGAACAGCTATTATCTCAATATACTGAAATAGAAAGAAGTAAGAGTTGTTTTTAAAACCTACTTCATAAAAGCACTTTACCTTATTTACATAAGTTCTTCTGCAAATTCCACCTTCAGCTTCTTTCCTGAGACTCTATTGCAAAGGGCCACTATAGAATTCTGAGTAAAGTTCACTTTTTTCTTTATTTCCTCATTCAAAATCCATTAATTTCCCTTTCACTCTGTGGTTTCTGCTGACCTTTACAATAATGTGAAAAGTATACCAACTGTGATGGGTAGAAGGGGGAAAGTCCTGAGATTTTAACCCAGGGGTAAACTCAATATAATTTTTTCACAAATGTAATCCAAAGTTCAAAATGTGAATGCCAATTAAAAGCTTTTAAATGGTGATTAAAAACTCATGTGACTAATCACACTTTATACCGTTTTTTAATGACTCTGAGTGATGGCTCAGTGGTTAAGAACCACTGGCTGCTAATCCAGAAGTCCTGAGTTCAATTCCCAGCAATAGTGAATCACAATCATCTTTAATGGGATCTGGTGCTCTCTTTCTGTGTGTATCAAGACAGGTACAGCATACTCATGTACATAAAATAAATAATTCTTTTTAAAAATGTGTGGTTATCTTATTCATACATCTGTCTAATATACTCATATTAACATGTATGACTAATCTCATGACATCAGGTTCTAGTAGATTTATGAATACCTGAAATTATGGTGAGTCTCCAGAAGTATGAAAACTTGTAAATTTATATAGGACAATTATTCTCTATCTTAAAATTTCCGTGATTATACATATGCTTCATTGGACCTGTCTCTGTTTGAGTATCCCTTGTCTGTCTATCTACAGTTATATACAGTTAGAAATGATTGAATTGGGTGGGTGTAAATACTGTAATGCAGCAAGAACTAATCTATTAAAAACTCTACTTAAGGAGCTGTTTCAAAGTATTATATGTATTAATACATCATGTATATTGACATAAGTTACACTGTCTTTCCCAAGGGATGAAGTTGAAGATTCAGAAGGAGAAAATAAATTGATAAAGATCATATAAAGAGTAAGCTGTAAGAAAGTCACACTCATGTGCAGTTAGCCACAATTCTCACTTTTTCTGGTAAAGCAGCTATAGATTCAAAGTAGTATGGTGACTCATAGGACTTTGGGTTGAATTCCCCCTAACTGGAAACTAATTTGGAAAGAGTAACATATTATGACTGATTGCATTTCAGATTTGAAGTGAACGGACCACTTTATTTAAAACCAGGCAGAGGCACCAGGTATTCTGAACATTTCTCTAAGGTGAAACTATGGCAGAAAATTAAATACTCAAAGTTACCCTGTTTTTAAAATAAAGTTGAATATTGCTTCTTCGAGGTGTGTAAGGAATTGTGTTGGAATTTTGATGGGAATTACATTGAATCTGTAGATTGCTTAGGTAAGATGACTACTTTTACTATGTCAATCCAATCTATGTTGGTCCAATAGCATAAGAGATCTTTCAGTCTTCTGATATCTTCTTCACTTTCTTCACTCAATGAAGTTCTTGTCATGCAGTTCTTTTACTTGTTTGGTTAGAATTACCCCAACATATTTTATATTATTTGTAACTATTGTGAAGGGTGTTGTTTCCCTGATATCTTTCTCAGCCAATTTGTAAAGAAGAAGGTTGTTGATTATTTTATGGTTAATTTTGTATTCAGATAATTCAATGAAAATGTTTATCAGCCTAAGGAGTTCCTGGTTAAAATTGTGGGAGTTGCTTTTGTAAATTAGCATATCATCTGCCAATAGTGATATCTTGACTTTTTCCTTTCCAATTTGAATTCTTTTGATCTTCTTTGGCTGTCTTATTGCTCTAGCTAGAAGAACAAGTGCCATACTAAATAGATATGAAATGATTTGGAGACACTTGTCTTTTCCCTGATTTAGTAAAGTTGATTTGAAATTCTCTCCACTTACATTGATGTTGGCTATTGTATTGCTGTACTTTGCTTTTATTGCTTTCATATGTCCCTTGTGTGCCTAATTTCTCCAAGACATATGATGGAGTGTTTGAATTTGTCAAAAAGTTTTTGCAACATCTAATGAGGTGATCATATTGTATTTTCCTTCAGTTAATTTATATGGCGAATTACTTATACAGATTTTTGTATGTTAAACTATCCCTATATCTCTGGGATGAAGTCTATTTGATCATGGCAGATGATCTCTTTGACGTGTTCTTGGAATGTGTTTGTAAGTATTTTATTAAGTATTTTTACAACAATGTTTATGAGGGAAATTGGTCTGTAATTCTTTCCATTTCTTGACTGTTTGTTTAGATATCAGGGTTACTGTCACTTTATATCATGACTTTGGCGATGTTCTTTCTGTTTCTCTTTTGTGGAATTATTTGAGGAGAATAATACTCAATTTCATATGGAAAAACAAAACACAGCAAAACAAACAAACAAATAAACAAAATAGGATAACTAAAACAATCCTGAACATTAAAAGAACATCTGGAGTTATTCTTGTCAATGATTTGAAGCATTACTATAAAGCTTAGTAATAGAACCCCTTGGTAATGGCATAAAACAGACAGGTAGATCAATGGAAGTAAACAGAAGACAGAAACATAAAGCCACACACGTATGGACACCTGATTTTTTGATAAAGAATCAAAAATTTTTCAATGAAAAAAATTTTAAAATGATGGTGTTAGTCTAACTGGATGACTGCATGTAGAAGAGTGGAAATAGATCTACATATATCATCCTGAAGAAAACTAAAGTCAAAGTTGATCAAAACACCTCAGGATAACACCAGATACACTGTACCTGGTAGAGAAGAAAATGGGGGATTGAAGTAAACAAATTGACAAGGAGAAAGCTTCCTGAACAGAAGACTGATAGCACAGACACTAAGATCAACAATTAACAAATGAAACATTATGAAACTCAAAAGCTTCTGCAAGGCAAGGAACAGTCTACAAAGGCCAAAATGACAGCTGACAGATGGGGAAAGATTTTCACAAACCCACATCTCACACAGGGCTGATAACCAAAGTATATAAAGAACTCAAGAAACTACACATCAACAAACCAATCAATCCAATTTAAAATGGGAGTAGAGATCTAAACAGAGTTCTCAACAGATGACACGCTAATGGTAGAGAAGTACTTAAAGTAGTGTTTAACATCCTTATCCATCAGCAAAATGCCAGTCAAAACAATTCTAAGATTTCATCTTACACATGTCACAATGGCTATGACCAACAATACAAGTGACAGAACATGCTGGTGAAGATTTATGGCAAAAGAAATTCCTCCATGGAGATTGCAAACTTTTACAACTATTTTGGATATCAATAAAGAAATTTCTCAAAAAACTCCAAATTCATCTACCTCAAGATCCAACAATACTACCCCAGACCATATACCTAAAGGAAGATCCATCCTGCCACAAGGACACTTGTTCAACTATGTTTGTAGCAGCTTTATTCATAATAGCCAGGAAATGGAAACAACAGAGATTTCACTTAATAAAAAAATCATTAAAGAAAATGTGGTATAAAATTAACTCAAATAAATCAGTAGCCTTCCTCTACACAAAAGAGAAACAAGCCGAGAAAGAAATTAGGGAAACGACACCCTTCATAATAGACCCAAATAATATAAAGTACCTCGGAGTGACTTTAACCAAGCAAGTAAAAGATCTGTACAATAAGAACTTCAAGACACTGAAGAAAGAAATTGAAGAAGACCTCAGAAGATGGAAAGATCTCCCATGCTCATGGATTGGCAGGATTAATATAGTAAAAATGGCCATTTTACCAAAAGCAATCTACAGATTCAATGCAATCCCCATCAAAATACCAATCCAATTCTTCAAAGAGTTAGACAGAACAGTTTGCAAATTCATCTGGAATAACAAAAAACCCAGGATAGCTAAAATTATCCTCAACAATAAAAGGACTTCAGGGGGAATCACTATCCCTGAACTCAATTAGTATTATAGAGGAATAGTGATAAAAACTGCATGGTATTGGTACAGAGACAGACAGATAGACCAATGGAATAGAATTGAAGACCCAGAAATGAACCCACACACATATGGTCACTTGATTTTTGACAAGGGAGCCAAAACCATCCAATGGAAAATAGATAGCATTTTCAGCAAATGGTGCTGGTTCAACTGGAGGTCAACATATAGAAGAATGCAGATTGATCCATGCTTATCACCCTGTACAAAGCTTAAGTCCAAGTGGATCAAGGACCTCCACATCAAACCAGACACACTCAAACTAATACAAGAAAAACTAGGGAAGCATCTGGAACACATGGGCACTGGAAAAAATTTCCTGAACAAAACACCAATGGCTTATGCTCTAAGATCAAGAATCGACAAATGGGATCTCATAAAACTGCAAAGCTTCTGTAAGGCAAAGGACACTGTGGTTAGGACAAAACGGCAACCAACAGATTGGGAAAAGATCTTTACCAATCCTACAACAGATAGAGGCCTTATATCCAAAATATACAAAGAACTCAAGAAGGTAGACCGCAGGGAGACAAATAACCCTATTAAAAAATGGGGTTCAGAGCTAAACAAAGAATTCACAGCTGAGGAATGCCGAATGGCTGAGAAACACCTAAAGAAATGTTCAACATCTTTAGTCATAAGGGAAATGCAAATCAAAACAACCCTGAGATTTCACCTCACACCAGTGAGAATGGCTAAGATCAAAAACTCAGGTGACAGCAGATGCTGGCGAGGATGTGGAGAAAGAGGAACACTCCTCAATTGTTGGTGGGATTGCAGACTGGTACAACCATTCTGGAAATCAGTCTGGAGGTTCCTCAGAAAATTGGACATTGAACTGCCTGAGGATCCAGCTATACCTCTCTTGGGCATATACCCAAAAGATGCCCCAACATATAAAAAAGACACGTGCTCCACTATGTTCATCGCAGCCTTATTTATAATAGCCAGAAGCTGGAAAGAACCCAGATGCCTTTCAACAGAGGAATGGATACAGAAAATATGGTACATCTACACAATGGAGTATTACTCAGCTATCAAAAACAACGGCTTTATGAAATTCGTAGGCAAATGGTTGGAACTGGAAAATATCATCCTGAGTGAGCTAATCCAATCACAGAAAGACACACATGGTATGCACTCACTGATAAGTGGCTATTAGCCCAAATGCTTGAATTACCCTAGATGCCTAGAACAAATGAAACTCAAGACGGATGATCAAAATGTGAATGCTTCACTCCTTCTCTAAAAGGGGAACAAGAATACCCTTGGCAGGGAAGAGAGAGGCAAAGATTAAAACAGAGACTGAAGGAACACCCATTCAGAGCCTGCCCCACATGTGGCCCATACATATACAGCCACCCAATTAGACAAGATGGATGAAGCAAAGAAGTGCAGACCGACAGGAGCCGGATGTAGATCGCTCCTGAGAGACACAGCCAGAATACAGCAAATACAGAGGCGAATGCCAGCAGCAAACCACTGAACTGAGAATAGGACCCCCGTTGAAGGAATCAGAGAAAGAACTGGAAGAGCTTGAAGGGGCTCGAGACCCCATATGTACAACAATGCCAAGCAACCAGAGCTTCCAGGGACTAAGCCACTACCTAAAGACTATACATGGACTGACCCTGGACTCTGACCTCATAGGTAGCAATGAATATCCTAATAAGAGCACCAGTGGAAGGGGAAGCCCTTGGTCCTGCTAAGACTGAACCCCCAGTGAACTAGACTGTTGGGGGGAGGGCGGCAATGGGGGGAGGGTTGGGAGGGGAACACTCATAAGGAAGGGAAGGGGGGAGGGGGATGTTTGCCTGGAAACCAAAGAATTATTATTAAGTATTAAATAAATTAAAAAAAAAAGAAAATGTGGTGTATTCCTGCAATGAAGTATTATTACCCAGCTGCTAAAACAAAACAACAACATAAAATTGTGGCAAATGAATGGAACTTGAAAAAAATTATCCTAAGTGGGGTAACCCAAAAAGACAAATAAGTTATGTATTCATTTATAAATGAATATAAACTGTAAGGTAAAATGATCATGGTGTTACAGTTCATGGACACAGAGAAGCTAAGTAACAAGGAGAGATCAAGGAGCATGCCTGAATACCCTGGGGAAATAGAGTAGACATTGCTGGTGGACAGCAGCCTGCTTAGAGGTCAATGAAATGATTACTAATTATATACTTCTATACTCATAGATTGCTGCCTAGCCTAGTTGTCATCACAGAAGCTTCACTCCACAACTGATGGAACTGATGAAGTGGCCCACAGCCAAACATTAGGTGGGGTTCAGAGATCCCTGCTAAAGAGTGGAAGGAAGGATTATAGAAGCCAGAGGGGTCAAGCACACTATAAGAAACCCCACAAAATTAGCTAACCTGGTCTCATAGTTGTGTACAGAGACTGAGCTGACAACCAGGGAGCCTGCATGGTAATGACCTATGCCCTCTGCATATATATTACAGCTGTATAGCCTGGTCCTCTTGTGGGATCTTGTCAGTCTGACTAAGGACTATTTCTTCTGACTCCTGCCTACTCTGGAGATTGATTTTCAAACTGGGTTATCCCGTCCAGCCTTACTTTGGTAGAAGGTGGCTAGTCTTACTACAACTTGATGTGTCATATTTGGGAGATGTCCATGGGAGGCTTACCTTTTTCTGAAGGGAAATTGAGGAGGTGGAGTGGATGGAGAAGATAGAGGGGAGTTGAGAGGGAGAAGAAGAGAGGAGAAGACGGAAAAGAACTTCAGTTGGGTGTTTAAAAGATGTTACCTCCCTCATTTTCCTAGAAATGAGAAGTTACTTGTTGTCCTTGTTTTGTCCTCCAAGAGTCCTGCTTTTATCTGAAGGGAAAATAGAAGGAGAGTGTTGCACTGAGGGAAAAGAGAAGTTGTGGTGATCTAGGAGGAAGGAAGGAACAGAAACCTGTGATACAGACCTATTGTATGAGAAAATATTCTATTTTAAATAAAAAATTTAAAAATATCAAAAGAAGATTGTTTTCTTAATCTCTTTCAACATTAAAATAAAACTGACTACTGAGTGTGTGACCAATGTCACCTCTGAAATGTGGAATTTAGAGTCACAGACTCCTCTGTTTAGCTTGCCTCTTTTATAAATTACATGTTAGGTTTAGAAGTAGAGACTTCTCCATCTGCATCTGACTAATGAAAGAAATTAATATTTTAAAACAATGTCATACATCCTCTGTGATTTAGTTGCTTTAGAATAACTCAATGAATTATTTCAGGCACAGAAGTGAATCTGGCTGTAACAGACATTGCTCACTGTTACGCGATTTCTATAGAATGTGTAGACTTCACAGGCATCCACTAGGACTCTACCGAGAATCAATAGTGATTATACTTGAATAAATTTTGACCACATATAAAATTTATAAATGCTTATTGGTTTTTATTTTTAATAAGACAACAAATCAGTATTATTTGTAGGTTATCTTATAAAAGAACATATACATTTATTTTATATGGCGTTCAAAATAGATTTTACCACTTACTAATTAGATGGTCTTAACAACTCAAATTGTCTTTTGTGGCTCTATATCTGTATATACTCATAAAAATTGAATTTCATCTAGAAAATTATTACGATAATACAGTAACTATTGAAAAATTCCTCCAGTATTTATATCAGAATCTGTACACAAATAAGCTACAAAAATAACCAAAAAATGATGTTAATAACAACGGGCGAGATGTAATTTTTAAGAAAGTGTTATGACTTGAGAAACTATTGGTGTTATTGAATGTTTCATGGAAACTTTGTTGAAGAGCTTTATATGTGAGTCTTTTTTATTCCTGAAAGTAGCAATGAGTTTCAATGGAAATAGGGATGTGTATCTAGTTCTTTTCTTTTTTTAAATCACATTGTATAAAGCAGACAGTAACTGAAAGTGTCAGTGCTATATTCTTTCACACAGCTGAAAGCTCAGCACAGTAGAAATGTAACCGTCTCTAAATGAGCAAGCATGGGAAGCAGAGAAGGTGAATGGCTAAACATGTCATTTGAATCAAAATGTTACTATCCAGTCAGAACTGGAATCCTGTAAATGTCTCTTTTATTTCCATAGTTGACAGAATAAGATGAGAACCAAACCCAAACTTTAACAAATACTTGTGCTGAGCCTAGAGTGTTTCTAGCTTACTATCCCTAGGCCCAGTCCTGGAAGCTTCGGGCCTCTGAGCAACATAATCTTTTGCAAGCCAGATCATGCAGGCTTCAGATTTCAGACTATCTGCTAACCCAAGTCCAGAATGCTTCACCTCTAAGAATTATTGCTAAACAATCTCATACTTTTTCTTTCTGAACTCTGGTTGTTCAACTCAACTGTTAAGGCTCAACATCTCTTCAAGCTGACTGAATAAAATTAGTTTCTTTTGTCTTCTGACTAAATTGCTGTACTTGGGAAGACTGTCTGAACTCCTTGAATAAGAGTGCCATGACTGCCGTGACTGCATGAACAGAAAGGAACTGAATGGATCTTCATGACTTAATAGAGCTGTACTGAACTGAGCTCAGCTCCACTATATTCAACTGAACTCCATTCAAAGCTCTCCCCGCACTGCCCTTTCATTATTATTATTGTTGTTGTTGTTGTTATTATTAATTATTCCATTGGTTTAAATCTTAAATGACATCCCACTGCCCGGTTACCCATTCACAAACCCTCCATCCCACATCCGCCTTCTCCCCTCTCCCCTTTGCTTCTATGAGAGTGCTCTCCCACCTACCCATCCTCTCCCACCCTACCTTACCAGCATCTCCCTACACAGGGCCATCAAACCTCCCAGGGACCAAGAGCCTCACCTCCTATTGCTGTCAGTTAAGGCCATCCTTTGCTACCTATGTATCTAGAGCTATGAATCCCTCCCCGTACACTCCTTAATTGGCAGTCTAGTCTCTGGGAGCACTGGGTGTTCTGGCCAGCCTATATTGTTCTTCCTATGAGGTTGCAATCCCCCTCCACTCCTCCAGTCCTTCCACCAGCTCCCCCACTAGAATGCCTGATCTCAGTCTGATGGTTGGCTCCAATCATCCACATCTGCATTGGTTAGATACTGGCTGGATCTCCCAAGGAGCAGCCACTCCACATTCCTCTCAGCAAGCAGCTTTTGACCACAGCAACAGTGTCAGGTTTGTTATCTACAGACATGATGCATATCCATGTGTGGCAATCCCTTAAGGCAATCCTTCAGTCTCTGCTCCATTGTTTGTCACTGTTCTTCCATTGTAGAGGAACATTTCTAGGTTAAAAATCTTGAGATGGGTGGGTACCCCCATCCCACAACTGGGGCCTTTGCCTGTCTGCTGGAGGCGATCTCCTCAGGTTCTCTCTCCCCTTTCTCTAGGAATTTCAGCTAAAGTGCTCCCAGTTGGATCCTGGGAGCCTCTCATTTCTCTGGTGACTGGGACCCTCTGGTGGATATCCCCAGTTGCTCATCCCCCACACACTATATATTTCCAACTAAATTCTTCATAGAGTTAAAAAAAGCAATTCTCAAATACAGTTGGAATAACATAAAACTCAGGATAATGAAAACTATTCTCAACAATAAAAGAAATTCTGGGGGAAATCACCATCCCTGACCTCAAGCTATACTATATAGCAATAGTTATAAAAACTGCATGGTTTTGGTACAGAGACAGGCAGGTAGATCAGTGAAATAGAATTGAAGACCCAGAAATGAACCCACACAACTATGGTCACTTGATCTTAGACAAAGAAGCTAAAACGATCCAGTGGAAAACAGACAGCATTTTCAACAAATAGTGCTGGTTCAACTGGAGGTCAGCATGTAGAAGAATGCATATTGATCCATTCTTATCACCATGTACAAAGCTTAAATCCAAGTGGATCAAGGACCTCCACATCAAACCAGATACACTCAAACTAATAGAAGAAAAAGTGGGGAAGAGTCTCGAACACATGGGCACTGGAGAAAATTTCCTGAACAAAACGCCAATGGCTTACACTCTAAGATCAAGAATCAACAAATGGAACCTCATAAAAGTGCAAAGCTTTTATAAAGCAAAAGACACTGTCATTAGGACAAAAGGGCAACCAGCAGATTAGGAAAAGATCTTTACCCATCCTACAACTGTTAGAGGGCTAATATCCAAAATATACAAAGAACTCAAGAAGATAGATGCTAGAGAGTCAAACAACCCTATTAAAAAGTGAAGCACAGAGCTAAACAGAGAATTCTTTTTTTTTTCACTTTCTTTTTTAAAAAATTTTTATTGGATATATTTCTTTACTTACATTTCAAATTTTATTCCCCTTCCTGGTTTCCTGTCCATAAGCCCCCATTCCCTCCCCCCATATGGGTATTCCCCCTATACATCCCCCTTATTGCCCCCTCCCATATTCCCATGCCCGGGGGGGTTCCAACCTCAGCATGACCAAGGGCTTCCCCTTTGCCTAGTGCCCCAACAAGGCTATTCTCTGCTACATATGCAGTGGGAGCCCTGGGTCAGTCCATGTAGTCTTTCAACAGTAAGAATTCTTAACCGAGGAAACTCAAATGGCTGAGAAGTCTGCACTGTTCCTAAGTAGCCTCTTTTCTGTCTGTTCATCTGGGAGTTGGGCATTTTCTATCTCCAACTCATTCTGACCAGTCTTTCTCTGATTTATCACTTTGTCCTCAATTAGATGTCATTGTTTGTTATTAAATGTGTGTACTATGACTGTGGCTATAATCCAGCCAGAATGTTTCTGTATTCTAGTCAGATCACACAGACCAAGATCTTTGGAAGTGATTCCTTGCCAGGGTGACAATGTTGCTGGATTAAAATTATTTTCTAAATTCAAGATAGTCATATCAAAACTAGAAGGCCAGAATCTTACACAGATTGGTATTCCTGGCTGGTACAGGAAACAAAATAGTGGCTACGCTGAGTTTGTAGACTTTGTGAAGCAACTCAACTTGTGTACTAGGTTCAGCCAACTTCATATGTTTGAAAGGAAACAGCTTCCCTTTGGCAAAGCTGATAGGAACTGGGCTGACCATGTTTAATTCGTGCAAGGCAATCTATGCAGAGTATAAATTAAACATCTTTTTAACACCTGCTTGTTTACCAATTCTTCAAAAACACCAATAGCCTGGTGTGGCAACATAATACACATCAGTATTCATTTTCCTCACTTGTAATTCACAAAGGAAATCACAGTGTGACACAGTAAAATTCAAAGCTGCCACATCAATTCAAGAAAATAATGTAACATTAAATGTTTGAAGGTATAATCAGTCACATGATGTTGCCTCATTCTTCTGTACCATTACTGGGAATTTATTAAATAACAGAACTACTACTATAATTCATAGGGATTCATTATTAAAAAAGTGAGAAATCCCGCCATCCTGCCACATTATGCATCTAGAACGTCCTCCAAAAGCTCTTTTGATAAAGGACTAATCTTCAGCCCCACACTACTAGGAAAACTGAAAGATCTTTTAAAAGTTAGAACATAGTGGTGTTCAAAGAACAAGGGGCCAAGGGCAATTCTTTTCTTTTCTTTTTATTTCTTTTTTCTTCTTTTGTTTCCTTTCATTCTTTTTTACAGTTCAGACTTTATCCCTTCCTCATCTACTATTCCACATCTCACGCCTCCTCCACCCTGTCTCCAAGATGTTCCCTCATCACTCCACTAGACCTCCACACTCCACGGGACCCCAAATCTCTCATGGGTTAGGTGCAGCTTCTCTGACTGAGTCCAGACCCAGGAGTTCTCTGCTGTGTATGTGTTGGGGGCCTCATATCAGCTGATGTATTCTGCCTGGTTGATGGCTCAGTATGTAAGAGATCCTAGGGGTTCAAGTTAGTTGAGATTGCTGGTCTTCCTATAGGGTAGCCCTCCTCCTCAGCTTTTTCCAGCTTTTCCCTAATTCAACCACAAGAGTCCACAGATTTGTACATTGGTTGGGTGTAAATCTCTGCATCTGATTCTTTCAGCTGCTTGTTGGGCCTTTCAGAGGGTAGCCATGGTAGGTTCATCTTTGTAAGCACACCATAACTTCAGTAATAGTGTCAGGCCTTGTGGCTTCCCCCTAAGCTAGATCCCAATTTGGGCCTGTTACTGAACCTACTTTTCCTCAGGCTCTTCTCCATTTTTGTCTCTTCAGTTTTTCAGATAGGAATAATGATTTCTTACTGATAAGGGTAAGAGGATTCTGGTCTCACACGCCTTCAGTTTCCACATACCCTGAGGTATGTAGATGTATTAGTTAGTTTTATGTGAACTTGACATAAGCTAAGCTGGTCTGAGAAGATAGAGCCTCAATTCAGAAAATGCTTCCATCGATCAGGCTGTAGCTAAGCCTGCAGGCCACTTTCTTAAGTAGTGATTGATGGAGGAGGGCCCAGCCTTTGGTGAATGATGTTACCTGTGGGCTGGTAGTTCTGGGTTCTATAAGAAAGCAGGTTGAGCAAGGCATGAGGAGTAAGCCAATAAGCAGCATCCCCCTGCATCTGCTCATGGCCCGATTCCTGCCTTGCTGGAGTCCTGTTCCAGCTTTATTTACTTATTTATTTTGATGAACTATAACGGAAGCACAAGCCAAATGAATGGGCACAGTATTCTGCACTGAGGTAGGATCAGATACAAAGGGTCAAGTCCACTGTAAGCTAAGCCTGAAATGCAGTGCAAACATTTACTCTTTTCAAGTTGATTTTTTTGGCTATCTTATTAAAGACAATTAATTACAAAATTGATACAGAGAATTAAAACTATGTTTGCAACACAATTGTTTCTTACATTGCACCAATGGAAAATATTGAAAGCATAGCCACTCCTCAGCCTGCAGGAACAGTAAATATAAATAACTTTGCAAGGACACAACTTGTTCATATAAGAAGCACAGTACTGTATCTGTTTCCTGTGAAAAATGTGAGGATTTCCTAAGGAAAGAAGAAGGTGTGTATGAAGGAGTGGCTGTCTGAGAAGTAGTGTGTAAGCTGGAATGGCATTCAGGAAGATAATTATTTTTTTCTTTAGAATGTCCAGGTCCCTGGGCCCTTTCATCTGTTAGAGAACTAAAGAACAAGAAATTTCAATGTGCTGCTCTAGGAAAGATAATTCCTTTGTGGTGGCGGCTGTCAAACATTGTGATGAAACAAGTCTTATCATCATATGTGGGTTAAAGTATCTACTTCATAGCAATGATAGAGAAAGCACAGCAGAGGCATATGGTCTCTGTCTTTTATTATACTGTTGACTGAGATGCTAATCTATGACTCATCTTCTGGACATGCAGTGATGTTTTTCTTCCTCTAATGGATATTCTCATTTTTTTTAAGTCTTAAAGATCCATTACTATCTGTCTTTCTTAGTGATGTCTTTGGTTTTTTTTATATAATTTTATTAGATTTATTTTCTTTTTTAATTTTTTATTATACATTTCTTTACATACATTTCAAAGGTTATTTTCCTTCATCGTTTCCTGTCCATAAGCCCCCATTCCCTCTCCTCCCCCTTCCCCATACAAGTGTTCCCTCTATACATTCCCCTTATTGCCCTCCCCCCTATTCCCCTGTACTGGGGGTCCAACCTTGGCAAGACCAAGCACTTTCCCTTCCACTGGTGCCCCAACAAATGTATTTTCTGCTACATATGCAGTTGGAGCCCTGGGTCAGTCCATGTATAGTCTTTTGGTAGTGGTTTAGTCCCTGGAAGCTGTGGTTGGTTGGCATTGTTGTTTTTATAGAGTTGCAAGCTCCTTCAACTCTTTCAATACTTCCTCTAATTCCCCGCAAGGGGGTCCTATTCTCATTTCGGTGGTTTGCTGCTAGCATTGACCTCTGTATTGAACATGTTCTGGATGTGTCTCTCAGGAGATATCTATATCTGGTCCCTTTCAGCATGCGTTTTTTGGCTTTATCAATCTTGTTTAGTTTTGGCCATTTCTTGAGACGCTGCTTTAACTTTGCTTCCATATCCCCTCCTATGAATATCTATCTTCCCCCCTTTTTAAGAAGGAGTGGGAGCATCTGCATTTTGGTCATCCTTCTTCTTGAGCTTCCTGTGGTCTGTATATTGCATCTTGGGTAATTTGAGTTTTTTGGCTAATATTCACTTATCAATGAGTGTATACCAAGTGTGTTTTTCTGTAATTGAGTAACCTCACTCAGGATGATATTTTCTAGTTCATTCCATTTGCATATGAATTTCATGAAGTCATTGTTTTTGATAGCTGAGTAGTACTCCATTGTGTAGATGTACCATGTTTTTTGAATCCATTCCTCTGTTGAAGGGCATCTGGGTTCTTTCCAGCTTCTGGCTATTATAAATAAGGCTGCTATGAACACAGTGGAGCATGTGTCTTTGTTGTATGTTGGAGAATCTTTTGGGTATATGCCCAGGAGAGGTATAGGTTGGTCCTCTGGTAGTATAATGTCCAATTTTCTGAGGAAACTCCAGACTGATTTCCAGAGTGGTTGTACCAGTTTGCAATCCCACCAACAGTGGAGGAGTGTTCCTCTTTCTCCACAGGATATTCTCTTTCTTTTTTTATTATTATTATTTTTCATTGCATAGCTAGCTTTATTTTTTTTTATTAACTTGAGTATTTCTTATTTACATTTCGAATGTTATTACCTTTCCCTGTTTCTGGGCAAACATCCCCCTAATCCCTCCCCCTCCCCTTCTTTATGGGTGTTCCCCTCTCTACCCTCCCCCCCATTGCCGCCCTCCCCCCAACAATCATGTTCACTGGGGGTTCAGTCTTAGCAGGACCCAGGGCTTCCCCTTCCACTGGTGATCTTACTAGGATATTCATTGCTGCATATGAGGTCAGAGTCCAGGGTCAGTCCATGTATAGTCTTTAGGTAGTGGCTTAGTCCCTGGAGGATATTCTCATTCTTAATACACTTTCTTCATATGGCAAATGTAACTGATGAAGTTATAGGAAAGAAAAAAAGGATTTATTTATTTTCTCTTTTTTTTGTTTAGTTTTCTTTTCAGAAGTTCATGAAGTATTCACAAACACCCAACTTTTCCCAAGTCTATCCACTCAAATTTGTGCCCCTTTGCTTTTCTTAAATTACATCACAATACTTTGTACTTCTGATATTCTCTTTGATACTCTGTCATTCAATGGCAAAGGGTGTCTACTTATAAATCGCCACATTCTTTTTTTTTTTTTATTAACTTGAGTATTTCTTATATACATTTCGAGTGTTATTCCCTTTCCCAGTTTCCGGACAAACATCCCCCTCCCCCCTCACCTTTCTTATCGGTGTTCCCCTCCCCACCCTCCCCCCATTGTCCCCCTCCCCTCAACAGTCTAGTTCACCGGGGGTTCAGTCTTACCAGGACCCGGGGCTTCCCCTTCCACTGGTGCTCTTACTAGGATATTCATTGCTACCTATGAGGTCAGAGTCCAGGGTAAGTCCATGTATAGTCTTTAGGTAGTGGCTTAGTCCCTGGAAGCTCTGGTTGCTTGGCATTGTTGTACATATGGGGTCTCGAGCCCCTTCAAGCTCTTCCAGTTCTTTCTCTGATTGCTTCAACGGGGGTCCTATTCTCAGTTCAGTGGTTTGCTGCTGGTATTCGCCTCTGTATTTGCTGTATTCTGTCTGTGTCTCTCAGGAGCGATCTACATCCGGCTCCTGTCGGTCTGCACTTCTTTGCTTCATCCATCTTGTCTAATTGGATGGCTGTATATTCATGGGCCACATGTGGGGCAGACTCTGAATGGGTGTTCCTTCAGTCTCTGTTTTAATCTTTGCCTCTCTCTTCCCTGCCAAGGTTATTCTTGTTCCCCTTTTAAAGAAGGAGTGAACAATTCACATTTTGATCATCACAAGAGAATGAAAGCACACAAACATAACCTCACATCAAATATGAATATAACGGGAAGCAATAACCACTATTCCTTAATATCTCTCAATATCAATGGCCTCAACTCCCCAATAAAAAGAAATAGATTAACAAACTGGATACGCAACGAGGACCCTGCATTCTGCTGCCTACAGGAAACACACCTCAGAGACAAAGACAGACACTACCTCAGAGTGAAAGGCTGGAAAACAACTTTCCAAGCAAATGGTCAGAAGAAGCAAGCTGGAGTAGCCATTCTAATATCAAATAAAATCAATTTTCAACTAAAAGTCATCAAAAAAGATAAGGAAGGACACTTCATATTCATCAAAGGAAAAATCCACCAAGATGAACTCTCAATCCTAAATACCTATGCCCCAAATACAAGGGCACCTATATATGTAAAAGAAACCTTACTAAAGCTCAAAACACACATTGCACCTCACACAATAATAGTGGGAGATTTCAACACCCCACTCTCATCAATGGACAGATCATGGAAACAGAAATTAAACAGAGATGTAGACAGACTAAGAGAAGTCATGAGCCAAATGGACCTAACGGATATTTATAGAATATTCTATCCTAAAGCAAAAGGATATACCTTCTTCTCAGCTCCTCATGGTACTTTCTCCAAAATTGACCATATAATTGGTCAAAAAACGGACCTCAACAGGTACAGAAAGATATAAATAATCCCATGCGTGCTATCGGACCACCACGGCCTAAAACTGGTCTTCAATAACAATCAAGGAAGAATGTCCACATATACTTGGAAATTGAACAATGCTCTACTCAATGATAACCTGGTCAAGGAAGAAATAAAGAAAGAAATTAAAAACTTTTTAGAATTTAATGAAAATGAAGGTACAACATACCCAAACTTATGGGACACAATGAAAGCTGTGCTAAGAGGAAAACTCATAGCGCTGAGTGCCTGCAGAAAGAAACAGGAAAGAGCATATGTCAGCAGCTTGACAGCACACCTAAAAGATCTAGAACAAAAAGAAGCAAATACACCCAGGAGGAGTAGAAGGCAGGAAATAATCAAACTCAGAGCTGAAATCAACCAAGTAGAAACAAAAAGGACCATAGAAAGAATCAACAGAACCAAAAGTTGGTTCTTTGAGAAAATCAACAAGATAGATAAACCCTTAGCCAGACTAACGAGAGGACACAGAGAGTGCGTCCAAATTAACAAAATCAGAAATGAAAAGGGAGACATAACAACAGATTCAGAGGAAATTCAAAAAATCATCAGATCTTACTACAAAAACCTATATTCAACAAAACTTGAAAATCTTCAGGAAATGGACAATTTCCTAGACAGATACCAGGTACCGAAGTTAAATCAGGAACAGATAAACCAGTTAAACAACCCCATAACTCCTAAGGAAATAGAAGCAGTCATTAAAGGTCTCCCAACCAAAAAGAGCCCAGGTCCAGACGGGTTTAGTGCAGAATTCTATCAAACCTTCATAGAAGACCTCATCCCAATATTATCCAAACTATTCCACAAAATTGAAACAGATGGATCACTACCGAATACCTTCTACGAAGCCACAATTACTCTTATACCTAAACCACACAAAGACACAACAAAGAAAGAGAACTTCAGACCAATTTCCCTCATGAATATCGATGCAAAAATACTCAACAAAATTCTGGCAAACCGAATCCAAGAGCACATCAAAACAATCATCCACCATGATCAAGTAGGCTTCATCCCAGGCATGCAGGGATGGTTTAATATAGGGAAAACCATCAACGTGATCCATTATATAAACAAACTGAAAGAACAAAACCACATGATCATTTCATTAGATGCTGAGAAAGCATTTGACAAAATTCAACACCCCTTCATGATAAAAGTCCTGGAAAGAATAGGAATTCAAGGCCCATAGCTGAACATGGTAAAAGCCATATACAGCAAACCAGTTGCTAACATTACACTAAATGGAGAGAAACTTGAAGCAATCCCACTAAAATCAGGGACTAGACAAGCCTGCCCACTCTCTCCCTACTTATTCAATATAGTTCTTGAAGTTCTAGCCAGAGCAATCAGACAACAAAAGGATGTCAAGGGGATACAGATCGGAAAAGAAGAAGTCAAAATATCACTATTTGCAGATGATATGATAGTATATTTAAGTGATCCCAAAAGTTCCACCAGAGAACTACTAAAGCTGATAAACAACTTCAGCAAAGTGGCTGGGTATAAAATTAACTCAAATAAATCAGTTGCCTTCCTCTATACAAAAGAGAAACAAGCCGAGAAAGAAATTAGGGAAATGACACCCTTCCTAATAGACCCAAATAATATAAAGTACCGCGGAGTGACTTTAACAAAGCAAGTAAAAGATCTGTACAATAAGAACTTCAAGACACTGAAAAAGGAAATTGAAGAAGACCTCAGAAGATGGAAAGATCTCCCATGCTCATGGATTGGCAGGATTAATATAGTAAAAATGGCCATTTTACCAAAAGCAATCTACAGATTCAATGCAATCCCCATCAGAATACCAATCCAATTCTTCAAAGAGTTAGACAGAACAAGTTGCAAATTCATCTGGAATAACAAAAAACCCAGGATAGCTAAAGCTATCCTCAACAATGAAAGGACTTCAGGGGGAATCACTATCCCTGAACTCAAGCAGTATTACAGAGCAATAGTGATAAAAACTGCATGGTATTGGTACAGAGACAGACAGATAGACCAATGGAATAGAATTGAAGACCCAGAAATGAACCCACACACATATGGTCACTTGATTTTTGACAACGGAGCCAAAACCATCCAATGGAAAAAAGATAGCATTTTCAGCAATTGGTGCTGGTTCAACTGGAGGTCAACATGTAGAAGAATGCAGATTGATCCATGCTTATCACCCTGTACAAAGCTTAAGTCCAAGTGGATCAAGGACCTCCACATCAAAGCAGACACACTCAAACTAATAGAAAAAAAAAACTAGAGAAGCATCTGGAACACATGGGCACTGGAAAAAATTTCCTGAACAAAGCACCAGTGGCTTACGCTCTAACATCAAGAATTGACAAATGGGATCTTATAAAACTGCAAAGCTTCTGTAAGGCAAAGGACACTGTGGTTAGGACAAAACGGCAACCAACAGATTGGGAAAAGATCTTTACCAATCCTACAACAGATAGAGGCCTTATATCCAAAATATACAAAGAACTCAAGAAGGTAGACCGCAGGGAGACAAATAACCCTATTAAAAAATGGGGTTCAGAGCTAAACAAAGAATTCACAGCTGAGGAATGCCGAATGGCTGAGAAACACCTAAAGAAATGTTCAACATCTTTAGTCATAAGGGAAATGCAAATCAAAACAACCCTGAGATTTCACCTCACACCAGTGAGAATGGCTAAGATCAAAAACTCAGGTGACAGCAGATGCTGGCGAGGATGTGGAGAAAGAGGAACAATCCTCCATTGTTGGTGGGATTGCAGACTGGTAAAACCATTCTGGAAATCAGTCTGGAGGTTCCTCAGAAAATTGGACATTGAACTGCCTGAGGATCCAGCTATACCTCTCTTGGGCATATACCCAAAAGATGCCCCAACATATAAAAAAGACACGTGCTCCACTATGTTCATTGCAGCCTTATTTATAATAGCCAGAAGCTGGAAAGAACCCAGATGCCCTTCAACAGAGGAATGGATACAGAAAATGTGGTACATCTACACAATGGAATATTACTCAGCTATCAAAAACAACGACTTTATGAAATTCGTAGGCAAATGGCTGGAACTGGAAAATATCATCCTGAGTGAGCTAACCCAAACACAGAAAGACATACATGGTATGCACTCACTGATAAGTGGCTATTAGCCCAAATGCTTGAATTACCCTAAATGCCTAGAACAAATGAAATCGCCACATTCTTTAAGAAAAGTGTGGAGAGCAGAGGGAGGGAGGGAAATTTTTTGGGAGAAGGGAGGGGGAGCAGATAAGGGGTACATGATCAAGTATGGTGGAAAATAGGAGTGATGCCCTGAGGCCCAGAAGAATGAATGGAACAAGCAACCTTAGAATGTGGGAGGTGAGAGACTCTCAGCACTCCACTCACCTTTTATAAAGTTCCCAACATTGGGGAGAGGAAATTGTAGATTCAACATCCAATAAAAAGACAGGAGAGATGGAGTTGCCATTCCACAGTCAAAAACTCTGACCCAGAATTGTTCCTGTCTAAAAGGACTGTAGGGACAAAAGTGAAAAAGAGATCGAAGGAAAAAAGATCCATTTCCAGGCCCAGATTGAGATCTGTCTCACGGGAAGGCTCTAAGGCCTGAGAGTATTAATGATGCTGTGGTGTGCTTACAGACAAGAGCCTAGCATGGCTGCCTTATGAGAGGCCTAAAAGGAGCCTCTGACAGAGACAGATAACACTCAACCAATGGACTTATGCTTGAATCGGTCTTGTACAAACTTTCACAACCACGGTGAGTTCATATGTGCCACTAATGTGATTTGATATGTTCAAACAATCTTCTTTTTCTTATCACTATTCACACTTTCTGGTATTCACACTCTCTGGCTCTTACAATTTTTAAACCTTTTTTTTCTTCAATATTTCTGAGCATTGATAAGAAAGGGTAAAGAAAAAAAAGACATCTTTGAAAGTAGGGATTTAGAAGTTAAATACACATATATACAAGGTTTCTGTACAAATCACGTGTTTATTCCTCCAGCAAGAAGTGCACATTCGTCAAACCTTCAGAGTTTATTTCCAATATAGACGGATAAATATCTGACCATCATATAGCAAACCCAGCAAATGTTTGAGACTTTAAAAAGTCCTTTTTCTATGATGTTATAGTTCCTGTTCTCCCTATATTGCTGTGCCAATGAGAAACACCATATGAACTTTTTTCAAACATATATGATATAAATGATCTTCATATACCTTTTTTAGTATATATTTAGCCTAGAATGGACCTGTTTGAAGGTGTGGCTTTGGTAAAATGCTAAAGTACATGAGATGCTTCTGGAAACCTGTGAAAAGGCAAAAAAATATCATCAGGCATTTTAATTTTGCATGGCTTGATCTATTAGAAGCTTGCATTAAACTCTTTCCTCTAACATTCTTTGAGTCAAACAAAAGTTTATGGTAGCACATACAGAAAAGCAAATGTATATTATTAACATAGGAAGATAGGAATATGTTCTGATAGTTGTGCCTCTGAGTTACTCAAGTGTTTAGTATTCTTAATCCAGGTATTTATGAAGGATGTTTTACCATAAGATTAATTTATGTAATTTCCCTAACCTAAAGAAAGAGATGTCCATAAACATACAAGAAGCCTACAGAACTCCAAATAGATTGGATCAGAAAAGAAACTCCTCCCGTCACATAATACTCAAAACAACAAGTGCAATGTTGGAGGAATTAGAGAAAGGACTGAAAGAGCTTGAAGGTGCTTAAGACCCCATATGAACAACAATGTCAACCAACCAGAGCTTCCAGGGACTAAGCCACTACCCAAAGACTATACATGTACTGACCCTGGGCTCCAACCTCATAGGTAGCAATGAATAGCCAAGTAAGAGCACCAGTGGAAGGGGAAGCCCATGGTCCTGCCAAGACTGAACCTCCAGTGAACAGGATTGTTGGCGGGAGGGTGGTAATGGGGGGAGGATGGGAAGGGGAACACCCATAAAGAAAAGGAGGAGGAGTGGCTGGGAGATGCTGGCCAGGAAACTGGGAAAGGGAATAACAATGGAAATGTAAAGAAGAAATACCCAAGTTAATAACGATGAAAAAAAAAAAGAAGGAGGAAAAATACTCATGGGAGTTAAATTCAGGGACAAAGAGTGGGGCAGAGACTGCAGGAAAGGCCATCCAGAGACTGCCACATCTGGGAATCTATCTCCTATGCAGCCACCAAACCGAGTCACTATTGCTGATGCCAAGAAGTGCTTGCTGACAGTAGCCTGATGTGGATGTCTTCTGAGAGACTCTGCCAGAGCCTGACCAATACAAATGCAGATGTACAAGCCAAACATCAGACTGAGTGTATGGACCTCAATGGAGAAGTTATGGGAAGGACTGAAAGAGCTGAAGGGGTTTACAGCCCTATAGGTAGAACAACAATATCAACCAACTAGACCTCCCAGAGCTCACAGGTACTAAACCACCAACCAAAGAGTACACATTGCCCCAGCAGCATATGTAGCAGAGGATAGCATTGTCTGACATCAATAGGAGAAGAAGCTCTTGGTCTTGTGAAGGCTTGTTTCCCCAGTGTAGGGGAATGCCGGCGTTTTGAGTTAGGAATGGGTGGGTAGGAGTAGGAATATCTACATAGATGCAGGGGGAAGAGGAGGCAGGATGGGAAAGGGAGGAAAGGGGATAACATTTGAAATATAAATACATAAAATATCCAACAAAAATGAAAACATAGGTTATATCTATTTAAACTTATAAAAGAATGGTATTTTTATTGATGGAAAAAACAGAAATGATGTGAACTTTCTCCTTATTCCTTCAAATATGTTGGTACTTACAGACTCACATATTTCAACTTCTAAAAATCTGGTCTTATATAACAAAGAAATACAATCGGAATTATTATTTAAAGTAAATTAAACTATATTTGATAAATTTTATTCTTTTGATGAATGAACTATAAAATTGCATCCAATTCCACTTATCTTCCCACTTTAACAACTGTTTGATGTATTTTTGCATAATGTCTGAAAGAAAGAAACGAAGGCAGATGTAACCATGGACAAAGAGAATTATGAGGTGATATAATTATCTGTTATCAGTAGAGAAATCCTTTGTATTCCATAATGAAGTGTGAGAAATAATTTATTTCTTCTTAAAGGAGATATTAGACATAGCCAAATCCTGACTTATGTCTTTCAAAATTCCCATTTCATCAGTTGTGTAGGAAGATGACTACAAAAATTGTCTGGTGATTCCAAAATTGTTAATTAAAAGATTAGCTATTGAAAATTTACAGAGAATGTAATGTTGGGTTACACATGCCCAAACACTACTACAAATATCCTTTAAACTAAAAATTAACTTGACTTTTTTCTCCTAGGGAGATGGTTTATTCCCATTCACATAAAACCCGAATAAAAATACATTCTGCTATGAGTAAAATATAAAATGTTCTCTAAATCATATTAGAATGCATTTAGATGAATAATTTTCCTACACTGTGTGTCCACCCTTGGCAGGACTAAGGGCTTCCCCTTCCACTGGTGCCCCAACAAGGCTATTCACTGCTAACTATGCAATTGGAGCCCAGTGTCAGTCCATGTATAGTCTTTGGGTAGTGGCTTAGTCCCTGGAAGCTCTGGTTGGTTCGCATTGTTGTTCATATGGGGTCTCAAGTCCCTTCAACTTTTTCAGTCCTTTCTCTAATTCCTCAAATGGGGGTCCTGTTCTCAGTTCAGTGGTTTGCTGCTGGCATTTGCCTCTGTATTAGACATGTCCTTCCTGTGTCTCTCAGGAGAGATCTATATCTGGTTCCTGTCATCATGCACTTTTTAGCTTCATCCATCTTATCTAGTTTTGGTGGCTGTATATATATATGGGCCACATGCGGAGCAGGCTTTGAATGGCCATTCCTTTAGTCTTTGCTCTAAACTTTGCCTCCCTATCTCCTCTTATGGATATTTTTGTTCCTTTTTATTTTCATATTTAAGGAGAATTTCATATTCTTCCAAATATGCTTAGTAATATTTTCTCTAAGTTGCTTAATCAAAAGTAGTACATGTAGATAATTTTATATGACATGTGCAAAAATATAAACTAATATTACTCCTTTGTGGCCTCTTAAATACGAAAAAAAAGTCACATCACTTTGAATTACAGAACATAAACTGTTAGTATCTATTACTCTTTTTATTGGTTTTATTTATTTATATTTCAAATATTATTCCCCTTCTGGTTTCCCCTCCACAACCCCTATCCCACCCCCTTTCTCCCTTGCTTCTATGAGGATGCTCCACCTGTCACTCACCCACTTCTGCCTAACTTCCCTAGCATTCCCCTGTACTGGGGCATAGAGCCTCCACAAGATCAAAGACCTCTCCCCTCAGTGATGCCAAATAAGAGAATCCTCTGCTACTTATGTAGCTGGAGCCATTGGTCCCTCTATGTGTATTCTTTGGTGGGGGAGGTTAGTCCCTGGGAGCTCTGTGGGGAGGTCTGGTTTGTTGATATTGTTGTTCTTTCTATGGGGTTACAAATCCCTTCAGGTCCTTCAGTCCTTGACTTAACTTCTCCATTAGGGTGCTCGCGTTCAGTCAAACTGACTTCTAGCATCCTCATCTAGCATCATTGGTCAGTCTCCTGCAGAGCCTCTCAGGGGTCAGCTATACCAGGCTTCTGGCAGCAAGTGCTTCTTGGCATCAACAATGGTGTCTGGCTTTGGTTTTGGGGATGGAATGGATCCCTAAGTGAGATGGTCTCTGGATGGCCTTCCCTTCAGTTTTTGTTCCACTCTTTGTCCCTGCATTTCCTTTATACAAGAACAATTCTGGTTTAATATTTTTGAGATAGATGGGTGGCCCCATCCCTCAACGGTGGGCTGTGCCTAAACTCTGAATATGGTGTCTATAGATTCTTCTCCCCTCTGCTGGGTATTTCAGCTAATGTCATCCCCACTGGGTCCTGGAAGGCTCTTGCTTTTCTGAAATCTGGGATTTTCTAGTGACTGTCCCCAGTACCCTACCCCATCCCATTGCTAACCACCTCTGTTCAATTTCCTGACACTGTACTTCTTCACAGTCTCCCCCAACACCTGATCTTGCCTCCCTTTCCCCTCCCCCTCCTCACTCCCTCACAGGTCCTTCTGTACCTCTACCTCCCATGATTACTTTATTTCCCCTTCTAAGTGGTACTGAAGCATCCACACATTGGTCTTCTTGAGCTTCGTATGCTGTGTGAGTAGTATTGTGGGTATTCCGAGTTTTTTGCCTAATATCCACTTATCAGTGAGTGCATATCATGTGTGTTCTTTTGTGACTAGGTTACCTCACTCAGGATGATATTTTCTACTTCGATCCCAAGAGTGGTATAGCTAGGTCCTCAGATAATATTATGCCCAATTTTCTGAGGAACTGCCAGACTGATTTCCAGAGTAGTTGTACCAGCCTGCAATCCCACCAACAATGGAGGAGTGTTCCTCTTTCTTCACATCCTCACCAGCATCTGTTGTCACCTGAGTTTTGATCTTAACCTTTCTGACTATTGTGAGGTGGAATCTCAGGGTCGTTTTGATTTGCATTTCCCTGATGACTAAGGATGTTGAACATTTCTTTAGGTATTCCTTGGCCACTCAAGATTCCTCAGTTGAGAAATCTTTGCTTAGCTCTGTACTCCTTCTTAAATTAGGGTTATTTGGTTCTCTTGAATCTAACTTTTTTAGTTCCTTTTATATGTTGGATATTAGCCCTCTATTAGAAGTAGGGTTGGTAAAGTTCTTTTTCCAGTGTGTAGGTTGCTATTTTGTTCTATTGACAGTGTCTTTTCAATTTTATGAGATCCCATTTCCTTAGAGCCTGAGCCTTTGGTGTTGTATTCAGAAACTATTCTCCTATGCTGATGTGTTTGAGGCTCTTTCCTGCTTTTTCTTCTATTAGATTCAGTATAACTAGTTTTATATTAAGGTCCTCTGGGAGATTCACCATCCCTGACCTCAATCTGTACTACAGAACAATAGTGATAAAAACTGCATTATATGGGTACAGAGACTGACAGGTAAATCAATAGAATGGGATTGAAGACCCAGAATTAAACCAACTTGCCTATGGTCACTTGTCAAAGAAGCCAAACCATCCAGTGGAAAAAAGACAGCATATTCAACACATATTTCTGGCTTAAGTGGCAGTCAGCATGTAGAAGAAGTCAAAATGATCCATTCTTATCTCCTTGTACAAAGCTAAATATCTATTACTGTAAAATCATTATTTGAAAATGACTTTATTTTTGGTTATGATAATGTCTTCTTTTCTGGATTGATAATAAACATGTAAATATATGTTTCTTATGAAAGTCAATATGCATTATCAATTTTCTATTGACAAGTTTTGCTTTATACCATATATGTTTTCATGTGGCCATAAACATTTTTATTTATTCCAAGAAATAGATGAAGATGTAATCATGATCAATATGTGTTAAATGCATGTATTGAAATGCCATAATGAAATTTCTTTTATTTTACAACATAAATGTAAAAATTAATTTTAAAAAATCTGAGAAAAATGATGCTTGTATCAATTGTTCCTTGGGTGACTAGATGAAAGCCACTGTTAAATTTATGTGATGTTGAATCACATCTAGTGATACTTTTCATCTCAAAAACATAGTCCAGAACAACTTATTTCTACATTTAATGTGTGGTTGCACAGGCATTCTCCATTTTCCCGTTCATGGGGGTCCTTCTTAGGTGAGAAATTGTCAAGGCTTCCAAATTCTAGTTGAACGAAACCTATTTTATTGTTTGCCATTTATTTCTCATACATGGACTTCTTTGTTGCAGATTGCCTGGCATGTAGAAATCTCCTTTTTATTTCTGTTTCAACATTTCCTTTAAAGAAAGTCTGGCTGTTGTCCTTGGTGACTGAGATTTATCTTCCTCTGAACTTCTTGTCTTACGTCTCAGATTGTGCCTAAGCAGAACCTCTGTTGCTCTACTAAGCATAGCCTGTCTTGTTACACTGAGGTAAGTCTGCAAATACTCAGTCAAGTATGAATGAATCATTTATCCAGGTTCTCGTTGCTGTCAGGAGACAAATTGCAACTCTCATATTTCTTTGGACTTTGTCACAAGTGAAAAGAAATATATAGTCCAAGTTTATGTTCGTGTCTAGTAAAAGTTCAATTCATTGATGGATGCTGTTTTGTGTAGTACACGAGGACATATGGTCACAATGACTTCATGCCTGCCAGAATTGCAGACACTTTGAAGGGAAACATCAGCTTGATCAGGTCCTCCAAGCTAGTTGTAATTATTGCCAACACAGTATTTCACAATTTCTACTGATTGTCGATAACTTCTACTTTCTCTATCCAGATATTAAACAGAGAATATCCCTTAAAATATAAATAGTAATGTCTCAGAATCTGGTTCCAGATTAACTTGACCAAAATACTGCTTACAATTTAAAAGATGTCTTTCCTGTCCACGGTTTTGTTGCAACCTTTCTATGTACAGAAGCAACTATTAATATGGAGGCTTATATTTTCCTGCTTTCCATGCAATCTAGAGATTCATACTAATGGAATATCCAGGGTATATAGACTAGCTAAGTTTCAGAATAAGACAAGTGATGAAGTAATAAACAATAGTTCCCTACCTGGCATACCAACAAGGGAAGAGAATAAACATAAATATAACAATTTATATTATCTAGCTTATATTTTATTGAAATTCAAGCTACTTCTTTAATATAATTCTGTTTTTGAAATGCCCTGTGCAAGAAACTGTATTATATATGCTTTCAACCTCACATCATTTGCTTGATTTAAACTGATAAAGGCAAAGTTTAACGTAATAAGTAAGAAACAAAAACTGTAGAAGTAGAAAGTTGGATAATGAAAGAATGTTTTGAAAGGGGGAGATAAAGGTGGGATGTAGAAGTACTAGTAAGTTCTTTGGAAAGTTGAATAGACACATGTATTTAAGAAAATACCAGTTGAAAATGAAAATGTGGCAAAGCTGCTATTTTGGTATTCTACTTTGAAAAGCTGTTATAAACATGCATAATGAATGAGAACTAGCAAAAATGTGGGCTTAAGTTATAAGCGAGAGTTTAACCTAGAATGATGAACTGTGGGTGACAACATTGGAGAGATCTTTTATATCTGTAAAGGATTATCTTTTCAGTAAAGATCTCTTCAGAAGACTTAGTATGTGATAACCTTGGCATTAGAGCAGTGCCCAGAAAACATTCATTCACAACAAGACAAGAGAAGACCTGCTCTCCTGGCCTTCTGTCTTCTGACACAGGTTCCCATTATGCTTGAAATTATTCTAAATCACTTAGGATTTAATCACTTCAGGGATGATCGAGGGTGGCTCAGGTATTTTATGTTCTTAATATATTTCTCATTAGGCAAGCTTCCAAAAATGTTTCCTTATTAGGAGACGATCCCAGAAGATTATCCATAAATAGACTATAATGTTCCCTCCCTCGACTCTTCGAAAATGGAGGCTTTTCGTGTTTCAGTAGAAAAATGCCTCTGTGCAGAGTTAATGGTTTGAGATCATCCATAGATCTCAAAAGAGCTATGATTTTAAACCTAGAAGCGACAATGAACTAAATACATGCAAGATAGTTTCTCTGTTATATTAAGAACAGAGATTTGATTTAAATTATTTGTTAAGGATTGCTGTATATAATGTATCACTTGTCTTTGGTAAGTGTTAATATTTTCATTCAGGAGAACTAACACCAAGTGACCTCATTAACTTTTGATCCACTGTACTTAACACTTACTATAAAGCATACATAAATCAATAGCATGGCTTATCTAAAAGATAACTCCCTAGTATACAAGCTATTCATATGGTTCAATACCTAAAATTATACCTAATAAAGAATTGTTTATATCATATTCTTATCAGTAATTATAAAGTTATCTGACTACCATAACAAAAGTGGGCAAACAATTTCTCCAAACTTCTGTTTGTTTTCCCAGTGAGTTTTATATCATGAGCATAGCATAAGTGATAGACAGAGTCCAGTATGAGGTCCGAATGAACACAGCTACCTCTCCCACGTATCTAAGCTTGTTTCCCTTGGGGATTCAGCTCAATATGACCAGCCTAGTCCCATTAAATGACCAAGGTGTTACTCTTGTCAGTAAGAGCTGTTAAATGTTCCCAGCTTTTGGAAATGTCCTATGAGAGTCTGCTGACCTCTTAGTTGATCTGTAGACCATTAGTAACAAAAACTTTTAAGGTATACTGGTAGACAATTGAAAATCAGAATACCTCAGTATATGATACTATGGTAATTAATCTTAGATGGTTTATTTTTATTGTTTCTTTTTTAATTACATTTTTTAAAATTTTTATTGGATTGTTTTATTTATTTACATTTCAAAAGTTATCTCCCTTTCCAGTTTCCCATCCATAACCCCCCTATCCCACTCCCTCTCCTCCTCCTTCTACAGGGGTGTTCCCCAATCATCCAACCACCTATTCCTGACATTTCCCTACACTGGGGGTGTGAGTTTTGGCAGGACCAAAGGCTTCTCCTCCCATTGGTACCCAACAAGGCCATCCTCTGCTACATATGCAGCTGGAGCCATGGATCTGTCCATGTGTACTCTTTGGATGGTGATTTAGTCCCTGGGAGCTCCGGTTGGTTGGTATTGTTGTTCTTATGGGGTTGCAAACCCCTTCAGCTCTTTCAATACTTTCTCTAACTCTTCCAATGGGGACGCCATTCTCAGTTCAATGGTTGGATGCAAACTTCAGACTTTGTATTTTTCATGCTCTGGCAGAGCCTCTCAGGAAACAGCATTATCAAGCTCCTGTCAGCAGGCACTTCTTGGTGTCAGCAATATTGTCTGGGCTTGGTGGCTATACGTTTATGGGCTGGATCCCCTGGTGGGGCAGGCTCTTAATGGCCTTTCCTTCAATCTCTGATCCAAACTTTGTCTCCATATTTCCTCCTGTGAATATTTTTGTCCCCCTTCTAAGAAGGATTGAGGAATCTGTACTTTGATCATCCTTCTTGAGCTTCACGCGATTTGTGCATTGTATCTTGGGTAATTCGAGTTTTTGGGCTAATACCCACTTGTCAGTGAATGTATACAATGCGTGTTTTTCTGTGATTGTGTTACCTCACTCAGGATGATATTTTCTAGTTTTATCCATCTCATATACATTTCATGAAATCATTGTTTTAATAGCTGACTAATACTCCATTGTGTCAATGTACCACATTTTCTGTATCCTTTCCTCTGTTGACAGACATCTGGGTTCTTTCCAGCTTCTGGCTATTATAAATAAGGCTGATATGAACATAGTGGAGCATGTGTCTTTGTTATATGTTGAGGCATCTTTTGGGTATATACTCAGGAGAGGTATAGCTGGATACTCAGGTGGTACTATTTCCAATTTTCTGAAGAACCTCCAGACTTATTTCCAATCCAACCCACAATGGAGGAGTGTACCTCTTTCCCCACATCCTTGCCAGCATCTGTTTTCACCTGAAAAAAATTTATCTTAGCCATTCTGACTGGTGTGAGATGGAACTTCAGTGTTTCCTAAATACAATATAACATAGTATTAATACCTATTCCTCAAATTTGATTTTGAAACAAGCTTAAATTTCAAAGACTAAATTGTCTTTATTTTATCTTGAATGTTGTGACTTAATTTATAAAGAAAACAACCCAATCACTAGTTATTTAAGAGCCATGGTCACCGAGACATTGCCAATGATATAGGTTTTATCATGAGCTTATTAGACAGTTCTAGAAGTGACCGTAAGTGACATTTAAGAAAGATTTGATAACACTGGCTGATTGGTGATAAGCTACATGCAAAATTCTCTGATACACTAAATATACTTAATTATAACTTTTAGATTAGAGTAAATGTATAGAGGAAGGAAAAAGGATGGGGGCTCATTCTCTGCTGTGATGTCACCATTTGATTTACAGAGAATTTTTTTGTACTGACTCTTGTCAAGTGACATTTTAACATTGGATCCTTAGTCCACTTGAGCAACTGTAGGAATCAACTGTAATATTTTTCAAAAAGGGCAATGCAGTTTGAGTGCTTATATATACCTGAGTTTCAAAGTACCTCATAATCCAGGTCAATAACCTTTTGTGCCATTGGGGATTTTTATCATCAGTAACTACACCAGTCTTCAGTTTTGCTTTTAGCTACAATAAGCATGGAGCTGTAGCAATTCTGAGGCTCATTTCAGTGACATTAATTAATAAGTGCTTGATGAGTTTTATTTAATATTTATTTCATATAGCACTAGTTTTCCACATAAATGTAGGCTTTGAAAATTTTCTAAGATAATTTAATTTTTCTTTTTCTTTCTCTTTTATTGGGGGGATACTGGTCTGACTCATATGTGTGTATGTTGTTTCTTTTCATTGTGCATATATAATTGTGTGTATTATGTGTATGCATGTGTAGTCTTCCATGTAGTTGGAGGCCATAGAGTGACACAGGGTGTTTTCCTCTACCTGTTCTCTACAGACAGGGTCTTCTACTGAGACTGGGACTGGAGCTGGAGAGGACTGTCAAAAACCCCTGACAATCTTCCTTCCTTCCTCTATTCCCTCCACTCAATACATAGGGGTTATGTGCACACATAGTCCAAATTTTTGCACAGGCACTGGGGACAACATCAAACTACAAGACCAATTAGTTGGGTAGGGAGGAATGGATGATCTGCAATAACTTCGGAGATAGAAGGAATGTTATCCAAATATTTTAAATTTAAATATTGTTTTAAATAACAAAAATTAAAAATAATAAATTTTTAAAAAGGAAAAAACCTGCAAGGTCCACTCCCAGATATTAATTTTCTCAAATGAATTTTCACACTTTAAAAGTTCTACAACCTTTTCAAGAAGTATTATCAGCTAAGGGACACATGCTCCAAAACATGAGATTATCAGGGACATTAAACATTCCAACCAAAGCAGACCCCTATACTACTTCAAGATAGACTTGCTCACTAGAAGAAAGAATGATTAGATAGAAAAGAATGTGAGCTATACTTGTTGACCACCATGTATTAGAATTTATTGCAGATTAAATTCTACCACATTCTACAACAATAAGATCTGATGATGCCCAGATTACTGAACACACAAAAACAGTGGCAGAGCAGCATGTCCCAAGAGATCATAGGTACTTTTTCCACAACAGTGGTTTCTTGCGCTATGTATGTTTTCAATCCCTTTTTCCTATTGTACTGTGTGTAACAAACCTGTAAATGTAGATGTTGTACTCCTCCATGTGTTGAGAGCCATTCAAAAACAAATCTTGACTACCAAGAAGGATATCAGGGGAACCTATAAAATATAGTTTGTTGATCATATAAACAAGACACTTCCTGTAGAGATAATATGTTGTATGTTATATGGATGCTTCACCTGTCAATTAAAACACCACTTACGATATTAGGAAAGGGTAGAATAGAAGGTGGGATATCTAATAAGCAGAAAGATTTCTAGATAAAGCCAGACAAGTAAGATTTGCCCAGGGAGATGTGACAAGATGGATTCATGGTACCTGAGCCCACGTAACTGTCCATGTGACAGAATGTAGGACAAAATAATGCTCTGAGTTATGCTTTAGTCAGAAAAGAGCATAGTTCTATGTCCACATATTTTTAAGCATATTTGAGTCTGAGTCTTATTTCCAGGAATATGGGCTATAAGAAAGAACCAGACCAAACATCTATAGTTTCCCATTTGTGACTGATACCTAAATGAAGGGAAATTTTGTTATCAATTCAACTTTGTGGAAAGAGACTCTAATTTCAGAACAGTTTAATCATAATTTATTTCAATTTTCAAACAGACACAAATTAGAAACAAAGTTTTAAATCCAAAACATAAGCATATGAGACACATTTCAGATTCCAATTACACATCTCATAATTCAAAACGTATTAACTATAGAATGAAAAACAATGCCCTAGCTCAGAAAACTTAGGAAAAAGATCACTTTTCTAATAATTTTAATTATTTCCTAAAATAATATTCATGAAGAATCATGTGGAAGTGCACTGCCAAGACTGAACAGCACGTAAGAGATAGCTAGACATTACTGCATTAGGATGCAGATTCAGTATCTAGTACATACATGGTGGCTCACAACCATTGTAATTCTAGTTTTTGCCTGTCCTTTCTAAGCACAAAGTATACTCTTCTTACACAGAATTACATACAGCCAAGTAACCTAGACATGTAAAATAAGAATATATCAATCTTTTGTTGTTGTTGTTGTTGTTGTTGTTGTTGTTGTTGTTGTTGCTTTTTACACTACAGAAATTATTCCCTTCCTGGTCCAGCCCCTGACTGTTACCTGCCCCTGTAACCATGAGGATGTTCCCATTCCCCCATCTCCAGATCGACAGGCCTCTAAATTTCCTGAGGGATCCAGTCTCTTGAGAGTTAGGTGCATTTTCTCTGACTGAACCCAGACCCCAAAGTCTTCTGCTGTATATGTGTTGGGGGCCTTATATCAGCTGGTGTATGCTGCTTGATTGGTGTTCCAGTGTCTGAGAGATCTCAGTGTTCCAGGTTATCTGAGACTGCTAGTCCTCCAATAAGATTGCCCTCCTTCTCAGCTTCCTCCAGCTTTTCCCTAATTTAACCACAGGGGTCATCATCTTCTGTCCATTGGTTAGGTGCAAATATCTTCATCTGACTTTTTCAGCTACTTGTTGGATCTTTTGGAGGGCAATCATGATAGGTCCCTTTGAGTGAATGCTCTGTAGCTTCAGTAATAGTGTCAGGCCTCGGGGCCTCACATCGACCCAGATCCCACTTTGGGCCTGTTGCTGGACCTTCATTTCCTCAGTCTCTTCTCCATTTCCATCCCCACAGATCTTTCAGACAGGAAGAGTTATGGGTCAGAGTTTTAACTGTGGGACATCAATTTCATCCCTAACTTGATACCCTGTCTTTCTGCTGGAGGTGGGCTCTACATATCATACTGAGTGAGGTAACTCAGTCCCACAAGAACATGCATGGTATGTGGTATGTATACACTAATAGGTGGACATTAGCCAAAGAAAAAAGTACAGAATACAGTCCACAGAACTCAAAAAGCTCAACAAGCTGAAGGGCTCAAGTGAGGACGCCTCAGTCCCACTTGGGCAGGAGAAGAAAGCAACCACAAGTGAGGAGGGAGGAAGGGAAAGACAGAAGGGAAAGAAGATGGGGGTGGAGGGAGAGGGGAACATGATCTGGTATTGGGTGGTGCAAAGGAACTAAAGCCCAAGGGCCAGCAGTAAGAATGGAAACAGGCAACCTCAGGAGCTAGGAGGTTGGGGGGACCCTCCAGTATGTACCAGAGACCTGGGAGGTGAGAGACTTTTAGGACTCGGGCACCTTAGGTAAAATGCCCTACAGTGGGGAGAGGGAAAAAAATCAATCTTTAAGAGAAAGAATAATAATAGAAATATAAAAACATACATACTCTACAAAGTGAAATTCACAATATCTGTAAGTACTTCTGTAATTATCAGGTTGCAAAATAAGATTATATACCCTACATGTCCAAAGTAAAAATGAAACAATCAAACTAATTCAATTATTTAACAAGACATTTATTCTTGGTAATAGGAACTTATAAAAAATGCAAACGTTTTGGGAAATAGAAAAACTACCAACTATAATAGATTAGTACGTAATGATAGAAATATCATTGAATAAATATCCAAATATAGGAAATATGGCAATTTATAAATAATCTATAAAAATGTTTCCAAAGAAAGATTACAAAATGTCCCAAGGGGTTGGGGATTAAGCTCAGTGGTAGAGTGCTTGCCTAGAAAGCACAAGGCCCTGGGTTCGGTCCTCAGCTCCGAAAAATAAAAATGTCCCAAACTTATAGTAATCTGTGTCATTCAATGTAAGCAATGCTTAGGAACAAATACAAGTCCTATGTTCACGTGTACCTGTAGAGAAGAAAAATCATCACAAGTTTGAGAATAGGAAAAGAATCACAGCTGAAAGCAAGAAGAGTAAGAGAAAAATAGCTACCAGGAAAGAGATGATCTCAGTTCAGCAGAATTGACAAAGTTATCAGAACCAGAGAAATCCAAAACTGGCTCTTTGAGGTAAAACTTTTGTAATATTGATAGTACATTGATAAATGTGGCAAAAGTAATGACAAAACATGAAGAGAAATCTTAATTTATTTTAATGTTAGGAAAGACAGTATTTAGTACCACTACAGATTATGTAAAAATATAAACAATGTGAAAATTCAGAACAACTTCATGTAAATAAGATGAAGAAGTATGCCAACTAAAATTTCTTTTTAAGTTCCCACCTACTATGCATGGATATCTAAAAAACACAAACAAATAAATAGCATTTTCAACTGGTGAAGGACCTTCATCCTGTGCTGTCTGACCATGTTATACCTCGTAAACTCAAACAGATATGTCTACTACTATAGCATTTGGGACTAATACTGACCATAAAGCGATATGAAATAAAGCAGATTATCTTTCATAATATGGTTATTCTCCCACAACAAGCAGAAGGTCTTAACATGTAAAACAGAATTTGTGGGAAGGAACTCTGTGTTGATATTTTCCTGACTTGCTACTTCATTGATGTGTATTACTGACTTTAGATCAACAGTTCACAGAAACTGTGACAAATTCTAAAAATAAATCCTCATCTTTATTTCTGAGATGAAACTTAGTTTATCTACTAACAAATTAGACTGTTCACTTTTCTTAATACAATGACATTAATTCAATGGCCTCTAACATAGAATAAACAAAGAAAACCTTAAGATCATCTTCATATTAAATATACAATCATTGATCATACGGTGATCTGTGTTTAATCAGCTTACACTCATTAGAGAAGCTATTGTCATAAGAATTTTACCACAAATCTGCTCTGATACTCAAGGGGAATTCAGTGTCAGTGGTTCATTTCTAATAGTATTATTGTTTTAGGAACATGCAAAAGTAGATGCTGTCATAATTAACTGTGAAAATGCTGACTTAAAAAATTCAGACATAAAACTTCAATGTAGATTCATAGTTCCCATGTAGTTCATCAACGTCAATCCTTACTATTTAAATTTTGCTTAAGTCTTGGTGACAGCAATAAGGAGAGGAAATGTGTGGCACCCTGGCCATCACTTCTACTGTGTGTTATGCAGAACAAGATATATTACTAAATACAGTAGGAGTGATTTAATTTTTCCTGTTCCCATAAAGAAATGATTCTTTACTAACTACTTATAATTTTTAGCCATAGTTCCTATTAATGAATTTATTATCCCAGTTGTCAACTTGACTATATCTTGAATTAACTGCATTCCAGAAATGGAGGGCACACCTGTCATCCAGATTGTGATACTGGAAAACATAGCCTTTTGATCTGGATGTTGAAGCATAGTGGCCATGAAAATCCTAGATATACACAAAGGGTCACATAACTTTAATGCCAGGAGACAAGAGGCAAGCAGATCTTGATTTGAAGGCCAGCCTGGGACAGAAAAATTTCCATGTAAAGAAGAGATTAGATTCAGGAGCAGTGATATACAAATTTAATCTGGACCATACCTTCTGGTGGAGTCCTACATAAAGACAGTGGGAAGAAGGAAGTGTTCCTTCTTTATCTGCTTGTTCTTCCTTGCTAACACATCTGTTGGACCCTACTTCTTCAGGATTCCACATTATACAGAAGACCAGGTGAGACACCTAGCCTCTTGGGACTGAGCAACTGCTAGATTCCTGAACTTCCCTTTTACAGCTACCCACTGGATTAGTTAGATTGTAGACTATTATTTCAATAATTTTATATAGAGATATTCCTTAAATTCTGTGACTCTAGGAAACTGTGACTAACAAACCATTGCACAGAATGAAATTTAATTTGTTTAACTTTATCTTCTAAATCACACTGTAATTTTTCATGGGTATAAGGTTATATAGATTTCTTCTTGTGTTGCAAAGAAATCAAAAGGAAGTAATTTAAATTAGTTTCACGTTGAAGAGAAGTTGTGATTGTCGATGCTGAGAGAAGTCAGGGTATGAGAATGAGTAGCATGAATAACAATTCCAGTGAAATACACAAAAGTACTACCTATAGATTCCTTCTGCTAAGCTTGGAAAGGACATTTAACTATAGAGGTAGTTGGCCAAAATTGCCTATTGTGAATGAGTATTTCCAGCATCCCAGTGAGGGATGCTTAAGGAATGACACAGCTCTGTCAGCACCAATAAATGAGGTAAGGTAGAATCAGCACAGACGTTAGCTTCCTAGGTCAGTCACCAGTCAGTGTTCTCTGAGCATGTAAAAATGCCATGTTTTACTCTTTTCCAAAAACATTGTTCTTGCGTACATTTTATATCACATGATATGATTTCTGCTTTGGAGAAATAGAAATTCTTTTGTTGTTGTGAAAGTATATTTATTTTCAATTATTTTATTTAATATTCTTCATCTCGTGTATTGACTATTTTGGTTTTATTTGACTTTTTATTTTATTTTCTATGTCTGTGAGAGTTTTGCCTACATGTATGTCTGAGCAATATGGATGCACAGCTCTTCCATGGGCCAAAAGAGGATATCAAATTCTCTGAAATTGCAGGTACAACAGCTGTGGGCTACCATGCGAGCGCTTGGAATCAAACCTAGATCTTCTAGAAGAACAACCAGTTATTACTTAGACATCTCTGCAACCATCTAACTTGGGTAGCTGGAGAGATACAGTGGATTTCTCATCTTTCCTCTACCCTTTCCTGTCTTCTCTATTATATCTGCACTCAGCAGTGGTCCTTCAGTTAGAGCTGAGAACTGTAATACAGCAGCTTTGGAAGCAGTGAATCTACGAAACACATATCATTCACCAGCACTTCAGTATTTGTAAACAGTTAAACAAATGCACACATTAACATCAACCTATGTAAATTATCCTGGATTTAGTTTATATTATGGAGAATTAGATAATAATTCCTAAATGCACAACTCTAAGTGTTATAATCACAAATCTTAACATTCAATAAAATCAAAATCACTATGGTATAAATTCTTGAAGATCATAGTCCCTACACTCTAATAAAAGAAAATAAAACCATTTAATAACTTAGAATAATTATTTCCATTTTAAATTTGTGATCAAATGAGAAATATAGCCTGAATGCAGAGATTATGGGTCCTTATGTACAAAAGTAAGGAATAACCATAGCATCTTGAGGATGTTAACACTTTGGTACTAACAATGGTCTGACAAATATGAGAGTAATTACAGGATAGCTAACTGTAAATATGTATGTCTCTATGATTGGCCATTGTATGTAGAGTTTTTCATCTGTGTTCACCTAAAGTACATGTGTAGATGGCCGCAATAACATTCGCCACCACTAGATGGTGCTGGCTTCCACTGCGCCCCACGTGGTAGGCCAGGATAGCCTCCGCCATTACAAGATGGCGCCAGCCTTCGCCGCGCCAGCCGGCCCCCCTTTCAGGAAGTTTACTGTGCGCATGTGCAAGAGTGCCTTCGTGCCAGGACTTTGTCCACTCCGGGGCGTGCCTTGAGATCATGGGTAACAACCAATCAGGTGTGGGTGCACCACACTAGGGTTTTATAAGCGTGCCATGTTGGCGCGGCGTGGCTTTTCCTCTTCTAAGATTAATAAAGTGGTCACAGTAAGGATTTCTAAATGTCCGTGTGCTTCTTGCCGGCGAAAAGTCGTGCGCGGGACATTTGGTGCCGAAACCCGAGACTCAAAAAAGCTACATCATCGCTGGTGCCAAGAGGAAGCCTCCGTTTCATGGAAGAAATCCAGAAACTGTGGAATGCAGGTAAAACTCTGAGAGACTATGTTTAGTCTTGATCTGTTCCAGCTCAGTCCTCTGCCGGACGCGGCAGAAGCCGCTATGGTTGCTCTGGCAGCCCTCAGGTTGTTTCTATTGACCTTTGAGTTTCTAGCTACCGCCATACGGCGTCAGAGGTCGAGTGGGAACTGCCCAGCTGTGACAACAAAGCGGAGAGTGTTGGGGGAAGGGCGAAGAGGGTCAGAAACAGAGGGTAGTGAAAAGTTGCAACAAACTGATCGATCTCAAGCACCAGACCCTTCCAATTTGGAAGTGAAAGATTGGGGAAAGAACGCTCCGGGTGAGAAGGGAGGAGGTAAAAGGAACACAGTATTTTGGGAGAAAAATTTTGTCTTTGTGCCTGTTAGAAGTGTGCTTAAGGTCCGGCGCCGGCTCTGGGGACGCCGCGGCGTCCGGGCACTGACACGACAGCTTTACAGTGTCATACTGATCAGATTTGATAGAGGCAGACCGCCTGAAAATTTATTCAGGAGTATCAAACAAAAGGACATTTCAGTGCCCGTGCACAGCCTGATAGAGTTAATGTAATTGGGTTGTGAGTAAAAATACTCAGGGCTGTGTTTCAGTTCCATACCATTGGCGAATGTCGGTCATACTGCTCAGATAATATTTCTCAGTATCTTACAGGAATTGGGTTTCAACACGTTGGTGGACTAGTCCAGGAATTGAGACAATCCATCGCCCATATCGACTCCACTCGAGTGGATGGTCACCGTGAACACCATCTGGCTTTTTCCCCTCTTTGTCTATTGTTTGTCTCTGGTGCACCAGGATGTCCCCATGTCTGTCAGTGTATGTCTGTGGTTTTTGTTTCTCGTTGTCTAAATGTTTTATGTTTCATGTTCAAAAGAAAAAATGGTAAAAACTTTACCTGCTGGTCGTACACACCTTGACTTGGTTTTAACTCGTTTCAAAAAGGAACAAATGAATAAAAAACAGTTCCAATCAGGTTTTTAGAGCCCTGTGCCTGGAGCCAGGTGTCTAGATTAGCTGGAGAAGCTGCCCAGAGGCTAAGCGTCTACAGGAGCTGATCTTAAAAGCGCCAACAGCTTCTTCATACAAGAGTTGATAGCTGTTTCTCTTAGAAAAATCCCTGACTTATTACTTGACTCAACAGGTGACAAGGTGCTTCTCTTAAAATCATAGCTAAAAGGGTAAAAATGGTGTTTGGTCTAAATATTAAAGATAGGTGTAGCCACTTCAATTTTGTTTCTCATTGGTTCTAAATGTATAAATATGCTCTACTTGCCTTGGTTATGGACTATTGGCTTTTTAGCTATGGGATATGGTTAAAAAGGTATAATATTGGTAACAGAAAGTTGACATAAAGCTGGTAATCTGGATGGAGTCATTCTAGATAACATGTGACATGAGCCAACCTAGGGAAACAGGTCTAAATTGAGGTAATATTTTTATGGAACTCTTATCCTAGAAACCAGGCTTCTAAAAGAATTTAGGACATTGTCTATTCATATATAAGAATTCATATATAAAAATCGGCAGTCAAACTTTGTATCTGTATTTTAATGCTAATTCCACTGCCCCAAGAACAGTTGTGGTTTACCCTAAAGCTATCAGTATTTTTATGCTAATTACCACTGCCCTAAGGACAGCTGCCTAGTCAAGTACTCAGAACTCAGGTGACCTCGTGGCTGTGTTCTGGTGTTACAAAGAGAACTTAAAGATTGTGATTTAGGATTGCCAGTGTTACATTGACTAACTCAAACTTATTTTTAATTAAGGAAAAATCAAACAGGTAGAGATTGTTACAAGATTTACGAAGGATTGATAAGGTTTTGGAACTTGTGAGAACATTACAGCCAGTTTACTTACTCCAACTGCCATTTCAGGATAGATTTAGAGGATTGCTAACAGCCTCATATTAGGTAATTTTGTTGCTTCTTCAGTGTAAGAAGTTAGAACTTAAATCTTTCAATGTATATGGAAATTTTTACTACAAACCTTTGCTCTCAAAATGAGCTTTAATATTTGGGGAGTAGCTGTTACACTACTCCAGATAAGAATATTTGAAGCTAATTTTAAGCTTCTAAAGATATGTTAATTCGCTAAGTACCTCACCTTACCAGAGGACTTAGGTCTTTGTTATGCACATTGGAGATAAAGCTTCAGCTGTGTTAGTACAGAGTTGTGGACTGGAGTCATGGAAGTATTTTGAATAGAAACCTGGTAAAACATATCTTATTCCAAACAACAGTTAATTGGTTACTACTAAATACTGATATTTGGCCTATTACATATACAAATTTTTCAGGCAAAATTGATAATTTTACTCTTTACTTGCTTTTGTACTTCCTACATATTTGTGCGTACTACCCATAGGAAATGCACTTAGTGTATTTATAGGTGGTTCATCTAATGAAAAGGCTACAGGTACGATTGGATCACTTGTTTATTCTCTTGAGTTTCTATTGCTTCAACACAGATTATTAAATTTCATAGTTTAGCCACTGTTTTTAAATCAAACTTTCTATTCACATACTGATAGCCAATGTGTGGCTTGTGGTTTACAATTGATTTCAATTACTTAATGCTTTATTAGAGGCAAGTTTTCTACATGAAATCAGTGAGTGATTTCAGTGTAAATTTGTCTGACAACTCACTGTCCTTTCAGTGCTCTGGCTCAGACAACTAAACAAAACCATAGACCCAGCTCTTTAAAAATGGTAATGGAGTTGATAACACACCCTCATGAAAAGAGGAAGACTCCATTTGCTTACTTTCACCTCCCAGCTTCACCCTGCCAGCTCAGGGACTGAATCTGGACAATATTTCCAAGATTTGACATTTCTAATTAATGCTTATGTTTAGGTAAATAAAGTTTGTGAGGTGCTAGAGAAATGGCTTAGTGGTTAAGAGCACTAAATACTGTTCCTTTATAGGACATTTAAGAACTCAAACTGGATTGCCTGGGCTCTTTAACAAGGGAGAACAAGATACCAGACAGATTATAGGCCTTACATAAGAACAATTAGTGAAAAAATCTCATTCTTTATATATCCAATACAATTATGCTGGAGACAATAATTTGGTATACAAGTCAATTTATAAATACGTGCTCAGTGTCCTCAACTTAATCCTCGAGGACTTACCTTAATAAATAATATCTTTACTATATCTTAATAAATAAAAAGGGGGAGTTATCCCTGTATGTTAAATAATGCTCCTTTTATTTCAATTTTAAAAATTTGGATGCCAAAGTTTATGGCACCCTACAACTAGGCATACTTCTGCCTAGGTGAAATAGAGAGATCCACTTATTGACATGTTCCTGTCCAGATATTTTATATGGGGAAGAGGGAATGTTTGTGTTTTTTTCTACAGGATGCTACAAGAGTGTGCCAGTTGCCTGAGTGGTTGCTGAGACTTGCTGTCCTGGTTATTCAGCTCTCCTGGTTCGGGTCCCTAGAGTCATTCCTCTGCCCTGAAAAGAAGATGGAAGATCCCCCTTCACCTTTTGTCATCACAGAGATTTTGCCGTTGCTACAGTCAGTGTTACCGCTGCATGTTCCCGTCCCACTATGGCCTGCTCTCTGACCCTCTGTACACTGCTGCTTGCTGGGGAAGACTGGACTCCAGCCGTTGCTGTGCCTTCATTTCCCTGGTGACTCTTTCTGCCTTAACTGGTAACTGGTGTTGTCATTTTACAGACTGTAGCTTCACAGAAAGCTACCTGTGTAAAGCTACAGTGACTGGAGAACTCTGTCCTGGTTATACAAATCTCAGAAATGGTTCCATTGCCTGCTGGTTGTTCCAGAGAAGAATGACTGATCCTGAACTGTCCTGGAAAAGACCTTTGACACTTTCGCTGCTATTGTAGCAGCCATTACTGCTGCAGACATTGTGTCTGCAGTGTCTGGAGTTATCCTCCCCCAATCTATTGTTAGACAAGTACAGTGGGTGAACTTTCTGGAGTAGTTACTAACAATTGGGAATTCTAAATTTTATTATAGAAGTGGCTTGACTATGGCCCTTGGTGGTAACAGCTGAGGAGGACCAAATGAGGTGCCCACTACTTATCGGGAGTGGCTGTTTGATGCAGCCCTATGCTGTGGATCAGTATTCATACCATGGTTGGTTTACAAACTCAGATCTCAACAGTATCGTGACAAGGCCGTTATCACTCAAGCACTTGTGGCCATTGTACTAGGGGCCTCCCCTGGAATTTGGTTATCTTGCTCAGGACTCTCTCTGTATCTGAGTTCCCTGCTCCTGCACCCCATGGATCTCTGGATCCATTACACTGGGAGGAGAGGGACTCTCTCTGTATCTGAGTTCTCTGCTCTTACACCCCATGGATCTGTGGATCCATTACACTGGGATTGAGAGAGACTCAGTGTTCCTTTGATCAGCCCTTACACATCGCTGAGGTTTCCTCATTACACGCGATAGGGTGATCATGACTGCCATAAAATTATATAAATTATAAGAGTGAGATGTAGAGGGCCGCAATAACATTCGCCACCACTAGATGGCGCTGGCTTCCACTGCGCCCCACGTGGTAGGCCAGGATAGCATCCTCCATTACAAGATGGCGCCAGCCTTCGCCATGCCAGCCAGCCCCCCTTTCAGGAAGTTTACTGTGCGCATGTGCAAGAGTGCCTTCGTGCCAGGTCTTTGCCCACTCCGGGGCGTGCCTTGAGATCATGGGTAACAACCAATCAGGTGTGGGTGCGCCACACTAGGGTTTTATAAGCGCGCCATGTTGGCGCGGCGTGGCTTTTCCTCTTCTAAGATTAATAAAGTGGTGACAGTAAGGATTTCTAAATGTCCGTGTGCTTCTTGCCGGCGAAAAGTCGCACGCGGGACATACATGGAGCAAAATTCAATTCCTTAGGTAAGTTTTTAAAATATATTTTGACCTTTCATATGTTCAAAAGTAACAAAATAATATGCCTTCCTTTTAAAAATTTTCAATGTTTTAATAATTGTGCAATGCTTATAGTCAACAATGTGGTGATCCCACATTATTGCAGAGTTGGAAAAGTAGATGTACAAGATGTAGAATGACTTAGTAAATCTTTTCACAAAATTTCTTCTTTGTATGTGGAACTGATGAGAAGGGAGAAAAGCATAACATACATAGTGAATTCCAAAACCAAAAATTGCTAATAAGTTGTAACTGTCAGAGGTGCTTAATATATGTGAAAATATGTGTCAGAAAGGGACATTTTGGTATAATATTGAGATTGTGCAAAAACATGTATTTAAATTATTATTAATTACGTTCTTGCTTTGAGAAAGAAAACTGAGTTTCTCAAGTAGCCACGAAGGACTTTCCCAAGCTAGTTTGGTAAAAATCACACATCAGTCTCCTGTGGATGGAATGATACACCCTCATCAAGGCTCCTGTAAATTATTTTCACTCAGTCTCTAAGTTTGAGTTTTGCTTAAAGAGGTAAATTCATCTTAGAATCACCCATATGAATTGGTCCTCCTGAATTAAGTTTCCTAGTCTTCTTCTGACACTGTTATAATGATTTGGTTTTCTACAGAAATTGAAGTTGATGCAGTTTCACTGTCCAGGACATTGGTATTCATATTATGAACTTTCACTTGTTTTATTTTTCGTATGGTGTTGAATGAGATGGTACTACTTCTCTTTTCCTACCCCTTTTCTCCCTGTAATCCCTCTCATAGCTGCTCTTTACTATCTTTCAAATCGATACCTTACTTTGTTAATCATATTTGGAATTTATAGTGTAGGGATTTTCTCTTTGATGTTCTGAATTTGGGGTGGCGAGTTGGAAAATTATACCTCCAAGTGTCATAACCACTTGCTTTTCCTAAAATAGTTGATACTCCATGTGGTCATTTTTAACTTGCATTAGATTCAATGTAAAAATAGTTTTACTTAAACGTTTGTTTATTTTTGTACTAAAGGGCAAACGACAGGGATCATTTTATTTCAAAAACTTGCCACAAAATCCATAGCACTATGCTAGATTAATTTATCCACTGCATTTACAAAGTTCCTATTATTTCTTATCATTATATAAAATAGTCTTGTTGCTATATTATAGCACTATATTTATGTGAGAAAGATTGGACTATTATTCACTGTAGCATATTTTCTGGACAAACTCCAACTGAAGTGAATTTCCAGCTGCTATGATAATGATTTCTATGACATTGTACTCAATAAGAACGTACCACTACTAAAAAAGCAACATGATCTACATGTCTGAAAAATTCCCTGCTAAGTGGAAAATGAAATAAGTGTGCGTTCACATCCTTTATAGTCACACATTGTTTGGTGTTGAAAATTTCTATTACCTAATTACTCCTACTGATACTTTTTCTAAGTTGCCTGTACACAGATCTTTACTCCAGGAACAATACATTACTGTGATGTTTTTCATGGTTACAAAGGAAAAGGACCCTAGTGTGTGGTTCTTGAGCACTTCACAGAGTGCAGGCCATCTGTGAGAAGATATTTAATTTTCACTATATATTCATTTTTTATTCGTATCTCTGAGAGTTTTCAGCAATTGAAATTTAATTATTTTAACTTTTATGTGTAAGTGTTGCAGGCCACACTTGAGTGCAGTGTCCCTGGTGCCATGTCCCCAGACATGCCGTATGAGCAGTTGTGAGCCACATGTTACAGGTGCTGAAAAACAAACTCAGTTCCTCTGCAAAAGCACACATGCAGTTAACAGCTGAGCCATCTCTCCAGGCCTCTTTGAATTTTCTAATTGTTGTCTATAAAACCTAGTTGAAAGGAGCTGTAGAATATGAATGTAACACCTACTGTCTGCTATTGATTTGAATTCTGGCATTGGGAAAACATTATCACCTTTTAATGAAGCATTTTTTAACTTCCCAAGGAAGAGATAATCACAATCTCTATTTATAAGAATATTTATCCTACATTATAATTAAATAATTACCCTCTACAAATACACAGTGCTATTAGTCTGTTTCAAGGAGCTGGACTGCCAGCTTATAATGTTTATTTGGAAAAGAATAGAAGAGTGTCAAGAGAAAAGATATTTTTTCTCAGGACCCTGTGCCAACCTTTACAATTATGAGTAAAGCACAGTCATAAACATCTGCGATATATTGGCACTGAATTAAGCAAAAATATACAGTAATTAAAAATTATCTGATGTTCCCTTTTCTATAAATAAATGTGTTGTCTACAATTAGGACTTATTCTAATTTCCAAGGATTTTCCAAAGCTTTTGTGTTTTTATACTTCAATATTTTTAACAATTAATTTTTCTATAGCACTAAAATACCATTGAAACAGTACAAGTTGCACAGTATTAGCATTAGCCCATTATTTTTCTATATGTAGTACTAATTATTTTATTTGTATTTAGATAACTTTTGTATGGAGATAATTAGACATTCTTTGATCACTGAATGAAAATAATGTTGTCGCCTTTTGAATTTGAATATTTAATGAATGGAAGTGACTATAGATAAATTTAGTTCTACATTTTATAGCATGTATAAATATAAAATAAAGACACATTTTTGCTTAAATTCCAAACTCCTAAAATATGTTTGCAGTTCTATCATCAATGATTCATGTTTTATATCTGAGAATAAGGTCAACTCATACATTTTAGTGGTTCCAGGGTAATATCACTGCTGGGCTTTTCAGAACTCCACTGAAGGCCAAAGGATCCATATATGATTGAGCTGAGAAGGACTGGGTATTGCATGTGATGTTCACATTAATTAACTTGTCTCAATGTTTGCTTTCCAAAAGTAACAATATTCTCTCCTCCCTCTCTCCCTTCCCCTCCCGTCCTCTGTCCTCCTCCCTCTCCCTTTATCCCTCCCCCTTCCCCTCTCCTCCTCCTCCTCTTCCTCGTTCTCTCTCTCTCTTTCTCTCTCTCTCTCTCTCTCTCTCTCTCTCGTATGCATGTGTGTGTTTGCATATGCATGTACGTGTGTGTCTGTGTGTGTGTGTGTTTCTGTCCACACCTTCAGGAGGTTGTGACCTAAGTGATTCCCGAGACTGTTCTATTATATCAATGCAATTTACATACTCTGCTAACCCCAAATAATATATCATTTTGTCAATAAATTGTATCTCAGGCAAAGATTGATTTACATCAAAAAAATAACAGAGGAATATAAAAGGGCTTGAGTTGCCTTCTAACTCAAGTATAAATTTAGAAAAAATTTAGTTATGAAAGAGGTAATTAGCAAAGATCTTGATTCTATTTAGAATAAAAGTATTTTCATCGCTCAGAAGTTTATTAATTTTTCAGAGTATATAATTACTGAAATTTAGAGGTAGACCTTTAAGCTGATCTTAGAATATTGGCACTAATATATTTGTTTGGTTTGTGGAGCAATATGTCAAATTGCAAAATTCCTTCTGTATAACCATGGCTGAGTCAGATTAAGAAAGGAGAGACTAAGAGGAAAAAAATTTAAGAAACATTTAGTAATATTGCTTAAATAAAAGGGAACCATAAATACAACATAGAGAAAGGTAATGTGTGGACTGTAACTTCATCCTGGTTCTTCTACAGGCACAGAAATCAAACTCTAATAGTGTTAACTGTGGAAGAAATCCAGTGTTCCAAGCTCTAAATCCTTGATCAGACATATCCTGACAAAGATATGCATCCAGAAGTCAAACATTGCAGAAGAAACCCATGTAATTGCTCACCAAATCACAACACACTACAGCCATGCATCATCTTTAAAGGAGGTCTATGAATCTTCTGCTCCTGAGATTCTCTCTTCTATCTCATTCAGAGCCTGCCCCACATGTGGCCCATACATATACATCCACCAAACTAGATAAGATGGATGAAGCAAAGCAGTGCAGGCTGACAGTTACCTGATGTAGATCTCTCCTGAGAGACACAGCCAGGACATGTCTAATACAGTGGCGAATGTCAGCAGCAAACCACGGAACTGAGAATGAGACCCCCATTGAAGGAATCAGAAAAGGACTGAAAGAGCTTGAAGGGGCTCGAGACCTCATATGAGCAACAATGCCAACCAACCAGAGCTTCCAGGGATTAAGCCACTACCCAAAGACTATACATGGACTGACCTTGGGCTCCAACCGCATAGGTAGCAATGAATAGCCTACTAAGAGCAACAGTGGAAGGGGAAGCCCTTGGTCCTGCCAAGACTGAACCCCCAGTGAACGTAATTGTTGGGGGGAGGGCGGTAATGGGGAGAGGATAGGGAGAGGAACACCCATATAGAAGGGGAGGGGGAAGGGTTAGGGGGATGTTGGCCCGGAAACCGGGAAAGGGAATAACAATTGAAATGTAAATAAGAAATACCTAAGTTAATAAAGTTGGAGAAAAAAAAAGGAGGTCTATGTCCTGTGATGGAGCGTCTATGAAAATCAGAAGCCAGAACTAATCAAAACTCAGGCATCCTTGGGGAAACACTGGCACACCTGAAAAGAACTGACCATGAAAGCAATTATTGGAAATGGGAAGGGTCAATTTTTTCTGAGAAGCTGAGACAAAGAGGACAGCAGTTTGTGACAGATGATGGTTTTTGACCATGTTCTCTGTGATGTACGGTATATCCTATTGCCTGATGTGATGCTTGAAATTTATTTTTAAGGTGAGAGGAATTAGAATTAATGAAGAGACAAGCCCTAAGTTTATCTATAAGAGGTTATCTAGATTTAGAATACACATTATAAACATGCTATGTTTGAATTCTGGATTAAATAGAAGGAAGAAAGCAAACCATCATATCCATCACATTGTGTTTGTGGCTTTCTGATTGTAGACTCGTTGTGAACAGCTGTTGTCTGGACCTGCTGTCACAGCTTCTCATGACGTATCTGTGAGAGCTATACATCAAAATATACCCTTATTGCTTTAACTTTATTTTGTATGACATTTTTAATATTTTTTACATTTTAATTCTGTTGTGTAAATATTTTGTCCCTATGTATATCTGTGTACCTTATGGGTGGTGGTGTCTATAGAGGCTAGAAGTTCCCTCCAGTCTGGAACTAGAGTTATGGCTGATAGTCAGGTGCTATGAAGAATCTGTGAGTAGTAGCCCAGTACTCTGGAAGAATAAAGTTGCTCTAACCACTAAAATAGGTCTCCACCCTTAGTTTCTTGTATTTTCTTGCAACAACAAGACAGGTACCTACTATTTCCATACATTATTATATGGAGTGAATCTCAAGTTTGTAGCCAGTATACTGTCTTCAATGCTGATATACTGTCTTTAATATTTCATGTTTAATAATTAAGCAATTAAAATATCAAGCACTAATTAAAGAATCAAGCAATGATTCAGTAGCAATAACACTCATTTTAGGAATCTTTCTGCTATCATGTAATATGCTTTAAACGTAATTACAGTTTACATTGAATAGGAAAATGAAAGGTCTTTCTTTCTTCCCTTCCTCCCTCCCACTATCCCTCCCTCCCTCCCACCATCCATCCATGCCTCCCCCATTCTCTCTGAGTAATTTTATTAAAGTTTTTTTTGTTTGTTTGCTCTTTGTTTTGTTTTATTTTGTGTTTTGTAAACTAGTAGTGTTAGGTTTTACCCTAGAACTCTAGGGTAAAATGTTTCTGGTTCCTGTCACCCAAGCAGTGTTGGGTATGGGTTCAGTTTCCTGGAGTATGCTTAAGTCAAATAAGACATTGCTTGGCTAACTCATACAAATTCTGTTCCACTGTTACCCTTACATATGTAGCTCAAAGGTTTGAGGGCTTAGTTGGTGTTCACATTGCTCTTTTGATAGGCTGTAGAGAACTTTCCTGCAACAAAGAAATTGGTAATAGAAGATATGGGTAAACTCTTCAGGTAACTACCAGCTCAACTTCTCTAAGCTCAGTGAGTTGGGTGAGGGTATCAGGTGGACTCTTGGCAATGACACCTGGTGAAGACCAAGACATTTTCTTAGGAAAAAACTGACTTGTTTGGGGATTTCCATGGGACCACCTTTACAAACAATTCATTTTGTAATCCAGTTTCAGCACTGAAAGCCTCATTTGGAGACAAGAGGTGGCTAGTTGGGACTCTATGTCCCCAATAATTAAGAGACCTCATTAAGATCTTCTTCAATATTTAAGTTTCCACTGCACTGTTTCCATACCATCCCTTAAATGTACTCAATTCCAGATGCCTCTCACAGCAATGTCTTCTCTAACCCTATCTTCCATACACCCAATCTGATATTCCTGTTACCTATTCCAATCCATCTATAAAATCTATTCCATTTCCTACATCCAGAGGTTATCATGGCTTCACCCATACTCACTTCCTCTTTTCCTAACCTCTCGGTCTCTATAATTGTAGCTTGGTTATCACTTACTTAATGTTGACATGTAAATATAATTGACTACATCTATTATACTAGAGGCTATAAGCCCATTTAAATAACTTTTCTGATTTAGATTTAACTTTGGTTATTGGTATCTATTAAGAAATTATTCATTTCTTCAAGATTTTTCAATTTGTTGAAATACAGACTTTTTTTCAAGTTTGTCCTCATGATTTCCTGAATTTCCTTGGTATTTTTTTATTAAGTCCCACTTTTACATTCTGATTTTGATAATTTGGATATTCTCTGTCTTTTGTTTAATTTGAGTAAGGTTCTGTCTGTCTTGTTGGCTTTTCTCATTTCATTGATTCTTGGGATTGTTCTCATTATTTCTATTTTAGTGATTTCCTCACAAAGTTTATTTGTAGACATTTATTCCTCTTGTTTGTGGCCACTTTTTTCCAGAAATTTCAGCTGAGCTGTAAAATTGCTAGTATGAGATTTTCCCCTATTCTTGTGTTGTTGTTGTTGTTGTTGTTGTTGTTGTAAACACTAAATGCTATGAAGCTGCCTCTAAGAACCTCTTTTATTGTCTCAAGTTAAGGTTTGATGTAATTTCATTTTCACTGAAATCAACAAAGTCTTTGCATTATTTCTGTGTTGACCTATTTTTATGAAGCAGCGGGTTATTCAGTGTTCACGATTTTGCAGATTTTCTGTTGTTTCTGTTGTTGATGATATCCTATTTTAATTTGTGTTGGTCTTACAGGATACAGGGCGCTATTTTAATTTTCTTTTATCTGTTGAGATGTGCCTTGTATCTGAGTATATGATAAATTTTGTGGAAAGCCCCTCAGTTGCACAAGAGATATATTCTTTTGTGTTTGGGTGAAAGATTCTGTGAATACCTGTTAAGAACATTTGTTTTATACTCTCTGTCAGCACCAGAGATACCCTGTTTATGTTTTAATGACTTCATTGATGAGAGTAGAATGACTTCTTCATTGATGAAGTCTCCACTATGAGTGTGTTAGGATCTATATGTGATTTAACATGTAGTAGTGTTTCTTTTACAAAAAGTGGGTTCCCTACTGTTTGGGTCACAGATATTAAGAATAGAAATATTATATTGTTAGATATTTTTATTTGAGTATATTGTGTCCTTCCCCATGACTTTTTAGTAGTTATTTTTGAAGTCTTTTTTGCTAGATATTAGAACGGCTGAACCAGATTGCTTAGAATAGCTTTATCCAATCCTTTACACTGAGATAATCTCTACCTTTGATGTTGAAGTTTTTTTTTTTCTTTTTCCCTTTGGAAGCAGAAAGATGGATCCTGTTTTCCTATCCATTCTGCTAATTTATGCTCCACCCTCCCTTGGAGAATTGCCACCATTTACATTGAATGTCATGAATAATCAATGATGGTTGATTCTTGTTTTGTTATGGATGTTGTAGTTGTGGTGGTGGTGGTTCCTTCTGTTGTTGTTGTTGTTGCTTCTGCTGCTGCTGCTGCTGCTGCTGCTGCTGTAGTGGTGGTAATGGTGCTGTGTGTGTGTGTGCTTCCCTTCTTTTAATTATGCTGTGTGGGATTATTATTGTTACTGCTTTCACCAGTATAATTAACCTTTATATATTAGAGTATTTTAGCACCTTTGTAGGCCTGGATTTGTAAATAGATACTGTTTGAAATTTGCTTTCTTATGGAATATCTTATTTTCTCCATCTAGCATGATGGAGAGTTTTTATGAGTCTAGTAGTCTGGGTTGACATCTTGCCTCTTACCATCTGCAGCACCTCTGTCCAGTATCTTCTACCTTTCAGGGTATGCATTACAAAGTCAGGTAGAGTTATAGCAGATCTGCCTTTATATACTATTGATATTTTTCCCTTGCAGCTTTTACTACTCTTTCTTTGTTCTGTATGATTAGTGTTTTGATTATTATTTATCAAAAGGACTTCTTTTCTGGTCTAAAGTACATAGGTTTCTATTAACTACTTACACATTTATATTGGTATTTCCTTTAGGTTACAAATATTTTCATCTATGATTTTGTTAAAATTATTTTCTTGGCCTTTTATATGAGTTTTTCAGTTTCCTCTATTTTTATTATTCTTAAGTTTGGGCTTTCCAGAGTGTCCTAGATTTCACAGGTGTTTTTGACGGGAAATATTTAGATCCAACATTTTCTTTAGCAACATATTCATTTCTTCTATTGTGTCTTAAATACATGAGATCCTCTCTTCCACATTTTGTATTCTGCTGTCAAAGTATGCCTTTGTAGTTCCTGTTCAAATTACAATATTTTTATTTCCAGAATTCCCTTAGTTTTGGTTTTCTTTGTTGATTCTATTTTCACCTTTAGTTCCTGAAGAAATTTATTTATTTTCTTCTTCTTGATAGTTTTCTTCTGGGTTTCTTTAAGGAAATTGTTAATTTCTTCTTTAAGGACTTATATTATCTTTATATAAGTGGTTTTAAGGTCCTTTTCTTGTACTTCTGCTATGGTGTACTATTCAGGGTCTATTGTAGTATAGGTGGATTTTGAGGAAGAACCTGTCTGTTACTGATTGCTTTTCACACTGCTGTCAAGGCCATTGAGATTGGGATGATTAAAGATCTAGGTAGTGACTTTGGTATTTGCCTTTCTTGGGTAAGTATTTTGTTCTTTGACTTTTGTTTTCTCTCTGGCCAGGGAGAGTAAGATGGCTATGTATTGTCTGTTAGGAAATTTTCTTTGGACTTAATATTTGTGATCACTGGGAATTCTAGGTCAAATGGGTTTCTGGACAGTGAAAGTTGACATTGAACAAATAGAGTAGGTTAAGAAAGAGTTCATGAGAGGTAGGGGAGCACTGTGTTCAATCTGGATCTGCTTATTTTATCTCCAAGGAATGGGAGGAGACAGTAAAGTAAGATCACCACAGAGAGTTGTATATAAAATCAGTACATAAAAATAAAATATTATAAACAACTATAATCATCATAGCATTCTTGGTTTAAGGGGTGTGGTTAAGATGTCAAGGGATTAAGCAGGTAGATCATAGGGTTGGGATTTTTCTCTGTGACAGAGGACATGGTTTTTAATAACAAGCACCTATTTAAAACATAAATAAAACAGGTTTGTGTCTGTGCATTTGATGGATCCCTAAGTGAGGTAGTCTCTTGATTACCTTTCCTAAAATCTTCGTTCCATTTTTTGCCCCTGTCTTTCCTTTGTACAGGAACTATTTTGGGTTAAAGCAATGAAAAAGCTAAGAAAGGTACTGAAGGATCAGACATAAACACACTTTTCTATGATACTCAGGATTAGGGAGTAAAGACAGGTTGATTGTAGGAAATAATTAGGCCTACAATCTAGCCAAAAGTGTGGTCTTCAGGTTTAGTGAGAGATTCTGTCTTCCTTGATCTTACTCAAGGGAGTAAGGCAGAGAGCAATAAATGAAGGAACCTATTATGACCTCCACATGTACACAAGTACTCATGTAAACAAATATACCTATATAATAAACACACACACACACACACACACACACAGAGAGAGAGAGAGAGAGAGAGAGAGAGAGAGACAGAGAGAGAGAGAGACAGAGAGAGAGGGAGAGTAAAACCATGAATCCATGAAGAATAAATAACCCTATTACAGAAAACATATTCAAGGAAAGTATAATAGTTAAATGTAAATACAGGAGTAATCAAAACTACAGAATTTTAAATACTAGTATAAGATCATTATTATTGCATTTCATTTTAGTTGTCGTTGTTTAGTGGGAAAAGCAAATAATCACATGTGTGTAGCTGAACTAAGACTCAGGATTGTCTCTATGTAAGCCACCATGCCTGTCTTCAAATATTATTTATTTAGTATAATGTAAAACTACTAAATTGAATTTGATACAAATCCTCTAAATAGTTATGTTAATAACAGACTGGTTAAATTTTCTTAAAGCAATATCCAACAATTTGATGCCTGCAAGAAAATTTACACTTTCATTGGGATACCCAGGGCTCAGTCAGATGGCTGGCTGTATCTTCATTTGTATTAGTCAGGAGCTGGCCAAACCTCTCAGGGGACAACTATACCAGGCTGTCAGCAAGCACTTCTGGCATCAGCAATAGTGTCATGTTTCGTGTCTGCACATTTGATGAATCCCTAAGTGAGGTAGTCTCTGGATGGCCTTTCCTTAAATCTCTGTTCCAATTTGCCCCATCTTTCCTTTAGACTGGAATGATTTTGGGTTAAAGCAATGAAAGAGCTAGGATAGAAACTAAAGGAGCTGAAGGGGATTGAAACCCCATAGGAGGAACAGTATCAACCAATCCAACCATCCAGAGCTCATAAGGACTAACCCACCAACCAAAGAGTACACATGGAGGGACTCATGGCTCTACCTTTATATATAGCAGAAGATGGCTTTATTTGACATCAGTGGTAAGGGAAGCCCTTGGTCCTGTGGAGACTTGATGCCCCAGAGTAGGGGGATGCTAGAGTGGTGAAGCATGAGTGGGTATGTGAGAGGAGGATCACCCTCATAGAGACAAAAGAGAGGGACAATGGGATTGGGGGGATTGTGGTGTGGAAACCAGAAAAAAGAATATAATTTGAAATGTAAATGAATAAAATGATTTATACAAAAGAAGAAAATTTACTGACCAGTAAAAATACAATATTAACAATAAAATAGAGGGGAAATGACACTGCAACCTAAAATATAAAATATATTACTTCTTTCAAAAATAACTATACTATTGTTCACATTGTATTTGTAAGGAAAAACATCCAAAAAGGTAGAAAGACTGTAAATGAACATATAACTGAACATTAACACAACGGATTAAAAAAACAGACAAATAGACAATACATCAAAAGCAAAGTAATGATATTTAGAAGTGAATAATTGGTTAGCTTTCTCTAACATGTAGTATTTTTGTTTAAGCAGTACCACATATTTTTGTTATACTTTTGTTTTTGTTTTGGGTAGAAAAAGACATTTGTGTTAATTTCTTAAAGACTGAAACATACGAAACTCTTTTAAAAGCAACTCCTTCTGTGGATTGCAAAAGATTTAGATATTTGTTAGCTAGACTTAAAATAAGACTGTGTTGTTTGCTTAGTCCTAGTCTAAATATTGATAATCTATGTTTAGGAGCACATAATCATTTGTACTGATTATATAATTATTTTATATAGCATTCACAAAACAAGACAGCCTAGTGATACTCGATTTTAATGCCTAAACTTCAATAAAATTTTATGATTTATTGAGACATAATGAAATTTGTTGTTAAATTAGTATGAAAATAGGCAACTTAAGCTTCCTAATTTCCTACTTACTTATTTGGTAAAACATCATGTATGTTGTTTTTGTCATTTCAGACTACTGAAAGTTTTATTTAAACCAGTATTTTTAAGTATATGCCATGACAAAAGGAGAGACAGAAAATAGATCATTTTGAGAGTGGGGTTCTCAATGCAATTCTATATAAATGAGTTTATATTGGGAACTTCTAATTCAAAGATAAATTGCAAGGATTCCTGGAACCATCAGGTAAAGAGCTCCACAGACAAGCATTAAGTAGTAACCAGTATAAATAATGAAAATAAATCATTTGGTATCTTGAAAATATTTCTGAGGGTGAAACAAGGCAAGAATAGGATCAAAGCATATTTTTCAAAGAACCAACCATTTGTACAATTGACATAAGCTAATTAAAAGTAGTCACTCAAATAATTGAGCACTGTTTACAATGTAACTATGGCCCATTGTCCGTTTCAGTTCAGAGTGAATGAAAATTCACTTCAGAATTACTTGCCTGTTTGTATACACCTCCCATTTCTCTGTATGCCAAGTCAAGATTATTTCTCAAGGTCTGTTATATTTAGACACCTGACATAGCTTTTAGAACCCAACGCAGATCCTTGGCAACAGTATATACTTTAAAGTTCAGATCTATATTTTGAGCTCAATATCATTTCTTTTATTGTACTTGGTACTTGTGTTTGAGTTGATGTTGTGGAACAACACAAGTAGGTACAGTCTCTCTCTCTTCTATGACTCTGAAATAGAAGCATGGAAGTAGTACATTTAACATAGTGCCTCTTCTGTGAGCTTTTATAATATAGTTTATGGCATGGAAAACAATATGGCAACTCCTCTTGCTGGCATATCACATGACTTCTTCAATATAGCTGTACTCACATAGAAATCTACTCATTGTACCCTTTCTCCTACCCTCCAAGTTTGTCCTCAGATTTTTACATTTGAGACGGAGCAGATAATAAAGGAAAAAGTTGAACATTATTAGAGATAGATTCTTTTCCTTCTGTGGACTTTACACAAATAACCCAGATAACAAAGACAGGACCCTATGACAGGAGTGAAAGTGAGTGTTATTAAGCTGTGAAGGCCTTTATCTGGCAGTTTATTAGATTTGGTGGGGCCCCATTTGGTTAAAAGAGAGACATGTTAATATTAAAAATATCTTTTAAGATCCTCTTATAAAAGCCAAGAAAAGAGTGCAGGTTCTCCTAGAAGAAACTCTGTAATTCTGAATAACTATTGAGAGCATAATTTAGTAGTGCTACTCTAAATAGAAAATGTTTTAAATGGGTCCTGAAAAATTATGCAAATTCCTGAATTATATCAACTTTTTATTAGTAGTTCCTGGAAATGTTGACACATTGGTAAATGCTATGCATTTTAACTGATATTTTTTGTTTTGACATCGAAAAAATATAAAATAAATATTCAGCTCACACAATCTTAATCTTATGAAATCATACATGTGAATCAGAATAAATTCCTACTTTGACAGAATTCCAAGAACATGAGAAAGCAAAACTGTACTTTATTTCTCTTAAATTTTACATTATTTGCAAACCCATGCTGAGTTTTTCATAGATTTCTTTTATAGAAGACAACAGTCTGAAAATGCAAAGCTGCATGCCCTTGAGACTACATGTCATACATACAACTCAGCCCTTTCAGGATTCGGAGCTAAGAGAATGGTAAGAATAAAAACCTCAAGAAATGCTTGAAAAATTAGTGAGCGTGGAATCCATGCTAATTAGACTTGCAAACGTGAACTGTTAAGAAGGAATGAAGGAAACATGGTACATTTTCAAAATGGAGTGCTACTCAGCTATTAAAAATAATGACATGAAATTTTTAAGTAGATGGACAGAAATAGAAGAGATCACCTTGAGTGAGGCTACCCACACTCAGAAGAACAAGCATGGTATATACTCACTGAGAAGTGGACATTAGCTGCTAAGTAAAGGACAGTCACACTACTCTCCACAGACTTATGGAGTCTGAGTAACAAGAAGGGCTCAATGAGAGATGTGTGGATCTTCCTGGGAATGGGAAATAGAGAACCCTGTGAGAACAAAACTCACAGAATCAATTAGGCAGGGATCATAGATGAGCATGGGGTCTTTATGTATGGGAGCTAGGTCCTATGCATATCCTTATGGGTGTGTATCTTGGTGTTTTGTGGGAATCCTAACACTGAGAGTGAGAGCTCTTTGACTTTATGACTGTTCTTGGGAGTCTTTTACTCCTATTAGGTTGCCTCATCCAGCCTTGATATGAACATTTGTGCCAGTATCTTATAGGACATGTTTGGAAGAGTTGATCTAGGTGAGAGAAGAGGTGGAAAGAGGCACTGGGTGGAGTGGAGGGAGGAGAAACTGAGGCCAGAATATAATGTATGCTAGAACAATAAAAGTTAAAAACACCAAACAAAACTGAGACAATGTAAAGAACTTTTTTAGTTCAGTGTTTGGATTTTGGTTTAATATAGTTCCATTTGGTGTTAGAAGAGTGTGAGTCTTCTTCCAGGTGTTCTAGGTGCCGCATTTACACATTGGGATGTGACATGAACGGACTGTGGCTGATCAATGTTTTCACACCCTGTTCAGTACAGACCTCTCACCTTTCTATGGGAAAGTCTGATCTCGGAAATTGTGCTGTGATTCTCTTTTCATTTGCAATTATGAGACCTGATTTTGAATATCTGAAAAACTACACTAATATGGAAGGATGACCAAAGACTCTTGAAATGATTTATTTTATTTCTCCCTAAAAATCATTAAAATACATGTTTATTATATAATATATCATCTTCCTATTCTAAATCCTCTAAATGCTTGTTCTTCTGAGTCTAGGTAACCTCACTCAAGATGATCTCTTCTAGTTCTGTCTATCTACCTAAAAATTTCTAAAAATTAAGCTTGTTATTTAATTACAACATTTCTCCCTTACCTTAACTCCTTCTAATTCCTCATGCATATCCTTTGTTACTCTCCTTCAAATTCATGGTCTGTTTATCCTTTAATAATTATTACCAAATGCATAAATGTATATGCATATATGTTCCTAAATATAATCTACCCAGTATGTATAATCTATCTGTATGTAAGTTTTCAGGGCTGTTGGGCATTGGTTTACAAATGGCTTTGCTCCTTCCTAGGGAAGGCTAGCCCTCCTGCTCTCAGCTCTTTTCCGTAGTCTACAGTTCTGTGCACAGGGTTGAGGATTCATGGGCTTTTCACTGTCCAGTTTTGCATGTGCATTGGTGTCATCATTATTCAACTCGTGTTTGCTTAGTCATGTTGATGAGATTTTGAGTGTAGTTTCTGAGATTTCTAGGAGATAGCACCTTACTGGGACTGGGCTCCACAAATCTGAATTTTGATTGGTTGTGCTTTTCTGGGTAGTCATTATCTATTTCTCTCTCTACCTCCCCCTCCCCACACACACACTTTATTACATGCACTCACAAAGAGAAAGGGAAGAAAATAAAAAGTAATCATCATTTAAAACTGTGCCTTAGAGAATTCTCCTATGAACTTGGATACCTATCTAAATATTAAACCTAGTTTGCCATGTTTTAGAGCATAGTAAGTAAATAAAATTCATGGGTTTGGCTTTTAGTCAGCAAAATTATTTTATTAATATAGATAATCTGTTAGTCTTTTTGGGACTTACTTTGTTCCTTTAAAATTAGGTCATTTCAATAAAGTATCCAGGTACAATATGACAGCCATTTATAAGTAAATAAATAATAAATAGCATTATTTAACTTTATGCATAATGTTCTAGTTATAGAGGAGTCTATTGAGGCCAAACTTAAACACAGTGATCCTCTATTACTCTTTTCCAATTTTTAAGTCAAGCACTAGTATGAACCTACTTGTTTTAGTTTTATGGCTGACTTTTATTTTATTCTTTTCCCTGTCTCATGGAAAAGAATCCAAATTGTACTTTAAAAAAAACTACATTTCCTCATCAATGTTGAGATAATTAAATTTTTTTCTTATTTTTCTTACAATTTTAAAATGCATAGTTTAAAATATGTATGAGAACAGTGAAATGGCTACAATGGCATCTGATAATGGCAGCTGAAGGCAGCTTGTGTGTAGGAAGCATCATTATGTGTGTGCAGTGCTGGCGCCTATAAAAATACATAATGGAAACACAATGCTATTTGGAGAAAGGGATGCTGCAATCACAAAAGTGTTGATGCATAACTAGATAGATTATCAGGGCCCTAACACTGAGGTCTTTTAGTAAATATATAGATATTAATAGTAAAAAATACTTAAGACCAAAGGCAGATTAAATATAACATTAAATAGCCTTTGTATTCAAATCTCAAAATAGCTTCACCTACAATAAAGGATCTGTAAAGTTAATCAATACATCAGAGATTGTGGCTTTGAGCTAATCATAGCACTTGGGAGGCTGACACAGGATGATTTCTTTGAGTTCAAGAACAAAGAATCAGAGATCCCCTGAGACTAAAATCATGTCTATACATTAGCACATAGAACGTAACTTTTTAATGTTATAAGATTTGAGACATCATCCAAAACTTCAGACCTCTCTTGGTAGATACATGCATCCCTAATCAATAAAGAGAAATCAGAAATATGGAGTATGATGCCACTTTCCAAGGTAGTAATAACCAGACAGGGTTTTCATTCTCATGGCAGTTTCCTAAGTATAGAGACCAATTTGCTGTAAAGTTCATGGATATGAGAAAACATCATGGAACTGAAGGGCTGACAGCAGGAGGAGTTCTAAGCATCAGTGTCTAGCTGTTACTAATGAAATATCCATTAGGGATGTGACATGGATCAAAGAAATACAAGATGGATGTGTGACCCTCGTCTTCCAAATTACATCCCTTCCTAATTCACTGAAACACAAAACTAAGAGATAATACTGCCCACAAGATACCCACCACCATCTCCTGGAAACAAAGTTTTCATATTTAGCCAATATGATTCAGAATAGTTTTCAGTGACACACTGTAAAGATTTACAGTACAATGAAGTCAATGCATGTTGAAGACAAGTGTTAACAGACTCTTCACTCACAGGGAGTAATTTGAAACTTTCACTGAAAAGCATTAACTATTTCATGTAGTAAACTTCACATAAATTTTAGGTGTTTTTGTGTGGGGGTTTATTTTGTTTTAGTTTCTTTTAATTTTTTCTATTTTTATGTAATGTACTGTAATCAATTTAGATTAGCTGCTCTCCCTTTGCCCGTGTCTACTCCCAACAACTCCGTACATCTTCCCACCTCTTACCCTCCTAGCCTTACATTCACCCTGAGCCATTTCTTTAATGCAAGTCTTATGGAGGGGTTCACCATTGCTGTATTTTTATTTTGTCGGTGCTTTGTGAGGAGCAGCACAGATATATCTGTGTACGATGTAAAGCACAATTTTATTGTCACTGAACATGAATTCTCAATGTGAATTTGGAATATGTAAAACCTTTATTAGAATATCAATGAACATGTATTACTATAAAATGCAATAAATGATTGATATTGAGCTGATTTTCATGAATGAAAAAATTGTATTAAATGTATTGGGTTCAGATGTTGTTCAAAGAGCAAAGTCAACTATTATCTATAGCCACTGCTGATGGCAAATAGATACATGTGTACAACTATCTCCATACATTTGAATGTTGAAAGTCAGAGTAAATGAGAAGTTCCTTGACAGAGTTGAAACTACAGAAAAATAAGTTCTCTTTCATAGACAAAGTATTTCTTACCTGCATTAGAAAATGATTATTATTTTCATTATAATTATTTACTACTACTACTGCTGCTGCTGCTGCTACTACTACTACTACTACTACTACTACTACTACTACTACTACTACTACTATTACTACAATTACTATTACTTTGTGAGTATTTTAAAGTAAATATTGAGTTTAAAAAATAAACAACCTTCATGAAATTGTTAAGCAAATGGATAAATCTAGAAAATATCATCCTGAGTGAGGTAACCCAGTCACAAAGGAACACACATGTTGTGCACTCACTGATAGTGAACATTCACCCAAAAGTTTGGAATACCCAAGAAACAATTTATAGGTCATATGAAGCTCAAGAGAAGGAATACCAAAATGTGGATGTTTCAATCCTTCTTAGAAGGAAGAACAAAATGCTCACGGGAGAAAATACAGGGACAAAGGGTGGAGCCAGGAGTGAAGGAAAGGTCATCCAGAGACTGCCCCACCTGGCAATTCATCCCATATGCAGCCAACAAACCCAGACACTATTGTGGATGCCAAGAAGCACACGCCGACAGGAGCCTGATACAGCTGTCTTCTGAGAGGCTCTGCTAAAGCAAAACTGATACAGATGAGGATGCTTGCAGCTAACTATTGGACTGAGCATAGGGTCCCCAAGTAAGGAGTTAGAGAAAGAATTAAAGGAGCTGAAGGGGTTTTCAATTCCATAGGAAGAACAACAATGTCAGCCAACCAGGCTCCCCAGAGCTCCAGGGGACTAAACCACCAACACATGGAGGAACCCATGGTTCCGTCAGCATACAGAGCAGAGGATGGTGTTGCCTGCCGTTAATAGCAGGAGAAACCCTTGTTCCTGTGAAGGCTCATTTTTCCAGTGTAGGGGAATGCAAGGATGTTGAGGAAGGTGAGAGTAGGAACATCTTCATAGAACCAAGGGGAGGAAGAAGGAAGGATGGGAGAGTGGGTGGAAAGTTAATAACATCAGAAATATAAATACAGAAAATATTCAATAAAAATAGAAAAATAACCTTTGTCATTCACAGAAATTATTGAAGTTTTGAGGTAGAATGGGTTGAAGGCTTTGTTTGGTTTGGTCTTTTTACTAAGACTAATACTTTCTATGAGATTAGCCTCCTCCATCGACCCAGAACACTAGGGTAAAGAATACTACATTAGTCCTAGAACATCTATGGACATTATTATGGCCATTTGTTTTTCATTTTGCAATTGAATTGATTGTGAAAGAGTGATGATGAAATGGAAACCACTTAGTTGACTTTGAATGCCCTGAATATACTGACAACTGTATCCCAGAAACAAACTCTTCTGTTTACTTAAAGTTGTAGAAAACTGTGGGCTGAAACTTTGCTGGAAATGGAGCTTAAAAATAATTCATCCGTCATAGCTGTGCAATACTATTTGTTGAGAACTTGGTACATGTTGGTTGCTGGGGCAACGGCTATTAAAAAGACAAGGTTTCTGCCCTTGAAGAGTTAGAATCTGTCAGAGATGAGATATAAGTTATGCATGTATATATGCATATAATTGCATATTTTAAAATGGATGTGCAAGAAATATGTGAGGAAAGGGGACAGCATTGTATATGGAAGAGTAACAACATTTATTTTTAAACAGAATTCTAATACATCCAGGTTTGCATTTCTGAAAGATGTCATGACTGCCCAATGTAAAGACTTGGAAAATGGAAAATCTAATCATTATAGACTAATCATAGAATGTTTAGATATGAAAAAATCATTTAAAGTAGTCTGTCCACAGGCAATGAGAAGAAATGTAAAAAAATAAGCTATCATTTATGGTAAAAGGAGGCTATTATAGTTTGAATCTGACACGCCCAATGACATCATCATTTGTTCCCTAGCTCTTAATGGTATTGTGGGAAGTTTTGTCATGAATAGGAGGAAGAACTTATATGGAAAAGTATGTCACTAAGGATTGGTCTTGGAAGAGATGTTAGTCCCTGCATCAGATCACTCTGCTTTTCTTCCTGGTCTGTCTTTATGTAAACATATTCTTCCAGAGGTTCCCTCCACTAGGGACTGGGTTGCTCTTCTGTGAGTCTGTCATCATGATGCTCTGAAACTTTATTTTTTAGATTTCTTTTATTATATGTTTGAGATATAATTTAATTAGAAAGTTTATCCCTTACCTTTTCTCATTACAAACCCTCTCCTATATACTTCACTATATATACCTCTCCTGGGTATCTTTTCAGTCATGTATGTGTTGGTATATACATATGATCTATTAAGGCCATTTAATGTGACTCGTATATGTTTTCAGGGCTTTCTGTTTGGCAACATATAAGTACTGAAACTTTTGAAGGCATGGGATTTGATACCTCTTCCCTTCTTATCTTATTGACAGGTCTTTGGTTATAATTTTGAAAAACATGAACATAGAGGAAAATAAGTCCGTAAAATTATAAGGATATATATATATATAATATTTATATACATATATGTATATAATAAAAATTAAGTTTCAGTACATTATGGTGATGGAAGCACAGAAGACCAGTACAGTTCATGGTGTACAGAACTTGTAGAACATGGGTCATGACTTCTTTTGTAGTTAAATGACCTTCACAAGGGTCACTATGATTCATAAAAGTAACAAAATTAGAGTTATGAGTTATCAACACAATTTTGTGGTTGTGGGGGATGACTATAATATGAGTGACTGTAAAATTTTGAAGCAGTAGGAAAGTTGAGGACTAGGAATCATTGCTGTAGGGGACAATGTTTACATCAGGACAATCCAGTCATAAAAAAAAAAAAAAAAAAAAAGAGTGGCAGAATCCAGAGTGACAAAGTGTGCTGTGCATGTTTGTGTTTGTGTGTGTGTGTGTGTGTGTGTGTGTTGTGTGTATGTTTAATATATGAATAATATTAAACTCAAGAAAAGCAAGCTTGACAAGAGCACATAACTAACAAGAGCCTTGAATTCATATCCACTGAGAAATTGCAAATGCACTATGATACTTGGGAAAGTGTGTTGAATTTTGACCTTAAAAAGAAACTAAGAATAGCTTATTAGAATATATCCAAATTTCTATGTGTCATATAGACATGCCATGCATTCAGAAAACAGGAGACTGAAAGAAAAGTGTACAATGCAGCCATAAAATCTTGCCTTCGGGTGCTCTGATTCTTTGAATTTGCACACACCATGAAAGTTCCCAGAATATCTTTAAGAAGTACCAGCAATTAGGAAACTGTCATAAAACATTATCCTGTAAGAGTCATTTTAGACAGAAATTAGACAAATATATGTTTCATAAATAAAAAATCATGTACATTTAGGAATACACTTTTATATACATTATAAAATTATTAATGCAACTGAGCTAAACAGTTACCCATTAACTTGAATATTTGTCAGCCTGTGTTTCTGTGTATAAAATTCTCTAATCTTCTCTTTTAGGAAATTTCAGAAACACTAATACAATGGCATTTAGAGAATTAGTTATTTATGGCTTATCATTACTCAGAACAATCACAGATTTCTTCCTCTAGCCTTTCCATTGCTGTCTATAAATTGTTCTTTTTAAACAGGATTTATTGTTTTATTTTTTGTTGTGTCTATAGCTTGGTTATACTGAGCAGGTATGTGACTTAAGGGTAAGTGCCCATGGATGGCAGTAAGATAGTCAGATTCTCTAGAGCTCTAGTTAGAGGTAGTAGTGAGTCACTCAAGGTGGGTGCTGGGAAACAAATTCTGGTCCTGTTCAGCAGGAGTATACCTTCTTAAATCTAAGCCATCCATTCAGCCTCAGAATATAATCAGGTAGCCATAGTGCCTCAAGTTCTATGCTGAAAGATCAATACCAATGAAAGAAAAATGAAAGATTGGTAAATCTTCATTAAACTTTCCCTTTAATGGTAAAGAAAAAAAAACAAGAAAAGCAATAAAAATAAAATACCCATTCATTACTACTCTCTATATGATGATACAGGATTGCATATATGTACTTTAATATACACAGGTTGGATGTAAAAGGGGCATGAATAATGTATACTGAGTGCACACATCTGAACATATGAAGGTGAAAAGAAACGATTATTTTATATGGAAATGGCGTAACATATAAAATCAAAACATACAAATAAAAGATGTAAATGAAAGATACCATTAAAACTCATTTAAAAAAAATGGCTAAGGACAGAAAGTGGTTGCCAATGGGGTGCAGATTTCAAATAAAGAAAGGTGCATTTGAGTAAAATTCACGAAGACACATGATTCATGGCAAAATGACAGAATGTTAAACTAAGGTATGAACATTTGCATTTTAGAACTATATATGAAGTTTACATGGTTAGAATCAAAGCAGCTTAGCAGTCAAGGGATATAAGAAATCATAGACTAAGGACAGAAACTACCTGAAAGACATGGAAGAATTTTAAAACTTTTGAAAGCAAGAATGGTTACTTGCAGAAGACTTGCACAAAATCTGTTGTAGATTCCATTTATAACGGAAAGTCCCTTCTCTCAACCAGACCTAAGGAACTATTAGAAGTTCATGGTTGATGAGACAGGAAGAATCACTCTCCTTTCAAGGGTAGCAGGCTCCCTTATGGCGTGAATGATAAGCATATGGTGATGCTCAAACAAAGAGCAATGTTTAACCTTAGTGGTTTATATTAAAAAAACAGAACTGAAAGGTCCTGGAAACCATACTGGGGAGACATGATACAAAAACTTGCAAGGAAGGTCTGTGGATAGGTATGAATAATATGCACTGACACATCTATAAAAATGTTAAAGAATAAACATTTTAAAATATTACATTGTTAAGCTAATAAAACAAATATTATGGAAAGAAATTCCAAATGATATTATTTGGATGCCAAAATCATAGCTAAAAGGTCATATTACATGCTAAACAAGTACAAATTGGGTGGTTATAAAACTGGTTGATGGGATCATGGACAGGAAAGCAAACCCTTCCAATTCTCATGCTAAAACCGTACTTTGCAAAGTGATGGTATCTCAAGATGTGTCTTTAACAGATAAGTCATGTGAGTTTATGATTTGATCTGGATCCTTATAATGAGTGTGCACAGCTTTACAAAAACAGGAGATTTGAGAACCTCCACATATTCTGAGGATACAGAGAGATTATGACTTCCCAGAAACCAAGAAACTGAACTCACAGTTTTGTAGTATTTTAAAATATATTTTTTGCTTTTTCCTTAAACACAAAGTTTGTTCATCCAGAAAAAAAACCCACACATTTAAAAAGAAACTAATACTTTGACTTGTCATTGATTATCATCTGTATACTACTATGCTTATTTAAAATGTGAGAAGATAGAATCTTTATATTTCTAGACTCAAATATCCCATGTAAGTTGTAAAATATCTGCTGCTAGGTATTAAGTTGTAAAATATCTGCTTTCCATTTATAGGGCATATTTTTTTTAAAACAATGGTATAAAATGAGGCAGGCTTTTACAAATTCAATCATGGAAAGAAATGCAAATACAAAGCATGGAACAGGGACTGAAGAAAAGGTCATCCAGAGACTACCCTACATGGGGATCCATCCCATATGTAGCCAAGAAACCCAGACACTATTCTGGAGGCCAAGAAGTACATACTGACAGGAGCCTGATAGATCTGTCTTCTGAGAGGCTCTGCTAGAGCCTCACTGATACAGATGAGGATGCTCACAGCTAACCATTAGAGTGAGCATGGGGACCCCAGTAGAGAAGTTGGAGAAAGGACTGAAGGAGCTGAAGGGGTTTGCAACCCCATAGAAAGAACAACAATATCATCCAACCAGACCCCCCAGAGCTAATAGGAGCTAAATCACCAAGCAGAGGGACCCATGGTTCCATCAGCATATGTAGAAGAGAATGGCATTGTCTGACATCAACAGGATGAGAAGCCCTTGTTCCTATGAAGGTTCCTTTCCTCAGTGTAGGGGAATGCCTAGGTGTTGAGGAAGGAGTGGGTGCGTGAAAGTGGAAATATCTTCCTAGAAGCAGGGGAAATGGGTAGTGGGAAGTGGGATGGGAGATATGAGAGAGGGGATAACATTTGAAGTGTGAATACATAAAATACAACAAAAAAGGAAAATGGTCAAATCCATTTTTTTCTCTGAGAAGGCACCTACAAAACTCACTAAAGTCTACTCTTTAAGCTATTCTCTTGCAGCAAACTGGGTGACCAAGAGCAATGGTAAGATGGGATAACATTTTAGTGAGTTCAGTGTTTGGGAGAACAGACACACAATTAGAGTTAGAAACACAGAGCAGCAGTTCGGAAGCTAGAGTAGCATGTCTAGATTGACATCAGGCAGTTTCCCCTTCAGGCTTCAGATGGCCTTGTCACAACTAAGACGTTTCTTATGCTTATTTTTACAAACACTTCAGAAAATTCTTTATAAGACCACTTGCCTATTGTATATTAGTTCAGGATTCCTCTTCTTACACATCCCTGGAACACTTATTGTATGATAGTGGTACAAAGGATGATGATGTTATAATACCAAATAGTATTTTGACCTATTAATCCTAATAATGTATGAGACCAGCTACTATTCAGTGTACTTTGGTTTCATTATGCATTTAAAAGCCATCATAATTATTACAATATGGCAAAAAGCACTTACTATTTTCACCTCTAGATTTATATTTATATTCAAATTTATTACATAAATTTATCCTCAATATTCTTAATTAGTTTATCAAGGTCAATTATTTTTCCTGATTAAATAATAAATAAGTTATTTATTTTTTCCTCATTAAAAGTTATCCATTGTCAATTCATTGTCTAGATTTTGTGGTTGCTCTTATTTTGTTTAACCAAGACCTATTAAGAATTCTGTGTACAGATTTAATTAATTTACAAATTTTTGACAAAATTTCTAAAGCATTGTAAGCTGTAAACTCTTTTAAACTCCTTTTTTCCATTCTTTATTGGAAGATAAAGAGGAGATAATTAATTAAACTGAATGTACAACTTTGCAATTCAAGGGAGATAATATCAACTCATTTTATTCTACCTTGCTTTTGTTTCCTGAATGGCTATGCTAAAATTCAACTATTATTTTAGTGTGTCCTTTACAATGAACACTTGATTTAAATGCACATCGCAAAGAATTTATTTTACAGTATTATCTTATGGAGACATGTAGCACAACGATACTTTTTTTAATTCAATGAAGTGAGATTGTTCGAAAAAAGTGGTAATAATTAGAGGAAGGACAAGACTTGTCAGGGAGAGCAAAGGAGCATAAGACAGTGACCTCTCTGAGGATGGTAACCAGTATTGCCTCACATGCTCTCCAACAGTTCTGGAAAAGTAGGAAACAAAGTGTTATTATCGTCATGGCCTATGAAGAGTTTTACGCAGAAAATTGATAATTTCTATTTATTTTTATACATCTATTTATTGCTATTAGCTGAAATAGAAAGTATATAAAATAAGAAAATAGATGCAGAATAACACAACTCACAAAGTATTCAAGAAGAAAAAATTTTCAATTTTAAATATAACATTATAATGTTTTAAAATAAGCATTCTGTGTAATATAAATTGTTCAATGGAAATATAAAAATCAAATCCTAAAATTGAAGAAACAGAGTATAAAAATATATGATGTTTGAGAAATCAAGATTAAACAATAAAATCAAAAGCAAAGACAAAAACAAAAAACCCAGAAAGCCATTGAGATATGACCCAGAGCATGAGAGACGAAAAGAGGCATGTGCACTAAAGTCAGAGTAAAGAGAATGTAGGAGATTGTAGACAGTACTCATGAGCTTCCCCTCAAGCTCTGATGCTGGGAGGCTGTCTTCATGTTTCCTCTATTTCAAATCAAAGTCCAGCTCAGAACCCATCCTGAAATGAGTGTACTCAAATAATATCATAAGTAATAAAAATATCTTAAGGTATTATAAGTGAACCATACCATGATATTGTGGGTTATCACTTTCTAATTAAGTTTGCATTGAGTTTACAAATGAAATGTAGTTATACCACAGAATTTCCTGGTGTCAGGAAAATTGCAGGCTGAAAGTGTAATCTTAAGTATTATAAATCATGATGACTTTTTCCCCCATCTTTATTAAATTGGATATTTCTTATTTACATTTCAAATGTTATTCCCTTTCCCGGTTTCCAGATCAATCTCCCCCTCCCCTTCTATGGGGTGTTCCCCTCCCAACCCCTCCCCCATTGCCGCCCTCCCCCCAACAATCCCATTCACTGGGGGTCCAGCCTTGGCAGGACCAAGGGCTTCCCCTTCCACTGGTGCTCTTACTAGGCTATTCATTGCTACCTATGAGGTTGGAGCCCAGGGTCAGTCCATGTATAGTCTTTGGGTAGTGGCTTAGTCCCTGGAAGCTCTGGTTGCTTGGCGTTGTTGTCCATATGGAGTCTCAAGCCCCTTCAAGCTCTTCCAGTCCTTTCTCTGATTCCTTCAATGGGGGTCCCATTCTCAGTTCAGAGGTTTGTTGCTGGCATTGGCCTATGTATTTGCCATATTCCGGCAGTGTCTCTCAGGAGAGATCTACATCCAGTTCCTGAGCCTGCACCTCTTTGCTTCATCCATCTTATCTAGTTTGGTGGCTGTATATGTATGGGCCACATGTCGGGCAGGCTCTGAATGGGTGTTCCTTCTGCCTCTGTTCTAAACTTTGCCTACCTATTCCCTGCCAAGGGTATTCTTGTTCCCCTTTTAAAGAAGGAGTGAAGTATTCGCTTTTTGGTCATCCTTCTTGAGTTTCGTGTGTTCTGTGCATCTTGGGTAGTTCGAGCATTTGGGCTAATATCCACTTATCAATGAGTGCATACCATGTGTGTTTTTCTGTGATTGGGTTAAACTATAAGAATACATACAACTGTATAAGTAATAAAAGTGTATGGAAATTAGTATGCAAGTGATATTACCACTTGCTTAAAGATGACTCAGGGTAAGTAATTAAATATATTGATTCTCTGTTCATTTATAATTTCATATTGCTGTTGCATGAATTTTTCATTTAAATTTTTGAACCATACACCTTGGTCACTAACACATTAAAACTCTTGTATATTGTTCCTATAACCAACTGATGTGACATGTTTAAGCAATACCAGCATGGCTCCATTACTTGACATTTGGACATTGGTGAACCAGCTAAAAACACTGAGAGACAGAGTAGCTAAAAATATGAGGAGTCAGATGAATGAAAAGGAAGGGAGATATTAGTTAATGCTGGTGCTTCCTACATTTAAAATTAAAAGAGAAAGAGCTATGATTTTCAGCAACAGACTTTAGTGACACTGAAAAGTGCAGGTTTCGTGGTGCAGTGGGGATGAAAATCCAAACAGTGAATTCAAGGGAAATGAGAAAGAAAGAAATTGGAGAATACTACACACATTTCTTTAGGATTACTTTTGTATAGAATAGATAAATAGCAGGTGGTATATGCATAAAATCCTTTTGTGACGTTTAATTTAAAATGAGAGAAAATAACATTTAACATTTATTTAAAGGATGACTATCTGTGCTGTGATAGTAACAAGAAGTACAATAATACATTTGATCGTACGTTATTTAGTAATATAAAATGTGAAAAATGTGCTGGAATAAAAGCAGAGGCAGAGAGAACTTAGGGAAATATCCTTGAACCATTTTCAGGAATGTAACTTTATTATCAGAAGTCTGAACTGACTTATATAGGATCATAGACTATTAATGCATAGTCATCTAAAAAAAAGTGACAGGTGTGAGAATAGCTATTCTCAGTGCATCATTTTCCATAAAGAGCAGAAAATAAAGCTGTAGATTTGGAAAGATTCTTGTGGTGGGAATATAAAGAGTGAGGCAAGCTGATGACGGATCATAAATGAAATAATACTATAGACTTCTATGGGGATAGAAGATGCAGTAAAGGAAGTAAGGATGTCATGTCCAACATGATGCCATTGGCATAACCGCGGGTTCACGCTTTTCCATATGGCATTTCTAATGCATTGGAATAAAAAGAAGAGTATATCTGCTTTTATTTGTGGACATTTTTCACTTTTCTCCCATTATAATATGACGTGTCTACCATGTTCAACTAAAGCATCCATGAAAGCAATCTCTGATTCAAGTAACCTGTCTTATAAGTCTTCTTCATATTACTATAATCATTTCAAAAATTTCCTTAAATAACAGTAAATGACAACATTTTAAAAATAATTTACCAACTATATCATTCATTCTTCTCCCTAGTTGAGTAAACTCAATGATGGGAGTAAGTTTTAATCCTTCATGATACCCCTTAGTCCATACACTAAGGCTGGTGAAGAAAAAGCATCCATCAAACAGATTGAAAGAGTGATAAAACAGGGGAAGGCTGTGTGTGTTCTTCCCTGTTCAGGAGGTGTGAAGACTGCACTGTGAGATGATCTTTGGAAGATCCTGGCAACAACAAGATTTTGCATTTAGATTTTTGCAGAAATATATTCAGAGCATATTTCAAGCTGTTTTTAAAATGGGTTGATAGCTCTTCTTGGACATTGTTTTGAACAATGCTCCTGCAGGCAGAATAGATTAGCATTCATCCTAAACAGGAAATAGTGGCCTGACTCCTACTGTAATTCCTCTTCAAGTCTTCAGTACACTGTAGGGAAAGCAAGCTAAAAGTTCAAACAAAGTTAACATGAACTGCTTAGCCTCTGCTTAGATGAAAAATTTCTTACCAATGGTTTGTTAGTTTCTGCTGACAGATTTTGTTCTGAAAAACTTAGTGCTTTGCTAATTCTTGTTTTTCTGTACAGTGCATGAGCCATCTCAAGGCCAGATTCAGAGGCAGAGTTCCTTAATAAAGGGTGTGCAGAGCAAGAGCATGCTGGTCTCAATGTACAAACACTGCTCTCTTTTTTCTGCCACTCATTTTTTGTTTTTTGCAGCTTAAAAAACCCCCAATGGGATCTAAAATTTTTCACCGGCATACATTTAATTCATTTGCTCTGCAAACCACCATAACGTTACCCTCCAGAGCCCCAGTTTGCAATCAGTTCCTGTAAAAGCACATTTGTACGCTCTCACACAGCTATAGGTATTATACACAGTAATACATCCTCTTAACCCAAGGGCAAAACATTTTCAACATGTGCTGTTTAATAGCAGGCGGCGATGGAGGAATCGATTAGTTACATATTACATATTTAAATCTGTGTTCAGTTGTTCAATAACAAATATACCTGTGTAATTTTCAGTGCGATGTTGGAGATTTTCGTGTTTATCTAAGCAAAGCAGGAGATAGGTCAGAAAGTCTATTCTAGTTAACGTTAAGTTTCTTGAAGGAAAGATTATGAAAAAATGCTCAAAAATTATTTGGTAATAATTATTCTAGAATAATAAAGACATTTACTGGATCTAGAATATATATCTATAAAACAATTTAGATATCTTTTTAGTTATTTGATAATGTATGTGTAATGCCTGCGTAATATATTTTGGTCCTTTCGATTCCCATAATCCCCTTATTCTTCTCCCTCTCATGTTGAAGCCCTGTTTTCAAGCCAGCCCTCCTCTTCTTTCTGTAGTATTGTCTTCCATGACATTACAGCTTCAATGACTAACTAAACCACCTATACAATGTGGGACCTTTCAACATTACATCAAGGATAGGGAAGGGGCTCCTGAGGCCCTATCCCTCCCTTATGAACTTTTGAAACTTAAGGGTTCTTGGAGATTGGGCAATTATTTCTTCCAATGGTGGTGTAGCCATTGCTAGCTTACCAAAGCAAAAAGTTGATTACCGCCCCACTGTCATAATTATAAAAGCAATCCTATAAATGTATTGTTTCCGATAGGTAAATTCTGTTGCTGTAAATATGGAGCAAATGTTTAAAGCGTGCTATGTAGATACATAGGTTTATTTGGGGTAGTGTTGCTTATGCTTATTGATTAGTTACTTGATCATTCATTATCTGAGAAAAGTAGGTATGGCCTCAGTCTCATAATCATAGGAAATAGCTACTCACAGCAATCCTGGTACGGCTGCTTTTCTCAATATGAACTAGGCCAGTACAGCTCCTTGCTCTGTGCATGTACTCAAATGTTGGTGAAACCTAAAACTAAGGCTGTGCCTACTATGGCTAGAATAGCATTTTGGAGAATACCAGAATGCCCATCTTTTTTTATTTGTTAAGGAACATGCATTCACAAAATGTCTGCTAAATTAGCTACATTAGTACTCATAGGACAGGAGTATAAGAAATCTCTAGTTCTCGAACCAGGCAGCCTCAGCCATGAACAATGCAACAACGGCCAAGATGACCAAGATTAAGACTCGGGACCTGCCAGACAAGAAGAAGGGGGAGTTATTGAAACAATTGAACATCCCAGCTTTGCATCGCCAAAGTGACAGGCTCCTCCCTGTCCAAGTTGTCCAAGACATTAGTCATATGCAAATCCATTGCCCATGTGCTCACTGTCATTTATCAGACACAAAAGGAAAACCTCAGGAAATTCTACAATGGAAAGAAGTACAAGCCCCTGTACCTGGGACCCAAGAAGACAAGAGCTGTGTGCCTTGCTCACCAAGCACTTAGAGAAGCTGAAGACCAAGAAGCAGCAGTGGAAGGAGCAGCTGTACCCACTGTGCAAGTGCGTAGTCAAGGCCTGAGACAATGATAATAAAGCACAAGACTGACTTTAAAAAAACAAACAAACAAACGAAAAAAATCTCTGAAGATTACTGTGTGGTCTTTTTTGTAGGCAATAAGACAGAAATAACTTGCTCATGTATAATTTTGTTTTGTTTTTTTTCCTTCTGGAGGCAGTTCTGTAACTATTTGACATTCAGCAGTTAGTTCTCATCCACATTGACCATCTGTAGATTTTTGAATGTGGTAACAGGCACGAAAGTTTCCAGTGTGTAGAGCTTGTTTGGTGAATCCTCATCCTCATTATGCTTTCTGGACAAACGTACTCGGGTGAGGTACGGAACATTCTTTATTCCCTTGGCCCAGACAGCTTTATTGAGCCTGGTGTCTATGCGCACATCTGGAGTCCCCATCTCCTTCTTGGCAAATTTCCGAATTTCTTTGAGTGACTGAGGAGCATGTTTCTTGAAGCCCACTCCATGGATGTGCTTGTGAATGTTGATGGTGTATTCTCGGGTCACCACATCGTGGATGGCAGGATGGCCCTTCTTCTTCTCACTACCCTTCTTTGCGGGAGCCATTCTGTCGGGCCCAAGTTGGAAAAGTCATGTATAATTGTTAATATTGTCAGTTTCACAGGATCTGGAATCACAGAGTTGTGACCATGTTTCTGAAAGTGTTCTGAAGTAGGTGAATTTAAGTGGAAACATCTGTTGAGGTCCTAGAATGAATAATTATGGAAGAAATCTTAATACAGACCTTTGACTCTCACTGTTTCCTGACTACAGATTTGTATGAACAGCTGTATACTGTTCCTGCCACCATGACTTCTCTGCCATGAGGGACTGTATCCTCGAACTGTGAGCCAAAAATTTGTTTTTGTCAGTTGTTTCGTTGAACCAAGAAGAAAAACAACTAATATGCCATTTGCAGGGAAAAATCATAGTGGAAATATATCACATGGATACTATTTTCCACACCAGACTCTCATTTGGCAGAAAAAGGAAGAAACAAAAGATGTAGAGGTATTGGCTTGCTATGTTTCCCAGGTGCTGAGCCACAAGAAAACTTTCAATGTAAACTAAGACTGAGAACCCATGGAAACATTTGACAATAAGGAGCAGCAGTATGAGGCAGACATGAAGGGAAATAACTCTAAGGCCTAATATTTGAGAAAAAGGGAAAGGAAATTCAAGTATCAGAATACACAGACAGTGACTTAAGTAAAGGCCCAGCACAGGACACCATGATAATCACGGAGTGCCCTGCATCCACACTGCTGAAATAGATAGCGCTTTGTCTTAGAGCTGTTTACTGAATTTCTGAAGATACATATAACTTTATGTATCATATGAAAGAAAGAGATGACAACTAATTATTTATTGAGTAAATATTCTACAAATAGAACTGGGGCTAATTGAGAAATAATTAAAAATGAATGCACTCATGATTCATTTATTTAACATTTGAAAATTAAAATTACTGCTCAAAAGGAAATAAGGTTTTAAACAATGGTTTTCTGTTGATGAGGATCTGAAGAGTTATATAGTTTTTCTTCTTTTTTTATGGATAACTAATTTATTATTGTAGTAGAAGTAGTTGTAGTGGTGGTGGTGGTAGTAGTAGTAGTAGTCGTAGTCATAGTCGTAGTCGTAGTTGTAGTCGTAGTCGTAGTCGTAGTAGCAGTATTGTTATTATTAAAGATAGACTCTTTTAGAATACAGCATGTCCCTGGTGAACTCGGGACACACAGAGGCAGAATTCCTCTAGGACCGGGCACTCCCTGTGTTTACCTGGAGTCCCATACCCACAGATCCCGGCCCACAGCAGCTCTCTGCTCCCAGACCGCGTGGGAGAGAGACCTCACCAGCTGGTCAGGTGGGCACTCCTGAGGCTGCAGAGCGGAAGAGACCACCAACACTGCCCACCCCTGCCCACATCCCTGGCCCAAGAGGAAACTGTATAAGGCCTCTGGGTTCCCGTGGGGGAGGGCCCAAGAGCGTCAGGACCCCTGCGCCTGAGACACCACCAGAACCTGAAGGAACAGACCAGATAAACAGTTCTCTGCACCCAAATCCCGTGGGAGGGAGAGCTAAACCTTCAGAGAGGCAGACACGCCTGGAAAACCAGAAGAGACTGCACTCTGCACACATTACTGATTCCAGAGGAAAACACCAAACGCCATCTGGAACCCTGGTGCACTGAATCTCCCAGAAACGGTGGCGCAGATCTTCCTGGTTGCTGCCGCCGCAGAGAGCTCGTGGGCAGCACCCTGCGAGCAAACTTGAGCCTTGGGACCACAGGTAAGACTAACTTTTCTGCTGCAAGTGACCTGCCTGGTGAACTCAAGACACAGGCCCAAAGGAACAGTTGAAGACCTATAGAGAGGAAAAACTACACGCCCGAAAGCAGAAACTCTGTCCCTATAACAGGCTGAAAGAAACAGGAAAAAAGGTCTACAGCACTCCTGACACACAGGCTTATAGGACAGTCTAGCCACTGTCAGAAATAGCAGAACAAAGTAACACTAGAGATAATCTGATGGCGAGAGGCAAGCGCAGGAACCCAAACAACAGAAACCAAGACTATATGGCACCATCGGAGCCCAATTCTCCCACCAAAACAAACATGGAATATCCAAACACATCAGAAAAGCAAGAACTAGTTTCAAAATCATATTTGATCATGATGCTGGAGTACTTCAAGAAAGACGTGAAGTCCCTTATAGTACATGTAGAAGCCTACAGAGAGGAATCACAAAAATCCCTGAAAGAATTCCAGGAAATCATAAATAAACAAGTAGAAGCCCATAGAGAGGAGTCACAAAAATCCCTGAAAGAATTCCAGGAAAACACAATCAAACAGTTGAAGGAATTAAAAATGGAAATAGAAGCAATCAAGAAAGAACACATGGAAACAACCCTGGATATAGAAAACCAAAAGAAGAGACAAGGAGCTGTAGACGCAAGCTCCACCAACAGAATACAAGAGATGGAAGAGAGAATCTCAGGAGCAGAATATTCCATAGAAATCATTGACTCAACTGTCAAAGATAATGTAAAGTGGGAAAAAGCTACTGGTCCAAAACATACAGGAAATCCAGGACTCAATGAGAAGATCAAACCTAAGGATAATAGGTATACAAGAGTGAAGACTCCCAGCTCAAAGGACCAGTAAATATCTTCAACAAAATCATAGAAGAAAACTTCCCTAACCTAAAAAAAGAGATACCCATAGGCATACAAGAAGCCTACAGAACTCCAAATAGATTGGACCAGAAAAGAAACACCTCCAGTCACATAATAGTCAAAACACCAAACGCACAAAATAAAGAAAGAATATTAAAAGCAGTAAGGGAAAAAGGTCAAGTAACATATAAAGGAAGACCTATCAGAATCATACCAGACTTTTCGACAGAAACTATGAAGGACAGAAGATCCTGGACTGATGTCAAACAGACCCTAAGAGAACACAAATGCCAGCCCAGGTTACTGTATCCTACAAAACTCTCAATTAACATAGATGGAGAAACCAAGATATTCCATGAGAAAACCAAATTTGCACAATATCTTTCTAAAAATCCAGCACTACAAAGGATAATAAATGGTAAAGCCCAACATAAGGAGGCAAGCTCTACCCTAGAAGAAGCAAGAAACTAAACGTCTTGGCAACAAACAAAGAGAAGAAAAGCACACAAACATAACCTCAAATCCAAATATGAATATAACAGGAAGCAATAATCACTATTCCTTAATATCTCTCAACATCAATGGCTTAAACTCCCCAATACAAAGATATAAATTAACAAACTGGATACGCAACGCGGACCCTACATTCTGCTGCCTACAGGAAACACACCTCAGAGACAAAGACAGACACAACCTCAGAGTGAAAGGCTGGAAAACAACTTTCCAAGCAAATGGTAGGAAGAAGCAAGCTGGGGTAGCCATTCTAATATCAAATAAAATCAATTTTCAACTAAAAGTCATCAAAAAAGATAAGGAAGTACACTTCATATTCATCAAAGGAAAAATCCACCAAGATGAACTCTCAATCCTAAATATCTATGCCCCAAACACAAGGGCAGCTACGTTCGTAAAAGAAACCTTACTGAAGCTCAAAACACACATTGCACCTCAAACAGTAATAGTAGGAAATTTCAAGACCCCACTCTCATCAATGGACAGATCATGGAAACAGAAATTAAACAGAGACGTAGACAGACTAAGAGAAGTCATGAGCCAAATGGACTTAACAGATATTTATGGAACATTCTATCCTAAAGTAAAAGGATATAATTTCTTCTCAGCTGCTCATGGGACTTTCTCCAAAATTGACCATATAATTGGTCAAAAAACGGGCCTCAACAGGTACAGAAAGATAGAAATAATCCCATGCGTGCTATCGGACCACCACGGCCTAAAACTGGTCTTCAATAACAGTAAGGGAAGAATGCCCACATATACGTGGAAATTGAACAATGCTCTACTCAATGATAACCTGGTCAAGGAGGAAATAAAGAAAGAAATTAAAAACTTTTTAGAATTTAATGAAAATGAAGGTACAACATACCCAAACTTATGGGACACAATGAAAGCTGTGCTAAGAGGAAAACTCATAGCGCTGAGTGCCTGCAGAAAGAAACAGGAAAGAGCATATGTCAGCAGCTTGACAGCACACCTAAAAGCTCTAGAACAAAAAGAAGCAAATACACCCAGGAGGAGTAGAAGGCAGGAAATAATCAAACTCAGAGCTGAAATCAAGCAAGTAGAAACAAAAAGGGCCATAGAAAGAATCAACAGAACCAAAAGTTGGTTCTTTGAGAAAATCAACAAGATAGATAAACCCTTAGCCAGACTAATGAGAGGACCCAGAGAGTGTGTCCAAATTAACAAAATCAGAAATGGAAAGGGAGACATAACTACAGACTCAGAGGAAATTCAAAAAAATCATCAGATCTTACTATAAAAGCCTATATTCAACAAAACTTGAAAATCTGCAGGAAATGGACAATTTCCCAGAGGAATACCAGGTACCAAAGTTAAATCAGGAACAGATAAACCAGTTAAACAACCCCATAACTCCTAAGGAAATAGAAGCAGTCATTAAAGGTCTCCCAACCAAAAAGAGCCCAGGTCCAGACGGGTTTACTGCAGAATTCTATCAGACATTCATAGACGACCTCATACCAATATTATCCAAACTACTCCACAAAATTGAAACAGATGGAGCACTACAGAATTCCTTCTATGAAGCCACAATTACTCTTATACCTAAACCACACAAAGACCCAACAAAGAAAGAGAAATTCAGACCAATTTCCCTTATGAATATTGACGCAAAAATACTCAAAAAAATTCTGGCAAACCGAATCCAAGAGCACGTCAAAACAGTCATCCACCATGAACAAGTAGGCTTCATCCCAGGCATGCAGGGATGGTTTAATATACAGAAAACCATCAATGTGATCCATTATATAAACAAAATGAAAGAACAGAACCACATGATCATTTCATTAGATGCTGAGAAAGCATTTGACAAAATTCACCACCCCTTCATGATAAAAGTCCTGGAAAGAATAGGCATTCAAGGCCCATACCTAAACATAGTAAAAGCCATATACAGCAAACCAGTTGCTAACATTAAACTAAATGGAGAGAAACTTGAAGCAATCCCACTAAAATCAGGGACTAGACAAGCCTGCCCACTCTCTCCCTACTTATTCAATATAGTTCTTGAAGTTCTAGCCAGAGCAATCAGACAACAAAAGGAGATCAAGGGGATACAGATCGGAAAAGAAGAGGTCAAAATATCACTATTTGCAGATGACATGATAGTATATTTAAGTGATCCCAAAAGTTCCACCAGAGAACTACTAAAGCTGATAAACAACTTCAGCAAAGTGGCTGGGTATAAAATTAACTCAAATAAATCAGTAGCCTTCCTCTACACAAAAGAGAAACAAGTCGAGAAAGAAATTAGGGAAACGACACCCTTCGTAATAGACCCAAATAATATAAAGTACCTCGGTGTGACTTTAACCATGTAAGTAAAAGATTTGTACAATAAGAACTTCAAGACACTGAAGAAAGAAATTGAAGAAGACCTCAGAGATGGAAAGATCTCCCATGCTCATGGATTGGCAGGATTAATATAGTAAAAATGGCCATTTTACCAAAAGCGATCTCCAGATTCAATGAAATCCCCATCAAAATACCAATCCAATTCTTCAAAGACTTAGACAGAACAATTTGCAAATAATCTGGAAAAACAAAAAACCCAGGATAGCTAAAACTATCCTCAACAATAAGAGGACTTCAGAGGGAATCACTATCCCTGAACTCAAGCAGTATTACAGAGCAATGATGATAAAAACTGCATGGTATTGGTACAGAGACAGACAGATAGAACAATGGAATAGAATTGAAGACCCAGAAATGAACCCACACACCTATGGTCACTTGATTTTTGACAAAGGAGCCAAAACCATCCAATGGAAAATAGATAGCATTTTCAGCAAATGGTGCTGGTTCAACTGGAGGTCAATATGTAGAAGAATGCAGATCGATCCATGCTTATCACCCTGTACAAAGCTTAAGTCCAAGTGGATCAAGGACCTCCACATCAAACCAGACACACTCAAACTAATAGAAGAAAAACTAGGGAAGCATCTGGAACACATGGGCACTCGAAAAAAATTTCCTGATCAAAACGCCAATGGCTTATGCTCTAAGATCAAGAATCGACAAATGGGATCTCATAAAACTGCAAAGCTTCTGTAAGGCAAAGGACACTGTGGTTAGGACAAAACGGCAACCAACAGATTGGGAAAAGATCTTTACCCATCCTACAACAGATAGAGGCCTTATATCCAAAATATACCAAGAACTCAAGAAGTTAGACCGCAGGGAGACAAATAACCCTATTAAAAAATGGGATTCAGAGCTAAACAAACAATTCACAGCTGAGGAATGCCGAATGGCTGAGAAACACCTAAAGAAATGTTCAACATCTTTAGTCATAAGGGAAATGCAAATCAAAACAACCCTGAGATTTCACCTCACACCATTGAGAATGGCTAAGATCAAAAACTCAGGTGACAACAAATGCTGGCGAGGATGTGGAGAAAGAGGAACACTCCTCCATTGTTGGTGGGGTTGCAGACAGGTACAACCATTCTGGAAATCAGTCTGGAGGTTCCTCAGAAAATTGGACAATGAACTGCCTGAGGATCCAGCTATACCTCTCTTGGGCATATACCCAAAATATGCCTCAACATATAAAAAAGACACGTGCTCCACTATGTTCATCGCAGCCTTATTTATAATAGCCAGAAACTGGAAAGAACCCAGATGCCCTTCAACAGAGGAATAGATACAGAAAATATGGTACATCTACACAATGGAATATTACTCAGCTATCATAAACAATGAATTTATGAAATTCGTAGGCAAATGGTTGGAACTGGAAAATATCATCCTGAGTGAGCTAACCCAATCACAGAAAGACATACATGGTATGCACTCATTGATAAGTGGCTATTAGCCAAAATGCTGGAATTACCCTAGATGCCTAGAACAAATGAAACTCAAGACAGATGATCAAAATGTGAATGCTTCACTCCTTCTTTAAAAGGGGAACCAGAATACCCTTGGGAGGGAATAGAGAGGCAAAGATTAAAACAGAGACTGAAGGAACACCCATCCAGAGCCTGCCCCACATGTGGCCCATACATATACAGCCACCCAATTAGACAAGATGGATGAAGCAAAGAAGTGCAGACCGACAGGAGCCGGATGTAGATCGCTCCTGAGAGACACAGCCAGAATACAGCAAATACAGAGGCGAATGCCAGCAGCAAACCACTGAACTGAGAATAGGACCCCCGTTGAAGGAATCAGAGAAAGAACAGGAAGACCTTGAAGGGGCTCGAGACCCCATATGTACAACAATGCCAATCAACCAGAGCTTCCAGGGACTAAGCCACTACCTAAAGACTATACATGGACTGACCCTGGACTCTGACCTCATAAGTAGCAATGAATATCCTAGTAAGAGCACCAGTGGAAGGGGAAGCCCTGGGTCCTGCTAAGACTCAACCCCCGTGAACTAGTCTGTTGGGGGGAGGGCGGCAATGGGGGGAGGGGAACACCTATAAGAAAGGGGAAGGGCTAGGGAGATATTTGCCCGGAAACCGGGAAAAGGAATAACACTCGAAATGTATATAAGAAATACTCAAGTTAATAAAAAAAAAAAAGAATACAGCATGTCCTGGTCACAATTTCCTCTCCCTCCACTCCTCCCTGCTTCACCTGCACCTGCCTTGACCTCTAGACCAATTCCCCTCCATTTTCTCTTCAGAAAAGAGAAGGAGTCCAATAGATGACAGCCAAAAAGAATCAAAAATACAATAATACAAGGTAAAATCTCTCTTTAGCTCTTGTAGACAAGGCAAAACTCTTGTGGTGAGTGTTGACAAGGCAACTCAGTATTAAGAAGACAGTCCCATGCTTTATTTTATTTTACTTTTTAAAGACTTATTTATTTTTTTATATGAGTACACTGTAGCTGTCTTCAGACACACCAGAAGAGTGCATCAGATGGTTGTGAGCCATCATATAATTGCTGGGATTTGAGGCAACAATCAGTCTGAGCTCTGTGAACCAAGTGGGAGAACTGGAGGAAGGACTGGAGGGACAGAGGGGCATTGCAATCCCATAGGAAGAATAACATCAGCTGGCTGGACCACCCAGTGCTCCCAGTGACTAGACCATCAACCAAGGAGTGTATGGGAAGGGATCCATGGCTCCAGATACATATGTAGTAAACAATGTCCTTATCTGACATCAGTGGGACTGGTAGTCCTTAGTCCTAGGGAGGTTTGAAGCCTCAGTGTAAGGAGATGCTGGGGTGGTGGGGCAGGAAAAAATGGATGCATGGGGTGGGGGCAACCTCATAGAGATAAAAGGGAGGCAGGAGAGGGAAGAGATGGCAGATGTGGGATGAGGGGTTTGTAGAGGGGTAACCAGGAAGAGAGATATCATTTTAGATGTAAACAAATGAAATGATTAATAAAGAAAAGAAAAAAGAGTCCCAAAAGCAGAAGGATCACAGACCCACACCTGTTTCCACAAACCACGGAGATAAAATCCATAATGTATGCAGAGGACCTGGTGCACACACATGCGGGTCCCCATGCTTGCTGTCTGTCTCTGTGAACCCATGTGAGCCCTGCTTAGTTGATTCAGTGGACCATGTTCTCCTCATGTCCTCTCTTGACTGATGATTGCAATATTTCCTCTCTGTTCCCCTAGGCTCCCTGATCTCTGAGAGAAAAAAAGAAAGGACCTAATGGAGACCTCCAATTTAGGCTTTCTCTCTGCATAATGTCCAGCTGTGAGTCTCTGCACCCACTGCCATCTGCTACCTTAGAAAGCCTCTCTGAGGATGATTGGACATGCACTGATCTATTATTTATGAGTATGGCAGAAGATCATTAGAAATCATTTCACTAACAATTTTTTAATTGTGTTTGGCTCTACTCTAGGTCTCTTGATTTTCCAGTCTCCTCTTTCTGGCCATCTAGGTAGTATAGTGCATGGACACCATCTAGTAGTGTGGCTTCAAGTTAAACCAATCAGGCCACTCCCACAATTTCTCTGCCACCATTGCCCCAACACATCTTGTTATCAGAACAGAATTTAGGTTAAGGGACTTGTGTCTAGGTTTCTATTTCTGTAGCCTGCAGACTACTTTCTATTCCAAAGAGATTAAAACACAGGAGCAAAAGCTCCATGCAGTCTCCAACTCAACCTTTCTACAGTTAACAAACTGTATGGATATTGTCCTCAGCAATGAGTTTCCTGTTTTCTGAAAACAGACTTCTATCCTAACATCAACATGGGTTATTATGAGGTGTCTGCAGGGCCCCTTGGGCTAACAACTCAGTTCCACCAGTGGAAGACTTGCCTAGCTACAAAAACTGTTCAGTTCAGACTCCTTGACCTTCATTCTCAGGAGTCCTCACTAGAATTGCACTCATAGATCCCAGAAGTCTCTACTACACTTGATTTCTACACCCTTTTCCCAAAGCCTCCCAATTCCAGCCATTTCTACCTACATTCCCTTCTACCTGACTTGATTCCCCTACTCCTTCCCACAGGTTTCCAGTCCACCTTCAAACTGTATTCTATTTCCCCTTCCCAGGGAGATCCACGTTTCCTGCATAGTCTCCTCTGTACCTAGCCTTGACCTGTGAATTTAAGCTTGGCTATCCTTTACTTAACAGTTCATATCCACTTGTAAGTGAGTGCATATCATGTTCATATTTCTGGGTCTTTGTTACCTCACTTGGGCTGATTTTTAGGTGCATCCATATGCCTGCAAATTTTATGTCACCCATTTAAATTTTAGACAGCTGAGTAACATACTGCTGTGTAAATGTGCCATATTTTCTTTATTCAATCTTTAACTGAAGGACTTCTATGATGTTTCCAGTTTCTGACTATTCACTATAAATAGTTAAGTGAATATCTTTGTGGTACAATGGAGCATTCTTTGGTTTTATGCCAAGGATTAGTATTGGTGGGGTCTTGAAGTAGATAAATTTCTAACTTTCTGAGGAACTGCTATGTTGATTTTCACACTTTGTATACAAGTTTGTACTCCCACCAACAATAGAGGAGTGTCCCCTATGCTCCACATCTTTGCCAGCATGAAATGTCACGTGTTCTCAATCTTAGTCATAGTTATAGCCACCTGTTATGGATCTTAGCTATTCTAATAAATATGAGATGGACTCCTAAAGTAGTACTGATTTGAATTTCCCTACTGGCTAAGATGTTGAAAATTTTCTTTCAACATTTCTCGGCCACTTGATATTCCTCTACTACAAACTCTCTGTTGAGATCCATGGCCCATTTTTTGATTGGAAAATTTGGTTTTCTTTTCTTTTTTATTATTACTTTTTTTTGCAGTCCAGTTTTTAACCCCACCAATACACCCTGCCATATTTCCTCATCCAATTCCTCCTCCCTGTCTCCAAAAGGATGCACCACCCCTGAAACCCCAGGAGCCTCCCTACTCCTTTGAGCATCAAGTCTCTCAAGGGATATGTGTGTGTGTCTTCTCTCACTGAGGCTGGACCAGGAAGTCCTCTGCTGTATATGTGTCAGAGGTCTTTGGCAAGTTAGTGTATGCTGCCTGGTTGGTGTCTCAGTGTCTGAGAGATCTCAGGGGTCCCAGTTAGTTGAGACTGCTGGTCTTCCTATGGAGTAGCCCTCCTTAGCTTCTTCTAGGCTTTCCCTAGTTCAACCACAGTGGTCCCCAATTTTAGTACATTGGTTGGGTGTATCTGCTTCTGTTGTAGTCAGCTGCTTGTTGGGCCTCTCAGAAGACAACCATACTAGTCTTCTGTCCTGACCTGCAGGACAGTGAATGGAGGTCCAGAAGGTACCTGGAATTGGGGGACAAGAGATATGAAGGACACCAAGACAAGAGTCTTATCAAAGCAACAAATTTTATTTTTTTTTCAAGGCTGAATTTATACTATAGCAGGGGTAACAGAGTGAGCGGGGAAGTGAGAAGCATTTACACAGGCCAAGGACACTACTCTTATGGTCAGGCTGATGTCAACAGGATGTCAGAAAGGTCACAAGTTTGTCATATCATTAGGCATCCTGACCACCAGATTAGACTTCTGCAGCTGGCTGGGGATTTTCCATGAACCCAGTCATGCTTAACTCTAACTATAATATTAACATCAGTAATGGATGGTTTTTAAGGGCATCACTTCCAACAGTCTCCTGTAAGCACACTGTAGCATCAGAAATAGTGTCAGGTCTTGAAGCCTTCCCTTGAGATGGATCCCAACAGACCTTTCCCTCAATATCTTCTCCATTTTTGTTCCTGCAATTCTTTTAGATGGGAATGATTCTGGGTCAGAATTCTTGAGTGTGGGATGGTAACCCAATCCCTCCACTTGACACCCTGTCATTCTACTGGAAATGGACGCTACAAGTTCCCTCTCCCTACTGCTGGGCATTTCATCTAAGATACCTCCCTTTGAGTCCTGAGACTCATTTCCCAGTTCTTTGGTACATTCTAGAGATACTCTCTACCTCCCACCTTCAGGGGTTGCATATTTTTACACATTCTGCTGTCATTCATGGATTCTATCCTGTTCCTCCCCATACTTGATCATGTTTCCCTTACTACCTCCCCTTCCACTCTACCACCCAGATCCCTCCCTCCCTCTAATATCATTTGTTCATATCTTTATATATTTAGTATATTAGTCCTTTGTGAAAATCTTTTCCTATTCTGTAGGCCTTTTTGGTCTTCTTCTTTTTCTATTGATGGTGTAGTTTGCCTTAAATTCATGAGATCTCACTTATTGATTCTTGATCTTAGTGCCTGTGTCACTTGTGTTCCATTCAGAATGTTATCTTCTATGTCAATGCATTCACAAACGTCATCCATTTTCTACTCTGTTAGGGTAAGTGTATTTGGTTTTATGATGACATGTTCGATCCATTTGGACTTAAATTTTGTACATAAATATGAGTGTACCTTCATTCTTGTACATGAATGTGAACATCACCATCTGTTGACGATGCTTTCTTTGATCCAGTATGCACATCAGGCTTGTTTATCAAAAAATCAGGTGTCCATAGGTATATGAATTTATATCTGGGTCTTCACATCGATTCTGTTGACCAACCTGCCTGTTTGTATGCTGATAACATGGATTTTTTTGTTACTCTAGCTCTGTAAGATAACCTGGATTCAGGGAGAGTGATACATGCAGCAGTACAGCAATACTTTCTTTGGACTGTTTCAGCTACACTGGGATTTTTGTTTTTTCACATGAAGATGAGAATTGTCTTTTAAAGGTCCCTAAAGAAGTCTGTTGGAATTTTAATAGGAATTGCACTGAATAAATTGATTGTTTTTGATAGGATGGCTTGTAAATTTTGGCTTTATATCCTCAGATTAAGAGATAAGAGTCACACCCAAGCTTTGCTTGGGCTCAATATGGTGTCGGCTGAGTCCAGCGCATTTCTATCTCTGTTATAATTATCCATAGGTCTAGACCTAAAAACTTCTCATCTTTGTACAATCTAATCTTCGAAGTGGACTGATTCAATATTGCTTCTCTTGGCTTCTTACTGAATTTTTCTGCTTAGCAACATACAAGTTGTGACGATACATTCTAGTTATCCTTCTAATTCTTTGGTTCATTCTCTTTTCATCTTTGTCTAGCTTGATCTCTCTCCCAAATGCCTTTATAAATCTATCAAGCTGAACCTGCCACATACACACACATACACAGAATTCCCTCTGCACTTAAGTAGCCTCTGTTTCCTTTGTTGTTCTCTTGAGGGTTGAGAATAACCTATTTCTGATTCATTCTGTCAAATCTTTCTCTGATTCACCACGTGATTTGTTCCTCAATTAGATGTGATTGTCAAAAAGGGCTCCTTCCTTCTACAATCTAAACTTAATTTCACTGTTATAGCTTAAAGACATTGTACAAAGAATTTATCTGTATTCCAATCAGATTATAATGTAATCCAGTGTTGTGTCTGCATTCCAATTAGATTACATAAACCTATTTCTTTGGATATAATCACTTGCTAGAGCAGCCATGTTTCTAGATTAAAATTACTCTACAATATTCATTTTATTATGTTAATTCTATTAATCTATGAGCATAGGAGGTCTTCTCACCTTCTGATTTGTTCTTTGGTTTCTTCAATGAGTTGTGGTTTTTATCATAAAACATTTTCACTTGCTTGATAAGAGTTATGCCAAGACATTTTTATGAAGAGCATTGTTTCTCTGATTTTATTCTCAGTCCTTTTGTAATTTATATATTAAAAAGCTATTGATTTTTCACTAATCTTGTGTCCAACTACTTTGCTGAAAGTTTTTATCAACTGTATGTATTTTCTGTTGAGTTTTCTAAGGTCACTTATATATTATCATATCATCTACAAATGATTCCTTGACTTCTTTTCTTCCCTATGGTAGCCCATTAAACTCTTTCAGTTATGTTATTGCTCTAGCTAATGCTTCATGTGCTATATTTTGTAGGTTTAGATAGAATAAACAATCTTATCTTGCAATTGCTTTGAGTTCCTCACTGCAGAGGAATTTTATCCAGCATCATGGCTGTTCTAACAAGGCATCACATCTGAAGATATATTCCTAGAAGAATTCCGACATGCCTGGGATTAATACAGTATAATCTACCTAGAATATAAACATTCCCTTATTACACACCTTTAAACCTAAAAACGAAGGTAAGGTTAGTTTATAGAAGGAAACAGCCATGTTTGAAAGTGACATCTAATTGAGGGGCAGACAACATGACAAATCTGAGAAAGATTTGACAGAATAAGTCAGAGGTAGGATACATTCAACTCACATAAAAACAGAAGAGGAAGAAAGGCTATCTAATAGCAAGGAGAGAAAAACAGAAAAGGTGGTCTTGTGTGGTATGTGCACATGGCGGTTTTACCTGGACACTTTTACAGAAACAGGGTGCAAAGAGAACAAGCTAGAAACAAGTTGTAATGGTTTTAATATGGTTGGCCCAGGGAGTAGCACAATTAGGATTTGTGGCCTGGTTGGAGGAAGTATGTCACTGGAGGGTTGGTCTTTGGGACCTCCTTCCTAGCTTCCCTAAAACAGTCTTCTCCGGTTTACCTTCAGGAAAGGATGCAGAACTCTCAGCTCCTCCAGCACCATGCCTGTCTGAAAGCTACCATGTTTCTCAAGTTGACGAAAATGTACTGAACCTCTAAACCTATAAGCTGTCCCTGATTAAATGTTGTCCTTTATAAGAGTTGCCTGGGCCATGGCATCTCTTCCCAGCAATAAAAACCCTAATTAAGACACAGGTAAAAACATATAAGCTGGAGAATGAGACAGAGGCAGAAGATTAGGGTATTGTCGAGTTAGTATGAGGTCAAACAAAGCAATTCAGTCACAAACCCAGATTAAATCAGTCAGCTTGGAAGATTAGATTTTATCCAGACTAGAAGCTTCCAAGCCTGGTCCTAGGGACAATTAGAATAGAGAAAGAAATTTTGTAGGTTCAACCCAAGTCATGTATTCTCATGTCATCCCTCTTTGAAGGAAAAAAACACTATCCATTAAGTTAAGTTTGCTATAGACTTCTTGCAAATTTTCTCTATTATATCTAGAAATGATTCTTGTATACTTGATCTCTCCAAGTCTCTTTTTCATGATGGGGTTGAAATTTCATCAAAAGTATTTTCTTCATTTTATGTGACGACCATTTACTGTTTTGCTTTTAATTTGTTCATATGATAGAATACATTCACAGATTTTTGAACGTTGAACTAGCCATGAATATCCAGGATGAAACCTACTTAATAATGTTGGATGATCTTTTTGATTTGTTCTTTAAATCAGTTTGCAAATGATTTATTGAATATTTTACATCTACGTTCATAATAGAAAATTATCTTTGAGTCTTTATGTGGATTGGGGACCATATAAAGTGAATTGGGAAGTGTTCCTAATGGTCTTGGGGTTAGTTTGAGGAGAATTGGCATTAGCTCTTCTTTAAAATTCTGGTAGGATTCTGCTCTAAGACTTTCTGCCCCTGGGCTTTTTTCCCCTTATTGATTCTATTTCACTAGTGGCAGACAGTTGGGACCACTTACCCACCCCAAAAACTTTAACCCAGAGTTGCTCCTGACTAAAAGAAATGCAGGGACAAATTATGGAACAGAGATGGAAAGGAACACTCACCGGAGACCACCCCACATAGGGATCCATCCCATCTGCAGAAACCAATCCTAGATTCTATTGCTGATACCAAGAAGCACTTATTGACAGGAGCCAGGCATAGCTATTCTCTGAGAGGCTGTGCCAACATCTGACTGGATAATTATAGCCAACCATCAGACTGAGCATGTGGACCACAATGGAAAAGTTAGGGGAATGATTAGAGAAGCTGAAGCAGATTGCAACCCCATTGGAAGAACAACAGTATTAACTAACCAGACCCCCACAGAACTCCTAGGGACTAAACCACCAACCAAAGAGTATACATGGAGGGACTCATGGCTCCACCCGCATATGTAGCAGAGGATGGCCTTATCTAGCATCGTTGGGAGGGGAAGCCCTTAGTCATGTGGAGGCTTGATGCCCCAGCATAGGGGGATGCTGAGGCAGTGGGGCAGACGTGGATAGATGGATGGTGGAAGCAAAATAAAAAATTAAATTCTTTATTGGATCTTGATTTAACTTTGGTATGTGGTATTTATAGACATAAATATCCTCATAATTCTATGGTTTTCTTAGGTGTCCATAGTCATTGTTCCCCTTTCATTTCTGAGTTTGGTAATTTGGATATTTTCATTTTGTCATTTAGTTAGTTGGATAAGAGTTTTTCTATCTTGATTAGTTTCTCGAAAAAATAAATTTGTTTTATTGATTATTCACACTTTTTTCATTGTTTCTATTTTTCTTGATTTAAGACTTTGGTTTGATTACATATTTTCATCTACTTCTGGGCACACTTAATTCTTTTTGTTTAGAGTTTTCAAGTTGGCTGTTAAGTTGCTAATATGAGATACTTCCAGTTTTATATTTTTGTTGATTTTTGTTTTTGCTTTTAGTGTAGGTACTTACTGCTGTTATTTTCATCTTTGCATCAGTTTCATAATATCACATGAATTTGGTGTGTTGTGTATTCATTTTTGTTGAAATCTAGAATGTTTTTAACATCTTTTGTTATTTCTGTTTTGAGCCATCTATTTTCCAGTCAGTAGAGTATTTTTGTAGTGCCTATTAGTTTGTAAATTCCTTTTACCTTTTCCCTTTCTTTGTTTCTTTGTTTCTTCCTTCTGTCCTTCCTTCCTTTTTCAGTTGTTACGATATTCAGCTTTAATCCATAATTATCTGATAGGATTCACGGAGTTATATCTGTTTAATTGTTTCTATTAGACTTGCTTTGATCGTAAGTATGTGGTTCATTTTGGAGAAAGTGCTATAACATGTGGAGATTAAGGTATATTCATTTTTATTTGGGTAGCATGTTCTATAAATATCTGTTCAGACTATTAGGTTTATAACATTAGTTAGCTAGGCGCAGTATTTCTCTGTTTAGTTTTTGTCTACTGGAAAAGAATTTCCACATTTGTTAGGTCAGACCTCTTTGTTTTTGCTTGTTCAAATGAAGTGTTATGATGTTATGCCCAAGTCTGAACATTTAAATATTTGGTCCACAGTTGGAAACTGTTGAGGAAGAATTAAGAGGTATGCTGTTATTTTTGAGGTGTTAAGGGAAGTGGCACTTAAGGTTTCAAAAGCCTGCCAATATCACTGGTGAGTTTTTCACTTTATTTTCTTTTATTTTCTCCATTTTTATTAACTTGCGTATTTCTTATTTACATTTCAATTGTTATTCCCCTTCCCGGTTTCCTTGCCAACATCACCCTAACCCCTTCCCCTCCCCTTCTCTATGGGTGTTCCCCTCCCTATCCTCCCCCCATTACTGCCCTCCCCCAACAATCACTTTCACTGGGGGTTCAGTCTTGGCAGGACCAAGGGCTTCCCCTTCCACTGGTGATCTTACTAGGCTATTCATTGCTACCTATGGGGTCAGAGTCCAGGGTCAGTCCATGCATAGTCTTTGGGTAGTGACTTAGTCCCTGGAAGCTCTGGTTGGTTGGCATTGTTGCTCATATGGGGTCTCGAGCCCCTTCCTATTCTTGGGTTTTCCTATGAACTTTTAGATGCCGCTACAGTTGCATGCCTACCTGTTGATTTCAATGTTCTTGGCCATGATAATGGTAGACTCCTTCCCCTCTGGAATATAATCTTAAAATAAACCCTCCGTTCTATAAATTGCCTTGAATAAGCCATGTGTTTTATGAAAGCAATAGAAAAATAACTAACAAAACATTCAATCACTTTCCAATAGTCTTCAGGTTTGCAAACAAGTTTTTAATTGCATATTTCTGGTGACATTTCCTACCAGAATCAAAACAGTATCTAATTAACATATCAATTTAGTGAAATGATGAGTAATTTTGAATCTTCAAAATTTGAGTTCAGGCTGGTCTTGTCAAAGTATCTTACCTGAAGTTTAAGATTATGCTATTATTTGTCCAATCCTGAAACTCAACCAGAGGTACATGTGGTAAAAGCATATTTACTTGTCCCTGGTACTGCTAGGAGATGCTACATGCTTATAAGGTAGAGTCTAATATAGTAACAAATTAGAAAAGTTGTCACAGTTTTGAAGGTGATGTCAAGATCAAGCCATACCTATATAACGTAAATTTAAATAAATATGAGAGATATATGTGCAAATACTTAATATTTATATAATATTTAATTTATATATATAGCTATAAAACTTTAATACTACTTACAGCCATTTAAATACTCTTGATTTGAAATATCAAGTATAATTCTATTGTATAAAATTAAAATATTATCTCTGGTAACTGATCTGTGTAATCTATAGGGAAGAAATAAAGGTGTAGGTAGTGAGTTATGGTAAAGAGACATCCTAGAAAAACCTATTAAAGTACAAATATATGTTCGCTATTCACTTGTTTCTATCAATAATAAGTTCCATATTTGCCTATACTATATTTCAAGATGTGAACTGAAAATATAATAAAATATTAAAAAATATTGATTCATTTCATAATTTATATAAATAAGAGTGCTTTATTGCCAAACAGTGGCATGCCATATCAGTAAGCTCTATTTCAGTACGAATTTGAGGGACTAACTCATGCAGGTACCTTTTAGGTCTGTGTGAGATTTAACAATTTCAAAGGTTATCCCAAGTGGAAGGAAATACACTCAGTCTTGAGGTGTTTGAAGATAATATTCCCAGTGTGGATCACACAGTACTCTGTGTTGTCACTGCCTCTGCACATTGGTTCCTGACATGGTTTCCAATTCCTCCCAGCAAACTCTAGCCCTCCATTCGATTGCTTTCCCAGAACAGTATAAAATCATTCTGTGTTAACTAAGAAGGTATTATTTTTAAATTTCCTTTGATTTTCTGTAAAAGTAGAAAGAAATTTTGATGAAAGAAAATTTGTACATGTTGCCCTAAACACATCTAAAAGGCCTTTCAAAGACACAGCACTCACTGGAGGTAGATGTTATTTTTTGGCAATACTGTTTTTAAGGAATTATCTTCTCTGTGACTAGTCTTTGTGAGAACCTAAGAGATTCTGTGTATGTAGCCAAGCAATCAGGCACCAAGGTTCTAGTGGATTATTTAAAAATATAACATAGTAATATTTGAAATTACTTCAAATGAAAATAAAAAACAAACTATATTATCATCAATCAAAATGTTATCTAGCATTAAGTATAATAGTTCCTAAAACAAGTACTAGTAGTATTTGGTTAGGCTAAGGTTCTTGAAAACTCAATTAAGACTTTGAATATAGTCCTTAATACTATTATTTATTTTATGCAGCACCATAATATATTGTGAGTAAGGTCTACATCTTCACAGGTGACAAATTACCTGAGGAACAAGTTCCACCTAAGTACTTTTCTCTGCCTATCTCAGACATTCATCTCAACCACATTTTCTTTGAAAGAATTTGACAATGGGTATCAATGCAGGAATGGAAAAAGAGACATGCTGGAATTGTATTATAACTCTAAGATAAAAAAATAGAATAAAATAAAGAAATATTACAAGTATATATATATGTGTGTGTGTATATGTGTATATATGTATATATGTCTTCACTTGAATTTTTTTTTATTAACTTGAGTATTTCTTATATACATTTTGAGTGTTATTCCCTTTCCCGGTTTCCGGGCAAACATCCCCCTCCCCCCTCCCCTTCCTTATGGGTGTTCCCCTCCCAACCCTCCCCCCATTACCGCCCTCCCCCCCATAGTCTAGTTCACTGGGGGTTCAGTATTAGCAGGACCCAGGGCTTCCCCTTCCACTGGTGCTCTTACTAGGATATTCATTGCTACCTATGGGGTCAGAGTCCAGGGTCAGTCCATGTATAGTCTTTAGGTAGTGGCTTAGTCCCTGGAAGCTCTGGTTGCTTGACATTGTTGTACATATGGGGTCTAAAGCCCCTTAAAACTCTTCCAGTTCTTTCTCTGATTCCTTCAACGGGGGACCTATTCTCAGTTCAGTAGTTTGCTGCTGGCATTCGCCTCTGTATTTGCTGTATTCTGGCTGTGTCTCTCAGGAGCAATCTACATCCGGCTCCTGTCGGTCTGCACTTCTTTGCTTCATCCATCTTGTCTAATTGGGTGGCTGTATATGTATGGGCCACATGTGGGGCAGGCTCTGAATGGGTGTTCCTTCACTCTCTGTTTTAATCTTTGCCTCTCCCTTCCCTGCCAAGGGTATTCTTTTTCCTCATTTAAAGAAAGAGTGAAGCATTCACATTTTGATCATCCGTCTTGAGTTTCATTTGTTCTAGGGATCTAGGGTAATTCAAGCATTTGGGCTAATAGCCACTTATCAATGAGTGCATACCATGTATGTCTTTCTGTGATTGGGTTAGCTCACTCAGGATGATATTTTCCAGTTCCAACCATTTGCCTACGAATTTCATAAACTCGTTGTTTTTGATAGCTGAGTAATATTCCATTGTGTAGATGTACCACATTTTCTATATCCATTCCTCTGTTGAAGGGCATCTGGGTTCTTTCCAGTTTCTGGCTATTATAAATAAGGCTGCGAGGAACATAGTGGAGCACGTGTCTCTTTTATATGTTGAGGCATCTTTTGGGTATGTGCCCAAGAGAGGTATAGCGGGATACTCAGGCACTTCAATTTCCAATTTTCTGAGGAAACTCCAGACTGATTTCCAGAATGGTTGTACCATTCTGCAATCCCACCAACAATGGTGGAGTGTTCCTCTTTCTCCACATCCTCGCCAGCATCTGCTGTCACGTGAGTTTTTGATCTTAGCCATTCTCACTGGTGTGAGGTGAAATCTCAGGGTTGTTTTGATTTGCATTTCCCTTATGACTAAAGATGTTGAACATTTCTTTAGGTGTTTCTCAGCCATTCGGCATTCCTCAGCTGTGAATTCTTTGTTTAGCTCTGAACCCCGTTTTTTAATAGGGTTATTTGTTTCCCTGCGGTCTAACTTCTTGAGTTCTTGGTATATTTTGGATATAAGGCCTCTATCTGTTGTAGGATGGGTAAAGATCTTTTCCCAATCTGTTGGTTGCCGTTTTGTCCTAACCACAGTGTCCTTTGTCTTACAGAAGCTTTGCAGTTTTATGAGATCCCATTTGTCGATTCTTGATCTTAGAGCGTAAGCCATTGGTGTTTTTTCAGGAAATTTTTTCCAGTGCCCATGTGTTCCAGATGCTTCCCTAGTTTTTCTTCTATTAGTTTGAGTGTGTCTGGTTTGATGTGGAGGTCCTTGATCCACTTGGACTTAAGCTTTGTACAAGGTGATAAGCATGGATCAATCTGCATTCTTCTACATGTTGCCCTCCAGTTGAACCAGCACCATTTGCTGAAAATGCTATCTTTTTTCCATTGGATGGTTTTGGCTGCTTTGTCAAAAATCAAGTGACCATAGGTGTGTGGGTTCATTTCTGGGTCTTCAATTCTATTCCATTGGTCTATCTGTCTGTCTCTGTACCAATACCATGCAGTTTTTATCACTATTGCTCTGTAATACTGCTTGAGTTCAGGGATAGTGATTCCCCCTGAAGTCCTTTTATTGTTGAGGATAGCTTTAGCTGTCCTGGGTTTTTTGTTATTCCAGATGAATTTGCAAATTGTTCTGTCTAACTCTTTGAAGAATTGGATTGGTATTTTGATGTGGATTGCATTGAATCTATAGACTGCTTTTGGTAAAATGGCCATTTTTACTATATTAATCCTGCCAATCCAAGAGCATGGGAGATCTTTCCATCTTCTGAGGTCTTCTTCAATTTCTTTCCTCAGTGTCTTGAAGTTCTTATTGTACAGATCTTTTACTTGCTTGGTTAAAGTCACACCGAGGTACTTTATATTATTTGGGTCTATTATGAAGGGTGTCATTTCCCTAATTTCTTTCTCGACTTGTTTCTCTTTTGTATAGAGGAAGGCAACTGATTTGAGTTAATTTTATACCCAGCCACTTTGCTGAAGTTCTTTATCAGCTTTAGTAGTTCTCTGGTGGAACTTTTGGGATCACTTAAATATACTGTCATATCATCTGCAAATAGTGATATTTTGACCTCTTCTTTTCCGATCTGTATCCCCTTGATCTCCTTTTGTTGTCTGATTGCTCTGGCTAGAACTTCAAGAACTATATTGAATAAGTAGGGAGAGAGTGGGCAGGCTTGTCTAGTCCCTGATTTTAGTGGGATTGCTTCAAGTTTCTCTCCATTTAGTTTAATGTTAGCAACTGGTTTGCTGTATATGGCTTTTACTATGTTTAGGTATGGGCCTTGAATGCCTATTCTTTCCAGGACTTTTATCATGAAGGGGTGGTGAATTTTGTCAAATGCTTTCTCAGCATCTAATGAAATGATCATGTGGTTCTGTTCTTTCATTTTGTTTATATAATGGATCACGTTGATGGTTTTCTGTATATTAAACCATCCCTGCATGCCTGGGATGAAGCCTACTTCTTCATGCTGGATGATTGTTTTGATGTGCTCTTGAATTCATTTTGCCAGAATTTTGTTGAGTATTTTTGCGTCGATATTCATAAGGGAAATTGGTCTGAAGTTCTCTTTCCTTGTTGTGTCTTTGTGTGGTTTAGGTATAAGAGTAATTGTGGCTTCGTAGAAGGTATTCGGTAGTGATCCATCTGTTTCAATTTTGTGGAATAGTTTGGATAATATTGGTATGAGGTCTTCTATGAAGGTTTGATAGAATTCTGCACTAAACCCGTCTGGACCTGGGCTCTTTTTGGTTGGGAGACCTTTAATGACTGCTTCTATTTCCTTAGGAGTTATGGGGTTGTTTAACTGCTTTATCTGTTTCTGATTTAACTTTGATACCTGGTATCTGTCTAGGAAATTGTCCATTTCCTGAAGATTTTCAAGTTTTGTTGAATATAGGTTTTTATAGTAAGATCTGATGATTTTTTGAATTTCCTCTGAATCTGTAGTTATGTCTCCCTTTTTGTTTCTGATTTTTTTAATTTGGACGCACTCTCTGTGTCCTCTCGTTAGTCTGGCTAAGGGTTTCTCTATCTTGTTGATTTTCTCAAAGAACCAACTTTTGGTTCTGTTGATTCTTTCTATGGTCCTTTTTGTTTCTACTTGCTTGATTTCAGCCCTGAGTTTGATTATTTCCTGCCTTCTACTACTCCTGGGTGTATTTGCTTCTTTTTGTTCTAGAGCTTTTAGGTGTGCTGTCAAGCTGCTGACATATGCTCTTTCCTGTTTCTTTCTGCAGGCACTCAGCGCTATGAGTTTTCCTCTTAGCACAGCTTTCATTGTGTCCCATAAGTTTGGGTATGTTGTACCTTCATTTTCATTAAATTCTAAAAAGTATTTAATATCTTTCTTTATTTCTTCCTTGACCAGGTTATCATTAAGTAGAGCATTGTTCAATTTCCACGTATATGTGGGCATTCTTCCCTTATTGTTATTGAAGACCAGTTTTAGGCCGTGGTGGTCCGATAGCACGCATGGGATTATTTCTATCTTTCTGTACCTCTTGAGGCCCGGTTTTTGACCAATTATATGGTCAATTATGGAGAAAGTACCATGAGGAACTGAGAAGAAGATATATCCTTTTGCTTTAGGATAAAATGTTCTATAAATATCTGTTAAGTCCATTTGGCTCATGACTTCTCTTAGTCTGTCGACATCACTGTTTAATTTCTGTTTCCATGATCTGTCCATTGATGAGAGTGGGGTATTGAAATCTCCCAATATTATTCTGTGAGGTGCAATGTGTGTTTTGAGCTTTAGTAAGGTTTCTTTTACGTATGTAGGTGCCCTTGTATTTGGGGCATAGATATTTAGGATTGAGAGTTCATCTTGGTGGATTTTTCCTTTGATGAGTATGATGTGTCCTTCCTTATCTTTTTTGATGACTTTTAGTTGAAAATTGATTTTATTTGATATTAGAATGGCTACTCCAGCTTGCTTCTTCTGACCATTGCTTGGAAAGTTGTTTTCCAGCCTTTCACTCTGAGGTAGTGTCTGTCTTTTTCTCTGAGGGTGTTTCCTGTACGCAGCAGAATGCAGGGTCCTCGTTGCATATCCAGTTTGTTAATCTATGTCTTTTTATTGGGGAGTTGAGGCCATTGATGTTGAGAGATATTACGGAATAGTGATTATTGCTTCCCGTTATATTCATATTTGGATGTGAGGTTATTTTTGTGTGCTTTCACTCTCTATGTTTTGTTGCCAAGATGATTAGTTTCTTGCTTCTTCTAGGGTAGAGCTTGCCTCCTTATGTTGGGCTTTACCATTTATTATCCTTTGTAGTGCTGGATTTGTAGAAAGATATTGTGTAAATTTGGTTTTGTCATGGAATATCTTGGTTTCTCCATCTATGTTAATTTAGAATTTTGCAGGATACAGTAACCTGGGCTGGCATTTGTGTTCTCTTAGGGTCTGTATGACATCAGTCCAGGATCTTCTGGCCTTCATAGTTTCTGGCGAGAAGTCTGGTGTGATTCTGATAGGTCTGCCTTTATATGTTACTTGACCTTTTTCCCTTACTGCTTTTAATATTCTTTCTTTATTTTGTGCGTTTGGTGTTTTGACAATTATGTGACGGGAGGTGTTTCTTTTCTAGTCCAATCTATTGGAGTTCTGTAGGCTTCTTGTATGTCTATGGGAATCTCTTTTTTTAGGTTAGGGAAGTTTTCTTCTATGATTTTGTTGAAGATATTTACTTGTCCTTTGAGCTGGGAGTCTTCACTCTCTTCTATACCTATTATCCTTAGATTTGATCTTCTCATTGAGTCCTGGATTTCCTGTATGTTTTGGACCAGTAGCTTTTTCCCGCTTTACATTATCTTTGACAGTTGAGTCAATGATTTCTATGGAATCTTCTGCTCCTGAGATTCTCTCTTCCATCTCTTGTATTCTGTTGGTGAAGCTTGTATCTACAGCTCCTTGTCTCTTCTTTTGGTTTTCTATATCCAGGGTTGTTTCCATGTGTTCTTTCTTGATTGCTTCTATTTCCATTTTTAATTCCTTCAACTGTTTGATTGTGTTTTCCTGGAATTCTTTCAGGGATTTCTGCGATTCTTTCTGGGATTTTTGCGATTCCTCTCTGTAGGCTTCTACTTGTTCATTAATGTTTTCCTGTGTTTCCCTAAGGGAGTTCTTCATGTCTTTCTTGAAGTCTTCCAGCATCATGATCAAATATGATTTTGAAACTAGATCTTGCTTTTCTGGTGTGTTTGGATATTCCATGTTTGTTTTGGTGGGAGAATTGGGCTCCAATGATGCCATGTAGTCTTGGTTTCTGTTGCTTGGGTTCCTGCGCTTGCCTCTCGCCATCAGATTATCTCTAGTGTTACTTTGTTCTGCTATTTCTGACAGTGGCTAGACTGTCCTATAAGCCTGTGTGTCAGGAGTGCCGTAGACCTGTTTTCCTCTCTTTCAGTCAGTTATGGGGACAGAGTGTTCTGCTTTCGGGCATGTAGTTTTTCCTCTCTACAGGTCTTCAGCTGTTCCTGTGGGCCTGTGTCTTGTGTTCACCAGGCAGCTTTCTTGCAGCAGAAAAGTTGGTCTTACCTGTGGTCCCGAGGCTCAAGTTCGCTCGCAGGGTGCTGCCCATAGGCTCTTTGCGGCGGCAGCAACCAGGAAGACCTGTGCCGCCCCTTCTGGGAGCTTATGCAGCCTCAGGAGTGCCCACCTGACCAGGCGGTGAGGTCTCTTTCCCATGGGGTCTGGGAGCAGAGAGCTGCTGCGGGCCGGGATCCGCGGGTGTGGGGTCTTCACTGAATTTTAAGGGCAACTATTCAACTCTCCATTTTGTATCATCTATATCCATGAAATTTTCAAACATTCCATAGGCATAGTAAATTCACCATATATCATCCCCAAATTCCTATTAGTGGATTCCAATTTATATAACTATTATTGGCTCATAATTTTCCATATTATGTTTTCTAAGTTAGTTTTGGGAAAGATGGTGTGTCTACGGTATTTTGGGGCTTATAACATTCTTCAGAATCTTGTGAATTGATATTTATGGACCAGAGATCCAAACTGTGAATAAATGAACTCACAAATATATCTAATGGACAAATTGTCTACCACTGGTCACAGCTGAGTGCATATATTAGATTTCAAATAACATACTTGACTAATTTTATAAAATGTGTTTTAAGAAACATTTTTACTATCATTTGAAAAACAAGGGCAATAAAAATTTCACAATTCGTGAAGTGCGTGTTTTGTTTTATTTTTTCTTACCAGTTTTCCCCATAATGTTATTTTTATTATTCTTTACTATAAGCAATGGGAAAAATACTAGGTTACATCTTGTACATTATATAAGGAAATGAACTTAGTAGTGAAGTTCCCTTTAACAATGTTCTCTCTACTTTATGTTGGAGACAGTCAGCACTTGCTAATACACACTCCATCTTCTCTTTAGTACTTAAGACCTACTCCGTCCTCTGTGGCCCACAGAAGCAATTCCAGTGTCTATACTTCTAGTATAATTATTTTTGATGCAACAGCAGCTTTTTCACCATTAAATTTAATTTTGGCATCTTTCAATATTACCAATTCAAAAGATAGTTTACTTCCAAAAAGCTCCCCTCTCCTTTGAACCTAAATTGTAGTAATATCCTTTAGGGTTTCCATATAAATTTCTCTGATTGGATGGCTTATTCAAAAGCAGTTTACTTCTCCTTGTTTCTACAAGAATAGAACTCTGAAACCAAAGTATCAGCAAGATAACATTTTTCTGCTCCCTCCAGGGAAGAATTCTTCTTCACTTCTTTCAAACTATAACGACTTTGGGCAGTCTTCATGACATTCTAGTAGAAGAGTGGTCTCTGCCTATTTTCATTTAACCTTTCACTCTTCTCATGGTCTTTGAACTTAGCACTCCTTGTAAACTCCCACATTATTCTGTATCAAGAATCTTTAATAAATTACATCTGACAAGGCTCTGCTCTCTAACATAATACATTTTTATTTACCAGTTATGCATGCATGTTGGGAGTGGGGCAGTACAAGGGACAAGTCATTGTATTTTCTTCATAATGGCAGCAGTTCAATGGCAAAAGCAAATAAATTTGTGATTATAACTCTGTGTGCGCATGCTGTAGATGTGTATTTGTGTTTTAGTTAGGGTTTTACTGCTGTGAACACACATCATGACCAAAGTAACTCTTATAAGGATATTTAATTGGGGCTTACTAACATGTTCAGAGGTCCAGTACATTATCATCAAAACATGACAGTATCCAGACAGGCATGGTGCAGGTGGAGCTGAGAGTTCTACAACTTCATCTGAAGGGTACTAGGAGAAGACTGGCTTCTGAGCAGCTTGGATGATGGTCTTAAATTCCATGCCTACAATGACATACTTTCACCAATAAGGCTATATCTACTCCAATAAGGCCTCACCTCCTAAGAGTGCCAATCCTTGGGCCAAGCATTTTCAAACCAACACAAGGTTTATGAATGTGTGGATATGTGGATATGTGAGTATATAACTATGTGTATTTGTAGAAGTCACAGGAAAATGTCAGGCATTTTCCTCTATCTCCCCCTTTCTCATTTAATTAAAGCATAATCTGTCATGGCCCCTGTGGGTACTGGTGATATGAATGTGGAATGTGGTCCTCAGGCCTTCAAAGCATGATTACTGAGATATCTCACTATCCTCAATGAAAGGCACCATGTAGTGTGTGTGTGTGTGTGTGTGTGTGTGTGTGTGTGTGTGTGTGCGTGTGTTTCTTGTATCCATTTTCAACCCAATAGACATCACTCCCTTTTTCATAATGATGTGATGAAAGGACTGGCAAGCATTTATGCAGTAATGGAGAGAAGGTGTAATAGCCCTGGCTTTTTTATGAAATTATTTGTTATTAACATGGTTGATTTATAACTATCTAATCTTATTTACCTGTGCCTTTCTACACTAACATCCTTTTCCACTTAGGTATAATTCATCCTCTTCAGAGGTAAAAGAAAATGCTTCATTACAATGTTAGAAAGTTTTTTAAATTATGAAAAAAATTCAAACAAATAGCACACAAGAGATCTGATTTTAAAATGTTGGAAATAATTGTAAGAATTTTATACCTCAACTTTTTGTTTGAATAAAAGAAAACAAGGACGAATCTCATTGACATCAAAATAATTTGATTAATTATGGACAATTGAGATTCGTAAATGCTCTATAATTTTGTTTTGTTTTTCCTAATTCTACTGGCTTTGGGAGCTTGCAGGCTAAGATGTTTGATAGTGCCTCATGGAATGGCCATGATTTTCTCTGCTTCTTGAAGTGTTCATGGTAAGTCTATGAAATGTGCCAATTTTTGCTTTTTCTTAATAGTCTTATTTTGCCCCACAAAACATACCTACATGACATGAATGCATGATAGGCTTGAAATAGTACACCAATTTTCACATGAGTGACATAAAATAGAGATAAAAAACTTGTACTACTCCAAGAAAAGACAATTCATTATTATTATGTCCCATATTATAGAATGGGCAATGCGCAAGATAAGGAGCAGCTATGATAATACTTGCACTGAAACATCTTTGAGAATCAAATGTGCCGAATTTATAACACTTTTTAGTATGTTACAGAGATAGAATAGCAGCACATCATCATCATCATCATCATCATCATCATCATAATCATAATAATAATAATAGCAAAAATCCCACTCTAATTTCCATTTCTAAGACATACAGAATTAAGCAACAATATTTATTTACAACTCAATATTTATGGAACAGTGACACAATATGAAAATAAAAGAGATAGAATTTTAGCAGTTAGAATGCAGCCATGCACAAACTCTCAAAATAAGATAAAAATGCCTTCACATGGATATAGTATCACTAATTTTTATTTTTGCCATAAATCAAATACATATGCAAAGTGTCTTCCTACCTTTCCTCAGTTTGCCCTCCTAATTCCAATCTTCCCTTAACCAGTGCAGGGCTTGCCTTAATCTAGTCTGTCACACAACCTACCCTGCTCAAATACAAGATTTCATGTTATAGAAATGTATTTTGGAATTTACTGAACATAAATTCACATGACACATATTAAGTCATTTAAAGAGTACATAATAACTCCATTTTCTATAGTTGCCCAAATAGCTCCACAGAGACATGTTATAAAATTTGTCAAAGATGAATCCTTCGCAAAGTAAAGGATGCATTTATGTGCCCCATATATGACTCCTTTCAGTTTCTTAAACAAATCACATCTCAAAGAAATGTAACTTAGAAAATGCAGAAGCTGTTCTTCTGTTTCATACTTAAAAATTAAAAATCTATTTAATATATTTATTGAGAAGAAGTAAGTAGGATCTGCATTTACCAAAATTGCTGCTATGAACTCTCTTTTTATCAAGGATGCTGGTCAATACTTTATAGCTTTACTGAGCTTTATGCATTCTGATCAAACTTTGGAATATAAAAGATTAAACTTCTCAGCTAATTACATGCCTGGAGGCACATTCACAATGCAAGTGTCAATGCTCTGTTAAAAATTCATTTTGCATTTTTAACAGAGTCCTGATAGCAAAACGTTGAAGGCGACACAGTGGAAAGACTTATATTCCTGCTTTAAAAGATGGGCTCATGAACTTGAGAAGTCGGAACTTCATTATTTTATAGTATGAAAAATATCAGAGTGGCGCATAATCAAAATGAATTCTCACATACTTCAAAATTCTGTGGGTCATTCAGTTTTAGTGAGAAGGAATTTGAGAGGATTTGATTCCTTTCTACTTCACTATTTTGATTATTAAGTAGGGAGACATTTTCAGACTTGTTGAGGGAGCAATACAGATACAGATATCTAATCTGCAAAATTACTAACTCTTAAATTGGAGCGTTCACACAGTATCTTTACCTTTATGTCTTGGATCCTCATTCCTGATGTTATTTAACTAATTTTCTTTTTCTTTCTGGAGGATTGACAGAGGGCCTTGTCCATGACAATGGAAACTCTACCGCTGGGCTGCATTCATGATCCTGAGCCTCTCATCTGATGTTTGAAACACATGTTATTCATGATTATCTAAATTACATCCTCCCTCCAAAGGGACATATCTGAATTCTTAAGTTTATACCTTTATTGAGACAAGGCTATGAGTGAAGTTCACAAGGTAGAAGAGGCTTTGTAGAGTAGGCCTCAGCTCTCTGACAGTAGTCACATAAGAAAGGTTATTTGCATACAAAATGACACAATAAAAATCTTACAAGGTGCAGGTGGCCACTGGGGAAAGGCTGGGGTTTGAACATGATCCACTGAGGATGTGGGTAACACATATTGGACTTGTTTTTTTTCCCTTGTTTTTTTAGGAGGTGGGTTGCCAAAGGTCCCAAGTGTACACTGTCAACCTGGGAGGTCTGGGAAATGAGTGTGCTGGAGTTCATGATGTGAAAGAGTTTCATTTTGATATAATGCCCAGAGGATAGATATAGTTATACTTCACTACAGTTTTAATTTGGAAAAAAAAAGATGTGGTCTAATATGTTAGGTCTATACTATAACTTTGCACATAAATAGATAGTCAGGAACAATTTAATTAATAGAAATTAGCTGAATGTGTACCAAATAAGTACATTATGAAATTATTCCATAAGCATTTGTTGGGAACACAGAGCTGTGGCCCACCTGTGAGAAGAAAAGCAAGCTTGCTACAAGTCAATAAACAACACTTAAAAAATAAAAATACAACCCTCCTTGAGGACTACCATTGTAGAGTTAGGCACGACCCACTGGGAAGAGAATAGGCACTGACGCGAAATGGGAACAGCTTCTGTTTGCAACTTTAATGGGAGTGGCTCTGAGCTGAGTCTCCAGATAAAATACATGGTTAATCTGAAAGAAAGGCCAAGGAAAAGTGTGTGCAAAACACTACATAAAATGCATGCCAACAAAGGGCTAAGCTTTCTTCCTTAGTCTCCTAGCCGTGTGTGTGTGTGTGTGTGTGTGTGTGTGTGTGTGTGTGTGAGCACGCCTATGCCTGTGTGTATTCAACAAAATATCAACAAAAGTGATTTGGTTAAAAGAAATTAGTGAACATATTATTAAAGGAGTTTCCTATATCATACTAGTTTGTTAGTTGAGAAAACACTTGTTCCAGCCTTGGGCCCTTATTAGAGGAAATATATCAGAAGTGTGAAACCTCATTCATTGCATTGTATTTATCTCTGAGCATTATTCAATGTGTTGTAAGTTTCCCAGCAATACAAATTTAACCTAAAGTAAACATAGATGAATGACCCCTCCCCTGAAAAATCATTATACATCCAAATGATACATGAATGCTTAGTGTGAATGTGGATGTTTGTGTGTTTGAGCACATGCTCATGCTGTGACACTTGACTTGGAGTCAGGACTGCGAGTGGTTGTCCTTCATCATCCCTGTGGCTTTTCAGGCAGGATAAGCTGTTTCCCAATTTTATACCAGACGAGCTGTCCCATAAGGCTCCTGGGAATGTTCTGTCATTACCTCCTATCTGTAGAAATGCTGGCTTCATAGAAGTCTAGGCAATGCTTTGCATGAGGTCTTGGAATCTACAATTAGATTCTCACACCTAAGCATCAAACAACATGGGTGCTGTGCACCCTCCCAGGTTAGTTATTAGGATTTCTTTTTATTATTGTTTTCAGTCTTTATACCAAGCTTCTGCCTTTTCAATGCTGTAGGATTCTGGTGTTAACATGTCAACACCTTATATGACCTTTTCATGATCTATATACAATTACAAAGGGGGCTTTTTTTTCTTTTTATTGCTATTGAATATGGTCCAGATAATAATTGACTTAATGTTGTGTTGTTTCTCATAATGGCCATTACAGATTGAAACTATTAATAAAAATGTTTTTCTACACTCTTACCTCAAAGGCCACAGCCAAAATGCACGGCATACTTACAGCAGCCTTCAAGGATGTTAAACTACCAAACATGAATCTATGTTGTGCTAAAGTGTTGAGTCTTTTATACAATGTGTTAAATATTGTACTGAAAGGGGAGAGATGATAGTTGTATATACATTTTGGCACCATCATAAAGCTGAAAAGTAGTAATTAAAGTAATAGGAAGTGAGTGCACTCTACATTTTTTTGCCACAGTAGGTGAGGTGAAATCTAAAGCTCAATTTGAGCTCACTTATGTTGAGTGTTAGACAGGAAGTCAACACTGCTCTTACCTCATTGCCTCAGTTTTATTTTTCTGACAGAATCTCTAAAGGGACTCTGGCAAGCTCTAGGGTGGTGAGCATGACACTGACAAGCCTTGCCCTTCTCCCCATTCCCTCTGCCCTGCTAAAACCATTAGATTGTATTCCTAAAGCTATCTGTAAGGTCTAATCCTGTATTTAGCTATTTCCTCCTCCTGAGGCCAACTACCAAGGTCCAGCTATTAAAGTACTGAAATCCAGCAATCAAAAGCCCCATGTGAATCTAATAATTATCATGCCTAATTAAAATTAAATGCCTCCTAATAACATGGGATTTCCCCTTTATCCCTTTATATACTGCCATTTTCCTATGTGCCTTTCTGTCTGTAGGCTTCCAACCCAAAACCAGTCCTTTGTCCCCTGAGGCAAATAGCCCTGCCCCTTCTCCCTGTTTCCCTTACACTTATACATTTTTCTCTGTCTTCTGCCTATGTCTCTAATTTCCTGCTCTCTCTCTCCTCTTGGGAAAATAACTGTTCATTTTGCTGAGAACTTGGTCTTAGTGATACGGTTACTACTACTACTACTACTACTACTACTACTACTACTACTACTACTACTACTACTACTATTACTCCTCCTCCTCTTCTTCTCCTTCTTCTTCCTCTTCTTCTTCTTCTTCTTCTTCTTCTTCTTCTTCTTCTTCTTCTTCTTCTTCTTCTTCTTCTTCTTCTTCTTCTTTTTTTCAGTCTCAATTACCTTAGGCTTCTCGAGAACTTATTCTACACACAAAGGTGATTTTGAACAGAATTCTGATATTGTTCCCCCACTCCTTTCCTCCCCTCCCTCTCTCAAATACTAGGATTAAAGTTGCATCCTTAATAGACCTACTTTATACCTATATTCCTGATATTCTAGACTGCTCCTAAGACATTGTGCATGTTAGCCAAGCAGTCTATCAACTGAGATATATACCTCATACCCTACACATTTCTGCACAATATGTTGAGTGTTGACAGGGTGTGTATCACGCAGTAGCTTCCTAGCAAACTTTTTCACTTTCTGGGGATTCTATCACCTGCAGCAACCTTGGGTCCCCATACCTTTCACAACTGCAGATCATTATGATTACTATTTTTAACTATTAGTTATTGTCATAAGTCTGTACCTGTGCTGGTTTGTTTATTAGTTATTTTTATAAAAACATGTATAGTACATTAATATAATATAGAGATAGTTCAGTGATACTCAGTCCCAATCTTCCCCTAGAACTTTTCTCAGTACTTCCCCTACTGATAAAGACAAGTTAATTTACTTGATTTTAGATTTTACTTAGTGAATAAAACAAGAAATATAGATGGACAGGTTCTCCCATAGAAAGGTGCATGTTGCAACAAAGCATCTATGGCTGCAAATTCAGAGGGAGGTTATTTTGTCCAAATTCACAGAATGATGACTGACAGTTTTCATTTGTGTGTCCTGTCTGTTTGTATAACAAACAGTAACTAAAGAAAATATTTCAAATAAGATTAGGAGTGGCACGCAGTGTGGGCAAGAAGAGAGTATCTCCTTTACTTTGTTGTTTGTGGGGAGAGAGGAGAAAAAGGGAGCAGAGTAGCCAGTTCAAGTTGTCAACTGTTTTCCTCTGCTGCTTATATTATGAAGACGCTTAACAAAGTTTGCTCAGAAAGCTAAGCCCTAATATATGTTTCTATTCAAATCTCCCCAGGTTAGTGATACTCTATGATGATATAATCACTTTAAATAACTTACATATAGTGTTAATGTTCTTCTCTTTCATATACTGTGAAATACTAAAGAGGGTTTTCATATATGTTTTTAGTGATTGAGATTTTAAACATACATATAATGCTTTGATCAAATTCATCCCATTCACTCTACTTCAACTCTTTCCCTCTTGCTTACTCCACTTTCTTTCCAACTACATGGTCTCTTTTTTAGTTTTTCCTTTTTTCTTTTTTATTGTTGTTGTTTTTAAACCTGTTGTGGGTGGGGCTTTGAACAAATGAACGCACAGTGGCGATGCCTGCATACCCAAGATTTGCACAAGATTAATCCAGTGGGATTCCAGAATGCATAGCTTACTAAGTATCACATCATTTGAGGAGTGATTGGCACTGCTCGAAGCCAAGAGAGGGATAGTTAGCTTTGGTCAAGTTTGTAGTCCTGACAGGCTATCCATTGCTACTTTAATTCACATACGTGAGCACATTGACTCAGATATACTCTTCTAAACTTACAAATTTTATTTTGTAGTTAAATTAAGTACAGATGCTGCCACCACAGTTAGCAAATTACTAATTCAAAATTGCTACATAGATGAACAACAAAATGAGGAGTATTTTAAGTAAAAAGATCTTATATGTATTTCGACTTTTAATACAGCAATGCTTTCCTTAAATTCAGAATTGCTTCCTTCCTCTGAGGTATAATTCTTTTGCTTCTTATTTTGAAAGAAAGAATAATGTATCTTAGTGAAGCTTAGATATCCTTGGAACATGTTAATTTCTCAAATATTAAATGTCCTGCTTTGAAAGATGATACGTTGCTTATGCACTTGAGAATAGCATTGACCTTGTTCAGAGTCTTTCTATTTTACTAAATAATATTCAATTCCCTACCACCATTAACTTTTCTTCCATTGCTGTTAAACTTCTTCTATTTTCTAATTTGAAAAATGTGATTTTTATATAAGCAAGTGTATGAGTCAACGACCCACATACAAGGTTTTGATTTGGGCCTTTGAGTTATTTTTCATTTCCAGTACTTGAAGACAAAAATGCAGAGCACCAAATTTTACTAGTTGTCACTTAATATGCAAGCATACATTTCTTGATTTTAAACATCTAAGAAGGCTTTTGTTGACAAAGTACTCAGGGTCATATTCAACTAATGTTTATACGGTTCACTATTTGCAAAGCTATTGGACATCTCCAAAAATATACTGCAATGAAGTGGGTCAGAGGGGACAGACTTGCTGCCTCCTACAAGGCAGTCTATGTAGTTGATAGTCAAGGTAGAAGGAATTTTATTTCTATTCACAAGGAACTTTGACTGTTTTCATCCTGTTAGTCATCCACCTCAGAGACACCTGTGTTCAAGTACAAATGTGACTCAGCTCCAACAACGTGGAGTTCATATCCAAGAATACAGAAAGCGAGAAAAAAAATGTAATAGAGGCAAGCAGTTTCCATATAGCTATTTCTGAGATTGTATGGGTCATAGACATTTCCATTTTAATTCCCAGAAATAGGTTCATACGAAACTACACAATGACACAGAAATATTAGCTCTAACCTAATTGTCATTTCCCAATGACAATAAAAGAGAAATGGTTGAAATATGAAATGTGACTAGTCTATGTTGCTGCTCATTATTGTATGTGGTTTTGTACTCTAAGGATGTGCACTCCTTGTCCTAACAACAAGAAGAAAAACCCAGAAGGCAGTGACATGCAGACATCATGCAGTTATCTCTCCATAAGGAGATACTCTTCTGCTTATGACATCCTGTACAGATTTCTACCTTGTTTTGGTCTTTGAGAGGCTACCATTCTGATTTTCTTCATGTCTCCAAGAATGCCCTGTTTTTTCTTCTTAATCTGGCTTTACTATCATTTTGTTGGGTGGTTTTTCAGGACTATTCCTCAATTATATCCTCAAGGTGACAACCATGACTTTATTGCTTCTGCTTCCAAACAGAGAGCATTTTGCTATCTCATATTGTATGACTTTTATATAAGGACTATTATGTTGTAAGTATTTTATGTTGTAATATCTAATTTGTGTTTAACTCAGTGTTACAAATTAGATATTTGTATATTATCCTAGGTAAGCCTTGCATCTGGGATCCATACCTCCTGTCTCTTATTTATATTTCCCAAGCAAGTGAATCTGCTTTGGTTTGCCTTAAATATCAGATTATCATTTAATCTCATCTGTGAGAAGGCAAAAGTAGAGACAAATAATCTCTATGAGTTCAAGTCCAGTCTGGTCTATAGAGCAAGAACAAACCACCTGGTATAATGATAACCTATCTTAAAGAAAGATGGGGAAAGAAAGGAAAAAGGGGGTAGAGTGAGAAAGAGAGAAAGAGAGAGGAAGAAAAGAAAGAAGACAGCAAAATTAGGTTTTTAATGATTATCAAATATTAAATTGTTTATTTTTCATTTGTTAACCAACCTATGATCACACTATGCTAACACTCCACAATTGATCAACTGAAAATGTCTATATATTTATATGTTTGTATTTTATACTTATCTGTATTCTTTATCTTTTATATATAATTCAAAACAGGAAATTATCTCCAACCATTCATAGGAGATCTTACACAATCATGTAGGTCTGCTGCTTCTGTTCTGTGTAAAGGAGAAGGAGATGTCGGAAAATGGAAGACATATGTAAAGTATTGGCAAGTGCAGGCAAATGGGATTTTGAGGCAGTCAGAACAACTGCAGGAGAAACTGCAGCAGAAGCCTCCAACTTTATAATGGAGCACAACTGGCTCAGATACAGATTTATCTTCAACAGCTGTATTTTTGGCCTTTTATGTTAGTGAGTATCTTTCATACCTCATGGTAATTAGTGCTGACTAAATTTTTGAGCTTCTTCTTTTCTTTTTTTGGGGGGGGGTACTCTTTCTTTACATTTCAATTGTTATTCCTTTACCCAGTTTCCTGGTCATAAGCCCCCTATCCCATTCTCCTCCCCTTCTTCTATAAGGGTGTTCCCCCTCCTCCCTGACATTTCCCAACACTGGGACTACAATATTGGATGGATTATGGGTTTCTCCTCCCATTGGTGCCCAACAAGGCCATCCTCTGCTACATATGCAGCTGGAGCCATAGGGTCTGTCTATGTGTAGTCTTTGGGTAGTGGTTTAGTCCCTGGCAGCTCTGTTTGGTTAGTATTGTTGTTATTATGAGATTTCAAGCCCCTTCAGCTCCTTCAGTCCTTTTCTAATTCCTCCAATGGGGACCCTGTTCTCAGTTCAATGGTTTGCTGCTAGTGTCACATCTGTATTTGACATGCTCTGGCTGAGCCTCTCAGCTATATCAGGTGCCTGTCAGCATGAACTTCTTGGCTTTATCAATATTGTCTAGTTATGGTGCCTGTATAAATATGGGCTGGATCCCAGGGTGAGGTAGGCTCTGAATGGCCATTCCCTCAGGTGACAGTGCTGGCAAGGATATGGAGAAAGAGGAACACTCCTCCATTGTTTGTGGGATTGCAAAATGGTACAATCAATCTGGAAATCAGTCTTGGTGTTCTTCAGAAAATTGGACATTACACTACCTGAGGACCCAGCTATACCTCTCCTGGGCATATGCACAAATGATGCTCCAACATACAAGAAAGACACATGCTCCACTATGTTCATAGTAGCTTTATTTATAATAATGCGAAGCTAGAAAGAATGCAGATGTCCTTCAACAAAGGAATGGATGTGGTACATCTACACAATGGAGTACTACTCAGCTATCAAAAACAATGACTTCATGAAATACATAGGCAAATGGAATGAGCTAGAAAATATTGTCCTGTGTCAGGTAACCCAAACACAGAACACACTTGGTATGCACTCATTGATAAGTGGATATTAGCCCAAAAGCTCAAAGTACCCAAGATATAATCCACAAACCACATGAAGCTCAAGAAGAAGGATAACCAAAGTAGGGATGCTTCAGTCCTTCTTAAAAGGGGGAAATATTCATATGAGGGGATATGGAGACAAAGTTTGGAGCAGAGACTGAAGGAATTTTTGAGCTTCTTGATGTACACACTGATCACTTTCTTTTCTTCTGTGTTTCCTCACATTCCTTTTTCAGCACAGCCACCATATCTTCTCAATTCATCTGCCACACAATAATCTTCCCTAAACAATTCTAATTGCATTTAAATAGATTTAATTCTAACATGGTCAGAAATGCCCTAATTAAAAAAATCTAAGAAAACCACAAGACTAATTCCATGTGTTTGTGTTCACCCACCTATCATCAAGCTACAGAGAGATTGCTATGATATTTCAATGCTAATTATTTGGGAATGGTTTTATTTTTGTTATACTTGCCATTTCAGATGTATAAGGTTTCTGTTCTTAATACCTAAAGACACTATCAAAGACTGGTCACACATCAAAAGAATGTGATAAAAAAAATCTCAAGAACTCCTTGAAGTTGGGCCTACATTCTGTATATTCATAAAGACTTATTTAATAAATTATATTCCCTTGATAATTTTAAAAAGCCACAATATTATGTCAAAAACATCATTGAATTCCTTCAAATGAGTTATTGATCTTGAAATCCCTCAATGAGGTGAAGCATAATAGCAAACTTTGTGGCATGCAGGATGCTTTAAAATCCAGACTGCAAACATTAAGTATGGGGTTAATATTCCCCTGGAAATCAGATCAAGGTTAGTCTGGCTTCTTCATAGTAATTTGGCTACATCTTTATCACAATTAATATTTGTACATTTTTAATGACTTTGTATGTATGACCAGATGTTAGGCAACCATATTACACTCATTTCATCCTTGTAGGAAATAGTGGTAGTTAAGGTTATAACACAGCAGGAGTTGCAATAAGAGCCACTGCCTGGATTTGTATAAACACACTGTGTGATCATCATAGAATGATTTCCCAGGTTATGACCCTGCCATCCTGACAAACAACTATATATCTGGAAGGAAACAAATAATTTAGATGGGAAAGTAATTTGAGATGAGGATATATTTTCTAACTTATCTATAACTGAAAAGCAACAACCAGGAGATGTTGCCTTTCATTTCATTAGTGTTTTGACAACTATGATTCATAATCACAACCCTAGTAAAAAGAGACGTACTTATAATAGTTGCTGCCAAGACATGAGCTTGCAAGGTTTCCTCCCACAACAACTATGGAGTTTACCATGTGATTCTTACTGACCCATGCAAATAAGCCAAATTGAAGGAACACTCTCATTAGACTCTAGCTCTCTGTGTCTAACATTAATATTTTTTATAAATGAGATATTTTTCACACTTTTTCACTTCATTCTGTCATTTCCATTTGATTATACTGCATATATATATATATGTATATATATATATATACACACACATACATACATATGATGTAACTGATAGAAAAGTGTAGAAATAACTTGAAGGAAAATCATCATAATTGAAATTGCTGACTCTCCACAAAAGTACAGCAATTGCATGATGATGCATTTGTGATGATATGAATCTCATCATCATTAACATGTGGAGTGTTAAATTGGTAAAAGAAAAAATAGTATTTCTATTCTTACCTTGGCATAATTTTAAAATGCAACATATAAAACATAGAATTGTATAGCATGTTTCATTTGAAAGTAATTATTGGTATATCTCTGAATCTAAAGTAGCAAAATGTTTGAGTTCATAAGTGACTTTTAGAGACAATTAAAAAAAAAAACCCTCTACCCTCCATGAAACACTTGTTTGATCATATATTTTGAATCCCGAAAATGTTTATTTTAAATTGAAGGCTTTTCAATTGAATGTTAAAGATTGACCCTGTGTAAATATGGTAAATTTATTATAATAATTTTCATATATGTAGACTATATTTTGAAATACCCATCATAAAAATCTATTCAATTCTTGTTTAATGAGCCTAAAATATGCATCATGATCTTGCTATAGTTTAAGATTTACTACCTAAGAGCTGTCTTTAAAGTATTTCTGAGTTGCAAATTAATAATGAGGATCATTCATAGAAGGATATCATTATCTGCATACATCTCATGGTTTCCACAACCATTTCATTGAATTACAGTTAAAAATTTCTATAAGATGTACATTCTGAGTAACAAAAATAAGTAAAAGAAGTAAGAGATTTTTTATAACTGTTGTGAATAAAGTAGAAATTTCTCACAGTAGAACTCAACATTGATGATTGCATTGATGGGCCTTTTCCTAGTAGAATACTCTGTTATATATTTAAAATAACTTCTTAACTTTTCAAAATCATAATATAATTACATCATTATCCTTCTCATTCCTTCCTCCAAACCCTTCCATTTATCCACTGCACTTTTCAAATTATTGACCTATTTTCTGTAACTCATGTTACATATGTATACAAAGTTGTGTATATTCTTAAATTTGTAACTAGAAGATGTTACATACATTTCACTATGCATTTTCTTCTCACCAAATAGCCTATTACTTTTTTTCATTGGTTTGTTTGATTTGCTTTAATCTTTTGTTCTTCTTTATTTAATTTTTTGTTACCATCCAAATTTTATCCCTCTCTGGTCCACCCTTTGAGTGTTCCACATTCCATGCTTCTTCTTCCTATCTCCATGAGGATGTCCCCCCATCCCTCGATCCCCTACCCCAACAGATTTTCCCTTTTTCTGACAGTCGTCTGCTGTACATGTGTTGGGGGTCTCATACCACATATGCTATGTGGTTGGTGGCTCAGTGTCTGAGAAATCCTGAAGGTCCAGGTTAGTTGAGGCTACTGGTCCTCCTACAAGGTTGCCCTCTTCCTCATCTTCTTCCAGCTTTTTCCCAATTGAACCACAAGGTTCATTAGTTTCTGTCCATTGGTTTGGTATAGATATCTGCATCTGACTCTTTTAGCTGTTTGCTGGGTCTTTCTTTAATCTTAATGAATGTCAACTTGCACTGCAAACTTTCTTGATTATGTGCCCTTCCACTAAAACAAGGTTGACTTATGAGTGGCTACTCTTATAGAAAACTGACCCTTTCCATCTCAGCAGCTATTGATTGCCAAAAAATTCCTCAATTAAGGTTGGCATTTTATGACCATCTCCCTCCTCCTGGTGGCATTTGGTCTATCTTGACCTTGTGCAGGTACACACACAGTCACAACAGCTTTAATTTTGTAAGTGCATATCTGTCCATAGGACAATGCCTACTAGTAGTTATCTACCACCTCTGATTCATTCAGTCATGGCACTCCAATTCCCACAATTCCTGAGACTTTGGATTAAAAGGAATGGTATAGAATATATGCTCTTTTCCATCTGAACATTCTAAAGTTACCTTATTCTCTGCACCTTGGACAAATTGCAGATCCCAATTTACTGCACACTGTATCTTCTCTGATGAAACAGGAGGGAAATTTTCCTATATGAGTATAATGATAGGTCATCAGGAGTTAGCTTAAAAGAATGACTATTAGGCAAAATAGTGGTAAGGGATTCTCACCTCGAACTAATGGCAGCTTTAGCTGTAATCTGTAGGCTCAATAGTGGTGCCAGATTCTATAAACAAACAAACAGACTTGAAAACTTAATTGAATTTATTGAGACCTAAATGGTGAAACTTAATATGAAACATTTATTCTCTTTTTGTTGTTGTTGCTATTTGGCATTTTGTAACACTACCTCCTTGTCTAAGGCTTTGGAACTGAGCAGAAGAGAGAAAGAGTGTAAGAGCCAGAGGGCCAGAGAGTTTATGAGACTGTGTATCCTTGAAATACAAGGAAAACCCATTAATATGACTTAATATAACTACCTCAGCTAGACTTAAACAGTGAAAACACCAGCATACATGTTACTGTGGAAGCAGGGAGTCTTACAGATCCCCACTCCTAGACTACGGACTATGCCTGACAACAGAAGGAAAATTAGTCTTCTCAATGAATTAGCTCTGTAAAATGTGCTCAAATTCCAAGTGATTTGTCCCCAAAACACTCATACATTTGACTGGAGTAAAGGGAATTATGACTGGGCTTAGAACGAGAAAAGATGATGAGACAATGATAAAATTATATTTTAATATAAAAGTATTAAAATACACAATTATATTTTATGTTATTTTACAATTATTGATGTCTTTCTTCATTAATATTAGAGACTGGTATTGTTTAGAAAGCAATATGAGAGTAAATATAATTCTATTTTATCTAATAAAATATTTTGGATTTTTAGGATGAGAAATATTTGTAATTGTCTAGTTTATTATAAATACACACTAATGTGCTAAATCTGTTATTTAGAAAATTATTTTATTTTATTTTGTGAATGAGGTTGAGTGTAAATGAATAACTTAAGAAGCTTTCTGAAATCATCTATACATTAAAAGATTTTGTTAACTTTACTTCCCTCCTGCTTATAAGTAAAAGTTACTGATAATGGGAATGAAATAACAATAAATAAACTAGAGTTAATAATAGTCTTTTTAAAGTGGTTTTGTGACCAGTATATGTCTTAGTACACTAATGATTTCTATTAATTTTTGAAATGAACAAGAGTTGATGTATTATTTTAGGATTTCTCAAAAAAACAGGCAATTCCAAATTCAGTGATTTGAAAAAAAGTGTTTGAAATTCAGAAAGAACAAACAGTGAAATTTCCCCTTTACATAAGGAGGTGGAGTGGTAACAATGAGGGCTGTGGGCATTAGCTGCTGTTTATTTTTTAATTGTGTGAGTCTTTGTTATAAATGCCTACTAGAAAGAGCACCCTTGACTTCTGCAAACTTCCCTTCACCCATGGTGGGCTCATTATATTGCTTTCTTGGAAGGCTGTTGTCAGACATAGCATTTTAACATGCATTGAGACTGCTTCAAGCATTTTAATTGGTTCAAAAGTGTTGGTAGCATCTTTTACTGTATTAATTTATTGCTTCAGCTTCAGTCAACTGAAACCTTTGCCAGATGGTATTGCAGCCACTGCATACAGAATAGGAGGTTGGGAGTATTTACGTGATGCAAATTCCTCTTTATCATTAAGTATTCATGAACTTTCTCTCAATTATTATATGGAGAAAGTACCACAAGACTTAAAAGTCATGCCTTGTGAAAATTAATAGTCTAATTTTGCAAAGTGACAGTTTTGTTGAGAAGTGATGGGATACAAGGCTTTTGAGCAGATAGTAACAATCATGCCTGCACCCCTTCTCAAGTGCCACTTTGTTTGGACTCAGTGAAACTTAAAAGTGGTGGTAGCCATAAAAGTAAAGGCCCTTCATAACAAAAATTAAGATAGTACAATGCTTGCTTATACCATAACTTTAAAACATGGTATAATGGTTATTCATTTTGTTAAAGATCTGTACTGCAGATGTTATCTAATTGTCAATCTGTTGCATAATGAAATTAACCATAAATTGTATAAAAATAGTAAGTTATTCTCAGTTTGAATATGAGATATTGAAATCTCTCTCTCTCTCTCTCTCTCTTACACACACACACACACACACACACACACACACACACACACACACACACACAAACACACCCAGTCCCAAATAACATTAAAGCTACTTTCAATTTCAGTCAATCAACATCTGTAGCTCTTGGATTATTTTAATCACGACTGCACACAAGAAACATAAATGCAAATCTTCTGACACTGCTTAAAGGAAGCAACACAAACTTTCAGGATACCTTTACTGCTGGCAGCATGTCTACTATCATCACAAAGACAAAGCTTGCATTTAAAAATGATCTGTATAAATATTTATAAGTTGTACCCAGATGGCTGAGGTCACAGCACTCCTGACCCAAATCTACCTCAACATTCTAAACGTGTGACATCGTCAGTTGCTATTCTCCAGCAATCCATGTCTATATGATATGGTTCATTAGCTGCACAGAGGGCATCTGGGCCGAAGTCTATGCCTCAAGTCAGGGCTTACTCTCAAGATATTTACTTACAGTGCAGGCACCTATGAAGCCTTGCATTGTCTGGAGAAAAATAAGTCAGGATCCTCACTAGCAAGAAATGATAATGGATAACTCCCAGTGAAGGATCATTATTATAATTATAGTAGTATCATATTTTTAATTTAAAAATAAATTATGATTTTATAAATTTTATTAAAATGAGAGCAAAGAGTTGCAGATGGAGTTACTTACTCATTCAAAGATTGGTGAGGAGGAAGAAAAAGCAGTAGGGGCTCCTCATCCTGAGAGAAAGTGTTTTATGAAATTCATTTGTCATAGGTCACAGTTGTAAACTAAACATGATCTATTCCTGTAGAGTTCACTTATTTTTGGTCAAGCATGAATTGCTGAAATAAAATGCTCCCCAAGCACTGTTTTAATACACAGGAAACATGACCACTCTTAACATTACAATTAATTCAGCAAAAGAAAATTGCATTCTAATGACTTAAGCATTCATATTCTGCTTTCTTCAGCTTCAGTGACCTATCAACAAGCCTTCTGTATTCATGTTTATTCCTTTTCAAAATTATGTCAAATAATAGCCTATAAAGTGGATTTTATAGGAAATTGTTAGATTATTGTGATGTGGTAGAAAACTCATAGTCCTGCCTTTTTAATGTCTATCACGCTAAAATTATTTTCATACAAAAGGTGATTTATGCCCATATTATTCATTTATTCGTTCATATTTCTTTATTTTTTGTGTAAGGATTATGCTATGGTATACTTGTGGAAGTCAGAGGACAATCCCCTTTTGTTTTTGCTTTGTTTCTTTTTCCCTTTTTTATTTATTTTAATTGGTTATTTCATGTATTTACATTTCAAATGTTATCCCCTTCCCCCATCTCTCATACCCCTTCCCCCCTCCCCCTGCTTCTATGAAGATGCTCCCATTCTCACCTCAACACCCAGTCATTCCCCTAGACTGTGGAAAAGAGCCTTCAAGGGACCAAGGGCTTCTCCTTTTACTGATGCTGGACAATGCTATACTCTTCTACATATGTGTCTGGAGCCATGGGTCCCTTCATGTGTACTCATTGGTTGGTGGTTTAGTCCCCAGGAGCTCTGGGGTTTCTGGTTGGTTGATATTGTTTTTCTTGTTATGGGGTTGCAAACCCCTTTAGCTCCTTCAGACCATCCCCTACCTCCTCCACTGGAGTCCCTGTGCTCAGTCTGATGGTTAACTGCAAGAATTCTCATCTGTATCAGTAAAGCTCTGGCAGAACCTCTCAGGAGACATTCATATCAGGCTCCTCTAGGCAAGCTCTTCTTGTCAGCAGCAATAGTGACTGGGTTTGCTGCATATAGGTTGGATCCCTAGGTGGGACAGTCTCTGAATGACCTTTACTTCAGTCCCTGCTCTACTCTTTCTCCCTGTATTTCCTCCTGTGAATTTTTGTAATCCACTTTTAGTGATTACTTTTTCAAATGTGTGGGACTGTGGGTGGAATTTATGGTCACAAGTATAGTAGCAAATGATCTTACCTGCTGAACAATCTTGTCAGCTCCTGTAAACTATCTAATGCCACCCTCATTTGGGTTCATTTTATTTTTAAGGTTATATTTTGGTATGACAAATCTATACCTCCATTTCAACATCACCTCCATGAAAACAAAAAACTTTCACAACTCTCCAAAAGCTTGTATATGTCCCTATAGTCGCATATCAGCTAAGCAATCATAAGTAAGCAGTGATAGAATTTATGTCCCCACTTTATGTCTGTTAGTCTAGACCTAAAATGTTCGAGTCTACAAGACTTACTGCTGAATAAACTCACTCTGTCTAGTTCTTTTGGAACTGTAGCTGGCTGGATCAACTCACATGTTCTTCAAACTCCTCTCCAAGCTTACTGAATCAAATTGACTTTTCTCAGCTTCTGACTGAATTACTCTGATTGGAAAAACTGCCTTTGAACCTCATGAACTAAACTGTACTACTGACCCACTGACTTCATAGACTGACCTCATGTATGCAACTGAACTGTACTGCACTGAATTCAACTGAAATTAACTGCATTTCTCACCTGTCACTGTCCTTAGGTCATCTCTCTTTCCTGTTCTTGTGATAATTAGGTATATCCTATCTCTAACTCATTCTATTAAACCTTTCTCTGATTCATCACTTTGTGTGTTACATAGTGATGTTTGATATTAGAGGTATACATTAAAGGCTTGTGTGTAATCTGGCTAGAGTTATTAAAGGTATGTTCTAAGGACATGTCTATATTTCAGTGAGAGGCAATTAATATATAATATAAGGGTGTGTCACTATTCCAGCAGCATCACACAGGCCTAAGTCTTTGGACGTGATCTCTTGCTAAAGTAAACATATTGCTAGATTAAAATTCCTCTATATCGTCTCCCTTTAAGGTAAAAAATTTTACATAGTTTAACTATTACAGCAGAAATAAATTACCAATCGCACAAACTCAACAGTTTGAATATCCTTATGAAGATCTATTGATGTGATGATCTGTCAAAAATGTGTCACAGATGCCAATGATCAGCCTTGACATAATTGAGGGGCAGGGTAAACTGAAGCCAGCAGGGAGGTTTGGCATCAGTGAAGGTGTCACAACTAAGAGAAACTGAAGCGGGACAGCATTAAGAAGGACTGATGGAGTTCAATCCAAATAGTGACGAATGGGAGCCATTGCCTATGGCAGCCAGCAGTTGGAGAAATTAGTCAGCAGTTTTCTCTGAGGAAACAAAGTTTGATTGATTCATTGAGGTTGCCATTCCCTGTGGCCAATGACAAGACTCTGAATGCTTAGGGGTTGACCAGAAATAAAAGAAGAGAAAATTCATATTCTCTCTCTCTCTCTCTCTCTCTCTCTCTCTCTCTCTCTCTCTCTCTCACACACACACACACACACACACAGAGAGAGAGAGAGAGAGAGAGAACTTGATGAAAAGTTAGACTCCAATAACTTCATACATATCAATACATACATAGCTGCAGACAGACAGACAGACAGACAGACATATGCTCATTCATACATTGAATGAATGGACTAAAGCTCAAGCAAGGATGCTTCTAAGGATTTCACACAGAAACATATATATATATATACATATACATAAATATGTAAACACATAGACACAGTTGGTGAATGGAACTGCTTAATTTTTTCTTCCATAGCTTGTACATTCCAGTGAAATCTTTCTAGCAGTATAAAATTACAATATAATTATGCTCTAGCTTTCTTCTAGTTGTGGACTATGAAAAAACAGTGTGGTCCCCAATACCTTTACATGGAAAAACATTATTATTATGAGAAAACAAATTATTATGCAGAGAAAAATCATTCTCAAGAACCCATATATACTCTTAGCTAAACAACTTGTGGTAGATTAACAAAATGTAAGCAAGCTAGTAGTTTCCTCAGCTTATCTCAGTTTATCTTAGTTGCAGGCAGCATTTTGTGGTTACAAAGAAAGGATTAATTATTTTATTATTTATCTTTAAAAGTATTCTTGCAAAAATCTTAAAGGGAATCACAAATCTAAACTTTTATATAAAATAAGTCCTATCAAGTTTAAATTCTCAGATTGCACATCTACTCATCAGCAATCTTTATTAAATCGTATCAGAAAGGTGAGGGCAAAAAATGAGTATAAGAAATCAATCATTACTTGTCCAGCCTCGGTGAGAGTCACGTCAGCCACTGCTGCCAGTGTTCTTGTTCCCTGACCATAAAATGTCCCTACCTAAACTATTAAGACTGTGTCTTTCTGAACTTCAAATTGTTTCCTAAGGTTTTCTATATATGAGCCAGCAGCAAAACCATGGTAAGCTAGCCCCAAAACAACTTTATTTTTTCCAAATGCTTTTTAAGGGTGGTGGTCAATTCTGATAATCCTCATCTCTAAATTCTTTCCTAGGTCATGAATAAATATTAATCTGCTCCAACAGTAATGGATGAAAGAGATCAATCACTATTATTGTGAGGGCCAAAGATCGTGCCCCATGAGGGACTGGAAGCCCATAGAATTTTCATGTAATTCTTAGATTAAGAGAGATATGAGCCCAACAAGCAGAGCAGATCTCCGTAGCAGTATGAAGTCCTCAGGAAGTGCGGTCCTCAGGGTGGACCCTCCCCAAGGCACACCCGTCACTCAGAGCTAACTGGTGGGCCATGTCCCATGAGTTCTAAAGTAGCAGTTTGTCATTCGGCCTGCATGGTCCTAGACAATGACCCCTCATAACTGCAAGACTGATCGTCAGCAAATCCTTCAGCAAATATCCATTTTAGCTTCAAGGTTTTCTGCCTTCTGTTTTGTTTTGTTTTCTGCTTGTCATTTGTTTGGTGATTGGTTTAGTTTGGTTGTTTGTTTTGTGACTTGGGGTGTTTTGGCATGGAGATATCACAAGGGTGGGTGAGAATGTACGTTTGAGGGCTAGAAAGTGAATGTGATTGTGGTGAATGATGTGAAATTTCCAAATAGTCAATAAAAAAAATTTATGTTAAAAATTTTAATGGCCATCATTCAGTGCTCAAATATAACTAAAAAATGCAGAGCACATTGGCCAGCCAACTCGCATCAAGCAGAATATTACTATTTAGTTAAATTTTCAGGTGAAAAGACACCCCCCCACACACATTCCTCCTGTCCCTTTTGATTCCTGGGTCATATTGTGTTACATTAAAGAGTGTATTTTGTTATAACGTGACAGTATTTTTTCTGATTTTTTTCACTCTGATTACCTCTGCTGTAAACCTATTTTGTACATGATCCCAGTGTAAATGCTTATAAGTATAACCCCTGAGTTATTGTTTAAGTTTACCCTTAAATATTTAAGAAAATGTGAATGTGGAGGTCCTGCCTCAGTGTGAGGAGGGTCTTGCAAAAGGTGAGAATGTGAGTGGTGCTGACTTAATACTGACTTGGGAGGAAGCTGTCAGTTTAGGAACTGTACTGTTCTCTGAAGATTCTCATCATTCTTCCTTAGTCTCCTTTCTTACTTCTTAATTCTCATTGTTTTGCCTCTCCCTTTTCAGGTTTTTGCCTTCTTCAAACCAGAGAGCATGAACCAGGTCTTTTACTTTTTATTTTTTGTTTTTCCAGAGCTGAGGATTGAATCCAGGGCCTTGCGCTTGCTAGGCAAGTGCTCTACCACTGAGCTAAATGCCCAACCCCGGTCTTTTACTTTTTAAATTACATCATTAAGGCTTTTTCCATTGCTAGTAATCTTCAAATATATCTTAAATTTACACATATGTGAATCCGGGATCAATAGTACTAAACCCCATTTTGCTAAAGCAGAAACTGAACACATAGCAAAAGCACACTTCCTTAGAGTTTCCACGCAGCCTGTTCCTCACAGGAATCTGGGCACAGCTCTTGCAGTTTCCTGGTGCAGCAGACAACAGACTTTAGTCTTTAATTTTATGTAAGAACAGAAAGGGGACAGACTACTAGGTTAAAATAATTCCTTACAAACTTTTAAAATTTATGTAAGGAAAGTGGTTACATCTCTTTAATATCTTAGAGATATCATCATCCTCTCCAATTCTTCAAATAGCTAGAAGAACAAAGTATTACCTTTTATATGCTTCTACATTATCTTTTAATTCTCTAATCTTTGTTTCCTCATCCTAGCCATTCAATAGCATCATGTACTCTCCTTTTAATACTATTTATTCCTAAAATCATATATAATTTTCTATTTTCTTCTATCCCTGGTTTTTCTTCTTCAGACCACTTTATTCTCTATCCTGATGACCCCAAGTTCACCCTGGCTAATTAATGCAGCAGTCATTGGGCTAGAGAGTACATGTGCCTCCTCGTGATCCCAAATTCAAGGCCAAGTCTGGCAATGCACGATTTCTGCAGAAGACCATGTAAGCTTCTTGGTTATATAATCTTGATCCTTTGCCATGGCCAAGCTGAGGGCCTGTTCCTCGTCCACCACAGCCTCATGACCATATCCATTCTTCATTCCTGAAAACCACATCTGTTTCATTCATTATCGCATGATTAGTCCTGAGTAATGGGGAGAAGTATATGCCCCAGAAAGATTGAAAACAGAATAGTAAAGACCGCAGCTCAGCTTCAGAGCAATAGCAACCATCTGCACATGTGAAGATCATGGGGGTCAATGGCGAGTGGCGCTCCAGGGGCGGGAACTGTCTCACACCTCCCCTAATGCAACCACGCTGGACCCAGCATATGAAACTTTTTCCAAATATTAATAAATTTGTACTCCCACATATTCTGAGTTTAGATTTACCAGAGTCTAATTCTACCCAGTGTTTTGGCTGCAGCTATATAATTTTGAGGGTTATTTCATATCCAGTCCCTGGAAATAAGTATTAACTTTCTTATAATAATCATTTATTCATTTCTGCATTGAGATATTTTTGCCACTTAATCCTTTTTAATACATCATCTGTTGCACCTAAATGGAAATTTTCCATATTTTGTATGTAAGTTTTGAAACATATTTATGTTCTAAACATTGACCAGTAGTAATCCATTATGTGTCTCCCTTTTATCCATAAAGTCCTCTGAACAGAAGTTTGGGGTTTTTTTATTACTGTAGAAATTTGGCCTATTTTCTCCATCACTGATGTTTCTGAAACTCTATCTCATTGATGTCATTGCTAAAATCTAATGTGGTAACTTTAAATGGGAGGGGATACTTGGCAGTAGGAACCAAGGTTGTCCTTTAGTGGGACATCTGTAGCTCTCAAAGATTTGTTACAGAAATGGGAACATTATTCTGTAAACACTGGGGGCTATCTTCTAATCATTTGGTATCTCCTTTTTTTGCATACTTCTGTGCCACTGACGTTGGCCATCTTGACGTCTCTGGACCTCCAGCCACAGAAATATAGACATCATTCTTTACAGCTTTCATGTAGTAGTTACTCAAACGTTTGTTGATACTACAACTTCAGCTGTTCTGTTACAGTACTGAAAATAAACTAATAAACTAATGCAAAACCTCACACATTATGTTTTTCTATGCTCTAAAATGTCATCTGCTATTTTTTTCCAATAAGAGCTATAATTTACACTTAGCTCAGGGATTGTTCTCAATCTCTATTCTTTTTTGTTTTTTTGTTTTGAAATAATAATATAATTAAAATACTTCTCTCTTCCCTTTCTTCCTCCAAATCCTCCCTTTTTGCTCTATTCCAAATTCATGGCCCACTTCTCAGTAATTTTTGAATATTGTAAACGTATATATTGAATGTACAATTACATATTATATATAGATATACTTGTATATATGCCTAATGTGTAAGCTGACTAATCTGTAAATGTTGCTTGTGTGTATGTTTTCAGAAGTGAAGATTTGATACTGAATCAATATATATCTCCTTCCCTGAGGAAGACTATTTCTCCTATCTCTGGCATTCCTTGGTTGCCTATAATTCTTTTTCTAGGATTGAGAACTCAAGTGACTTTCTCAGAGTCGTGCAAAGAGGAATAAAATGACATTCTAAAGAACTTTTTCATCAAACAGACTACTAGTCCACATTTCATGGCAGTAGCCTTGAACTGGTAGGCTTTTTTAGTTTTTATTTTATTTTATTGTTGAATTTTTAATGGAATTCCATTATTTCCTCCCTCATTTTCCTCCACCCAAACCTTCCCACCTTCTCCTCCTCCATATCACTGAAATTCATGGCATATTTATCATCAATTGCTGTTGGATGCATATATGTATTGGTATATGCATCTGCATTCTTAAATACAACCAGTTCATTCTGTATAATGATATTAATATGTAGGGTTTCAGTGTTGACCATTTGGTATTGGATAACCAATTGGTGCATTCTATATTGGGGAAGACATCTCTCCTGTTCTCTGCATCCATTAATCATCTGTAATTACGTGAGTAGGGTTGGGAGCTCTTTGGCTTTCACCATCCACTTTAGCATGTGCATGTGTGCTGTGCTTGTTCAGCTCATACTTGTGTTGTCATGTTGGTGAGACTTTGCAGGTGTGGCTTCTGGCTTTATTAGGAGTTGCGGTCTTACAGCAAACTCCCTCAATCTGTGTGTCTTACAGTTTTTCCATTACATTATCTGCCATGTCACCAGAGCCTTAGTTTTGTGAGTGTGTTGTCGCTGTATTCATTGAGACTGTGATCCACAAATCTACACTTGGCTTGGTTGTGGTTTTTCTCTAATAGGCTCAATCTATTGAAAATGAAAATTTCCTTGATGAAGAGCAACAATTATACTTAGATATGTGTATAAGAACAAATGTTTCGATTGCTGATAGGGATCATTCTGATTTAGTAAAATAATGATTAGAGATTCTCCATATACA